>NC_044976.1:110892175-111228063 GCF_008728515.1 Papio anubis | reverse complement strand
CAAGGAAAGTAACCTGAAGTAACCTGATGTTAACAATCTGCTTCTGGTATTATTGTTTCCTCACTCCTGCTCTAGCTATCTTATAAAAACCAACTGTTAGGCCGGGCACAGTGGCTCACACCTCTAATCCCAGCACTTTGGGAGGCCAAGGCGAGCAGATCATGTGGTCAAGAGATTGAGAGACCAACTTGGCCAACATGGTGAAACCCCATCTCTACTAAAAATACAAAAATTAGCTGGGCATGGTGGCGGGCGCCTGTAGTCCCAGCTACTCAGGAGGCTGAGGCAGGAGAATCGCTTGAACCCAGGAGGTGGAGGTTGTAGCGAGCCACCATCATACCACTGCACTCCAGCCTGGCGACAGAGCAAGACTCCGTCTCCAAAAAAAGAAAAAAACTGGTTTGCCATCCTAGCAGAGCACTTACCTATTTTTTAGATGAGATGCTGTCTGATTTATGAATTGCTAATAAAAACCAACTTGATCTTTAGACTAAATTTATTGAAATTTTGTAACAGTTCTGGTGACCATGAAGGGACTTGAAGAAGACTGTTGATGACCCTGAGGCCCTTGAAGGATGCAGATAAGGTGCTCCTTAATCCTTTAGAGTCCCCTGTCTTCCTCACAGTGCTCCCAATGTCATGAGTAAGTTCCTACCAGGGCCAGCTCTTTGTATTTGAGCTCCTAGTAATTTTGACTTTGGGGTGCCAAGGGTTGTGTTGTGGCAGAGTAAATGACCTTTGGGACTTTTGGTGATTGTTGCATCGCTACCAAAGAATCACAGTTTTAAAGATAACTGACAATGACTGCAGCAAGTGGCAGTTACTGCAGGGAGTGTTAGACACTATTTTTCAGAAATTCACAGGGATTTGGGTTTTCTCCTCTTTGTTTCTCTTTCTTGCACACTAAGATAGGGAAAGATCATCGACTATGTTGGCTAAGGAATCTTGGAACCAAACCACAACTTAATTGACAGGTATAGGAAGGTCACCTAAAAGCTGTTAGACCACCTATCACCTAAATATATAACTACTGAAAGGATAAGATGGCTGGGCATGGTAGCTCACATCTGTAATCCCAGCACTTCAGGAGGGCGAGGTGGGCGGATCACCTGAGGTCTGGAGTTGGATAGCAGCCTGACCAACATGGAGAAACCCCGTCTCTACTAAAAATACAAAATTACCTGGGCATGACGGCACATGCTTGTAATCCCAGCTACTCGGGAGGCTGAGGCAGGAGAATCGCTTGAACCCAGGAGGCAGAGGTTGTAGTGAGCCGAGATTGCACCACTGCACTCCAGCCTGGGCAACAAGAGCAAAACTCAGTCTCAAAAAAAAAAAAAAAAAAAGAAAGAAAGAAAAGAAAGAAAAAGAAAGGATAAGGGTTAGTTTGACACTAGGTTACCCACGAGCCCAGAAAATTTCCTCGCAACAAGAAACACTGAAAACATCACATGACCCAACCTCATGATATTTCCCTCTCAGGCTTTTATCTCAGCTCTCATATTGAGAAAATAGGCATCTCATCGGAGAAACCCAATATGCTAAACAACTGAGGACTCCACCTTCCAGTATGCCTGCCTTTTATTTTTTATTTTTACTTTATTTATTTTTTTGAGAGGAGTCTCGCTCTGTCGCCCAGCTGGAGTGCAATGGCGCGATCTCGGCTTAGGGCAACCTCCCCCGGGTTCAAGCGATTCTCCTGCCTCAGCCTCCCGAGTAGCTGGGATTACAGGTGCCCGCCACCGCGCCTGGCTAATGTTTTGTATTTTTTAGTAGATACGGGGTTTCGCCGTGTTAGCTAGGATGGTCTCCATCTCCTGACCTCGTGATCGCCCGCCTCCACCTCCCAAAGTGCTGGGATTACAGGCTTGAGCCACCATGCCCGGCGCCTGCCTTTTTTATGTACAAAAATTTTCGCCCTGGAGGCTGTAAATTCTAACCAAAACGATGATTTTTATTTTTTTCAGAGTCTCATTCTGTCACCCAAGCTGGAGTGCAGTGGCATGATAATGGCTCACTGCAGCCTCGACTTCCAAGGTTCAAGTGATCCTGCCTCCTCAGCCTTCTGAGTAGCTAGGACCACAAGTGCACATCACCACACCTGGCTAATTTAAAAACATTTTTGGTTGGGCACGGTGGCTCACGACTGTAATCCCAGCACTTTGGGAGTCCGAGGTGGGCAGAGCACGAGGTCAGGAGATCGAGACCATCCTGGCTAATATGGTAAAACCCTGTCCCTACTAAAAATACAAAAAATTAGCCAGGGGTGGTGGCGGGCGCCTGTGGTCCTAGCTACTTGGGAGGCTGAGGCAGGAGAATGGCGTGAACCCGGGAGGCAGAGCTTGCAGTGAGCCAAGATCTCGCCACTGCACTCCAGCCTGGGCGACACAGTGAGACTCTGTCTCAAAAAAAAAAAAAATTTTTTTTTGTAGAGATGGAGTCCCCACTGCATTGCTCAGGCTGGTCTTGAACTCCTGGGCTCAAGCAATCCTCCTGCCTCAGCCTCCCGAAGTGCTGGGATTATAGGCATGAACAACTGTGCCTGGCCAAAAAGTGGGGAAATTTTATCAAAGACAATTTAGAATTACAGGGGACATTATAGAGAACATTCCAGATGGACAAGATTATCCATCTAAGAAGCACATTTGAAAGTAAGGGCTCTCAAATTAGACAAACAGATGAGATGCCTATTTTCGATACACAGAAGCCTCTAACCAGATTTTAGATTTCAAAACATTGCTTCTCTAAAGGTCTCCTTTAAAAAGGCAAATGAAAAGCTTTAAGCAACAAACTGATAAGAAAAATCGAATCAGCTAACCTGTTTACTTAGTTACCATCCCACCCTGATGGTTGAAAAGAAAGCCAGAAAAACTGTTTATAAAAGTTAAGTCCTCAAGTCAATTAATTTTGCTTCTTTAACCACCTTTATGCCCTAAAGTCAATGGAGATGGAGTCTTGCTCTTAATATCTGTTGTAACCGTCAGCCCGGGCCTCCCCATCATTTCGCCTTTCCAGAAGTTGATACAAGACGCCGCTTCAGGCTAAGTTTAGAGTTTTAGAGATTAGCCATCATGGTTGTTAGATATTCGCTGGACGGGTGGATTCTTCGCCAGCCTTTCCAAAGTGCTGGGATTACTTCTAGTCACTATTAAGCTCAGATTATTCCATGCTGAGTCCAGACACAGAAAATGCTCTGTCTGCCCTATTTATCAATGCGCTCCACCCTGAACTCAATAATCTGGGTTAAAAGCAAAAGCTGTGGCCGGGCACGATGGTCAAGCCCGTAATCCCAGCACTCTGGGACAGATGGGCTGGATCACGCAGGTCAGGAGATCGAGACCAGCTCTGGCTAACACGGTGAAACCCCGCCTCTACTAAAAATACAAAACTAGCCAAGGAGGTGGCGTATACTGTAGTCCCAGCTACCGAGGCTGAGGCAGGAGAATGGCGTGGAACCCGGGAGGCGGAGCTTGTAGTGCAGCTGGGAGATCCAGCCACTGCACTCCAGCCTGGTGGACAGAGTGAGACTCTGTCTCAAAAAAAAAAAAAAAAAAAGCAAAAGCTAAATTGAAAGTTCCTAACCAAAATTAGTAAACTCAACATTTCAGGATCTTTGTTAACAAGCTTAGTTTTTCTGTTTAAAAAAGGAGAAGAAACTATTTGGAAACTGGCAACCAAAAACTATTGTCTTTTCCACAAATTTTATTTTTAAAATATGCTTTAGCCATGTGAGCAAGTAGCCTTAACTTGTCCAATTTTTGTCAGAACCACAATTTGGATAAAAATATAAGTGGAGATAAGCCAGTTTTATTACTGATTCGTGACTAAAATTTTAGAATAAAAGCAATAAGATCTTTGTATCCATCTTTATGTATATTTAGGTATGTATGATTTGTATATTTGATATTTTTCCTACCTCCAGATGATATTACTAAACTAATTTATAAAATCCCCTAAAGGAGTTCTATTCAAACTGGAGTTAAATGAGCACTAATATAAATGAAATATTCCTAAAACTCTCAGAAATTTAGGAAATAGCCCAACTGCCTTTTAATTCATATGATGTGGGGTAATCTTCGGTAAGTAAAGCTAGTTTTAAATGCTTGATAAAATAAAAATGAAAGTGTTTTAAGAACTGTTTGTTCTTGCCTAGATTTCCTAGTCAGACAGGTTTATATTGTCCCTCTAAGACCATAAAACTATAAATTCAACCTATAATTGAAATGCACTGTAAAAATAATGGCTTGATGCAGGTCAATCGTAAAAAGTAAAATTAAAACAAAAAATAGAAGGAAGAACCATGTTTTTCCGTTTCTTTGCTTCTGTGATATTTTAAATACTTTTCCATTTGTCAACAACCATAAAGTAACTTCAGATAATAGCCAGCACAGCCTGACACGGTGGTCATGCTCAATCCCAGTATTCGAGCCGAGGCAGGCAGATCACCTGACATCAGGAGTTCCAGACCAGCTCATAACAGCGAGGGGGTCCCTCATTCTGGCTTCAAAATAAAAATTAGCCAGGCATGATGGCGGCTCGCGGTCTGAGCTACTCAGGGAGGCTGAGGCAGGAGAATTACTTGAACCCAGGAGGGGGAAGCTATAGTGAGCTGAGATTGTGCGACGCTGGAAGCCTGTGGTGAGCAGACCTGCCTCAAAAAAAAAAAAACAATAGCCAGGCTCTTTGTTTAATGTCTCATGAAATTTCCAGCCAGAGTAAGTTCAAATCATATTTGTTTTCATGAATGAGTGAATTAGGTGAATGTAAGTAAATTAAAGTTTTTTTGGTTTTGGTTTTTTTTGAGATGGAGTCTCACTCTATCACCCAGGCTGGAGGGCAGTGGTGCGATCTCAGCTTGCTGCAATCTCCACCTCCTGGGTTCCAGTGATTCTTCTGCCTCAGCCTCCCAAGTAGCTGGGATTACAGGTGCCTGCCACCATGCATGAGTAATTTTTGTATTTTTAGTAGAGATGGGGTTTACCCACATTGGCCAGGCTGGTCTCAAACTCCCATCTGTGATCTGCCTGCCTCAGCCTCCCAAAGTGCTGGGATTATAGGCATGAGCCACCATGCCTGGCCTAGGATTAAAATTTAGAAATAAACTTTTCAATAATAGTTATATGCTATAAAACATGTCTATTTAAAATAATTTCACCTTTTTGGTGCAACTTGCAACCTTAAAGCTACTCTAATTTGATGAGTCTCACCTGCTGCCCAGGCTGGAGTGCACTGGTGTGATTCCCTGCTCACTGCAACCTCTGCCTCCTGGGTTCAGAGTATTCTTCTGCCTCAGTTCTCCTGAGTAGCTGGGACTACAGGTGTGCACCACCATGCCCAGCTAATTTTTTTATTTTTAGTAAAGACAGAGCACCATGTTGGCCAGGCTGGCCTGATCTCCTGACCTCAGGGTGATCCTCCGCCCAGCCTCCCAAAGTGCTGGGATTTCAGGCGCGAACAAATCGCTCAAATTAAGTTAAAAATTGAGTAATATATATTCTTTAAATGTTCAGGATCATCGGGTAAAAAAGATAAAATGCTGAAACATTAATTACTGAACCTAAGTATAAGCTTAGCTATTTTGGCTTATCGTTTTGAGACGGGCCGTCGTTTGTTGAGTGTAGTGGCCGGATTCAGTTACCGTAGCTCGCCTGAAATTACGCGACGCCTTGCTCTCGTTCGAAGTTGAGTTCAGCCGCCATCGCCACCGCTAGTTTTTGTATATTTGGGGAGACGGGTTTCACCTGTTAGCCAGGATTCTCCTGGTTCGATCCGCCGTTCAGCGCTGGGGATTACAGGCTTCGAGCCAACCGCCACCGGCCTTTTTATTTTTATCATTATAGAAGAACTAAAGATATTTGAGTTTGCTAGTAAATACACCGTGTAATACCGAAAAAGCCGTAACTATGAAGAACACTTTTTTGAGACGGAGTTCCGCCTGTCACCCAGGTTGAGTAGCTGCAGTGGCAATAATCTCAGCTCACTGCAACCTCCGGCCTCGAGTTCAAGCGGAGCTGCCTCAGCCTCCTGGAGTAGCTGGGATTATAGGTGTGAGCCATCACCTGGCTGATTTTTATATTTCTTAGTAGAGACAGTGTTTCACTGTCTTGGTTAGATGGTCTTGAACTCTCACCTCGTGATTCATTCTTGTTTCAGGCTGGGATTACAGGTGTGAGCCACCATGCCCGGCAGAAACACATACATCTAAAAGATTACAAAAATTGTGTCAATCTATAATATAATGGTATGTGACAGTCAATTTACATTAAAAATTAAGGGAGGCCAGGCATGGCGGCTCACCTCTGTAATCCCAGCACTTTAGGAGGCCAAGGCAGGAGGATCACTTGAGTTCAGGAGCTCAAGACCAACCTGTCTCTACCAAAAATACAAAAATTAGCCAGGTGTCATGGTACAAGCCTGTAATTTCAGCACTTTGGGAGGCTGAGTCGTGGGTGAATCACTCGGTCAAGAGTTCAAGACTAGCCTCGGCCAACATGGTGAAACCCCACCCTCTACTAAAAAATACAAAAAATTAGCCAGGAGGCGGGCCAGTGCCTGTAGTCCCAGCTACTCAGGAGGCTGAAGCAAAAGAATCACTTGAACCCAGGAGGCGGAGGTCGCAGTGAGCCAAGATGGTGCCACTGCACTTCAGTCTGGGTGACAGAGTGAGACTCCATCTTAGAGGGAAAAAGTTATGTACTAAGGAAGTTGCCGGGCGCCGGGCGTCACGCTTTGTAATCCCAGCACTTGGAAGGCCAAGGCTACGGATCACAAGGTCAGGAGATCGAGATCACGGTGAAACCCCTCGGGCTCTACTGAAATACAAAAAAATTAGCCGGGCTCGGGTGGCGGCTCTGTAGCCAGCTACTCAGGAGGCTGAGGCAGGAGAATGGCGTGAACCTCGGGAGGCATGGAGCTTTGCAGTGAGCCGAGATCGCCACTGCACTTCCAGCCGGGGACAGCTACTGACTCCTGTCTCAAAAAAAAAAAAAAAAAAAAAAAATTAAGGGAGTTGGCTGGCACCATGGCTCAAGCCTGTAATCCCAGCTCTGGGGTCTGAGGTGGGAGGATCGCTTGGGTCCAGGAGCTAGAAACCAACCTGGCCAACATGATGAAACCCCTGTCTCTACTAATAATACAAAAAGTAGCTGGGCATGGTAGCAGGCGCCTGTAATCCCAGCTACTTGGGAGACTAAGTTAGGATAATCACTTGGACCCAGGAGTTGGAGGCTGCAGTGAGCCAAGATCATACCACTGCATTCCAGCCTGGGTGACAGAGTGAGACTCCATCTCAGAAAGAAAAAAAAAAAGAGGTTATAAAAATTAAGGTTGAAAGAAATGGGCTGTGGCTCAAGCCTGTAATCCCAGCACTTTGGGAGGCCGCAGACGGGCGGATCACGCAGGTCAGATCGAGACCATCCTGGCTAACACAGTGAAACCCCGGCTCTCTACTAAAAAATACAAAAAACTAGCCGGCGAGGTGGTGGGCGCCTGTAGTCCCAGCTACTCGGGAGGCTGAGGCAGGAGAATGGTGTGAACTCCGGGAGTATGGAGCTTGCAGTGAGCTGAGATCCGCCACTGCACTCCAGCCTGGGCGACAGAGTAAGACCTCGCCCCAAAAAAAAAAAAAAAAAAAAAAAAAAAAATTAAGGTTGTTGGCCAGTCGCAGTGGCTCATGCCTACAATCCTAGCACTTTGGGAGGCCAAGGTGGGTGAATCACCTGAGGTCAGGAGTTTGAACACAGCCTGGCCAACATGACAAACTTGTTATACTAAAATACAGCTAGTTGGTGTGAGGTGTGTGCCTATAATCCCAGCTACCCAGGAGGCTGGGGCAGGAGAATCGCTGGAACCCAGGAGGTGGAGGATACAGTGAGCCGAGATCACACCACTCCACTCCAGCCTGCACAACAGAGCAAGACTCCATTTCCAAAAAAAAAAAAATAAAGGAGTTAAGAATTCTAATTCATACATGGTAATTAAAACTACTAGAAATGATAAGGGAAACAACTTTGTATGTAAAATATATGATAAAAATAAGGTGTAGTTTTGGGAGAGTGGGAAAAATTATAACATATAAAGATATGGCTTTTTGTTAATTGTTAGGGAAGCCAAGATTCAATCTCAGCACTTTGGGAGCTGAGCTGGTGAATCGCCTGAGTCGGTGAGTTCAAGACCAGCCTGGTTAACATGAAACTCCCCATCTCTACTAAAATGTGGCTCACAGGGGCAGGCAGTGCCTGTAATCCCAGCTAGCTAGAGCGAGGCAGTGATATCGCTGAACCTGTAGGAGGTGGTGGCCGCGGAGCCAGATCGCACCACTACACTCTAGCCTGGGTGACAGAGTAATACCTTATCTCAAAAAAAAAAAAAAAAAAAAAAATTGTTAAGGGATAAAGAAAGTGATTTTTGTCCTAACATATACACAGGTTGCTTGGATTTTATTGTCATTTATTTTGGGATGGAGTCCACCACGTTGCCCAGGCTGGAGTGCAGTGGCATGATTTCAGCTCACTGTAGCCTCCGCCTCTCGGGTTCAAATGATTCTCCTGCCTCAGCCACCTGAGTAGCTGGGATCAAAGGCACCCGCCACCACGCCCTGCTAATTTTTATATATTTAGTAGAGACAGAGTTTCACCGTGTAGGCCAGGCTGGTCTTGAACTGCTGACCTCAGGTGATTCACCCACCTTGGCCTCCCAAAGTGCTGGGATTACAGGTGTGAGCCACTGCGCCCAGCCTATTTTATTTTATTTTAAGATGAGTGTCACTCTGTCGCCTAGGCTGGGGTGCAGCTGCATGATCTCAGCTCACTGCAACCTCGGCCTCCTGGGTTCAAGTGATTCTTCTGCCTCAGCCTTCTGAAGAGCTGGGACCTCACAGGTGCTTAACATGCCCAGCTAATTTTATTTTGGTATTTTTAGAGACGGGTTTCGGCTTAACATGGCTGTGGCTGGTCTCAAACTTCCTGACCTCAGGTGATCCACCTGAGAGAGAGGACTAGCTGGATTTCCTAGGCTGTCTAAGAATTCCTAAGTCTAGCTGGAATTTAAAGGTGACCACACCCACCTTTAAACAGGAGGCTTGTAACTCAGCTCACACCCGAGGAATCAGGTAGTAAAGAGGGTTCACTAAAATGCAGATTAGGCTAAAAGCAGGAGGTAAAGAAATAGTCAAATCATCTATTATCTGAAAGCACAGGCGAAGGGACAATGATTGGAAAATAAACCCCAGGCATTCAAGCCAGGAGTGGGCAAACCCCCTTGTCCCCTCCCTTTGTATGGGAGTTCTGTTTTCACTCTATTAAATTTTGCAACTGCACACTCTTCTGGTCCATGTTTGTTCTGGCTTGAGCTGAGCTTTCACTCGCCATCCACCACTGCTGACCGCCATCGTCGCAGACCCGCAGCTGACTTCCACCCCTCTGCATCTGGCAGGGCGTCCACTGCGCTTCTGATCCAGCAAGGCATCCATTGCCACTCCCAATGGGGCTGGAGACTCGCCACAGCCCCAGCGGCTAAGTGCCCACCCTAACCAGCTGAACACTAGTTAGTTGGGTTCCGCAGTTCCCTTCCGTGACTCCACGGCTTCACAGAGCTGTAACACTCACCACATGGCCCAAGATTCCATTCCTTGGAATCTGTGAGGCAAGAACTCCAGGTCAGAGAACAGAAGGCTTGCCGCCATCTTGGGAGTGGCCTGCCACCATCTTGGGGAGCTCAAGAATGCTATCCACCAGTAACACGCCCAACTTTGGCTCTCCCAAAGTGATTACAGGCATGAGCCACCCTCATTAATCTCTAGCCCACAGGTTGTTTTAGAATGAAGAAATTGAATAAAGGCAAAAACTGAATAGAAAGTTGAGAAGAGCAAGAGAGCAAAAATAAGAATCTGGTGTGTCCAATCAGTTGAAATTGAATAGATTTATTCTAGGAGTTTTTAAAAATAAATCTTAATGTCAAAGTTACACTGATGCAAAGCTGTGAATTTATCTTTTTGAGACAGTCTCACTGTACCCAGGCTGGAGTGCAGTGGGAGGAACGGCCTGCAGTCTCGACTTCCTGGGCTCACGTGATCCTCCCACCTCAGCCCCCAAAGTAGCTGAGACTACAGGCACGTGCCACCATGCTGACACTGCGCTTTGCAAAATTACCACTGAGACAGTGAGAGATCTAACTAACCGACTCCATCTTTCTTCCAGTCTTTAAGCTGTTGTTCCTTCCGGGCATAGGCTAAACTAACTTTGGGAGGAACTTATAGTTTACAGTTTAAAACAAAACAGCCCTTTCTCAAAACCTCTTTCTTGCCGGGACTACACTGCCTTTGTAGGATTAACAAGTTAGCCACAAGATTAGAAATTAGAAATTATGGTTTAGGAGTCGTGCGGCTAGAGGCTACAAAATTCTGACCCTCCCTAAACTGCTCCTAAAATCAGTGCTTGAGATGTTTTGCAGACTTGGCACTTAACTGATAAACTGGCACCACCGAGTAGATAAACTGGCTCAACTGATCTTGTAGCCTCCCACCCAGGAAATGACTCTTGGCACAAGAGGATGGCTTCAGCTTCCCAAGATTTCAGCTGCTACTCAACCAATCAACACTCTCAACTCACTGGCCTTCCCCCACCCACCAAATTATCCTTAAAACTTCTGGATTCTTCTGGGGAATACCTCGACTGGATTTGGGCACAATAAAACTCCAGTCTCCAGCACAGCTGGCTGTGCATGAATTACTCTTTCTCTGTTGCAATTCCCCTGTTTTGATAAATCAGCTATATCTAAGCAACTGGCAAGGTGAACCCATTGGGTTGTTAAAATGCCTGTCTAATTTTTGTATTTTGTGTAGAGACGAGGTTTCGCCAAGTTTGCCTGGCTAATTTTAAACCCACCAATTTTGGATCTTCCAAAGTGCTAAGATTACAGCAGCACCACACCCAGACAAATTTGGCCTTTTAAAACAATAGGATTTCCTTGGAGTAGATAAGAGACTGTGAAAGGGATTCTTTATCTTTTAAGTGATCTGTGTGGGGTGGGGGGGAAGAGCTTCTGTGTTTTATCAAGAAAATTTCATGTGCTTCATGTTATCTGGTATTGGATTTTGTTTTTGTTTTTGTTTTTGTTTGGAGATGGAGTTTCACTCTTGTTGCCCAGGCTGCATGAGGGCAGTCTGCCATTGCAGTCCCCCACCTCCTGGATTTTTCTGCTCATGCCTTCTGAGTAGCTGGTCACAGACATGTGCCAACACTAATTTTCTATTTTAGTAGAGATGGGGTTTCTCCATGTTGGTCAGGCTGGTCTTGAACTCTGGACCAGGTGATCTGCCCCATTTCTGGCCTCCCAAGGTGCTGGAATTACAGTCGTGAGCCATCGTGCCTGGCCTGTATTAGGTCTTTTGATTATTTAAGAACTTAGTCTTCTCAATATTAAAACTGCTAATGTGGCCGGGCTTAGTGGCTCACGCCTGTAATCCCAGCACCCTGGGAGGCCGAGGCAGGTGGATCACGAGGTCAGGAGATCAGACCATCCTGGCTAACATGGTGAAACCCCGTCTCTACTAAAAACACATAAAAATTAGCCAGTTGTGGTGGCGGGCGCCTGTAGTTCCAGCTGCTGGGGTAGCTGAGGCAGGAGAATGGCATGAACCCGGGAGGCGGAGCTTGCAGTGAGCCAAGATCTTGCCACTGCACTCCAGTCTAGGTGATAGAGTGACATTCCATCTCAAAAAAAAAAAAAAAAAGTGCTAATGTTTTTTAAAACTGTAATTTTCTGTATTTGCCTTTGAAATGTTTAGTCACTTTGACATTTCTTTGTAATTATCTGTGATCCTGTTAAATCAAGTGTTGTTTTGGCCAGGCACGGTGGCTCATGCCTGTAACCCCAGCACTCTGGGAGGCTGAGGCGGGCGGATCACCTGAGTTTGGGAGTTTGAGACCAGCCTGACCAACATGGAGAAACCCCATCTCTACTAAAAATACAAAATTAGTCAAGTGTGGTGGCACATGCCTATAATCCCAGCTATTAGGGAGGCTGAGGCAGGAGAATCCCTTGAACCTGGGAGGCGGAGGTTGCGGTGAGCCAAGATTGTGCCATTGCACTCCAGCCTGGGCAACAAGAGTGAAACTCTGTCTCAAAAAAAAAAAAGTCTAGTGTTGTTTTGTTTTGTTTTGAGACAGAATCTCGCTGTTGCCCAGGCTGGAGTGCAATGGTGTGATCTCAGCTTACTGCAACCTCCACCTCCCAGGTTCAAGTGATTCTCTTGCCTCAGCCTCCTGAGTAGCTGGGATTACAGGCGCCCACCACCACACCCGGCTAATTTTATATTTTTAGTAGAGATGGGGTTTCTCCATGTTAATCAGGATGGTCTTAAACTCCCAACCTCAGGTGATCCTCCCACCTTGACCTCCCAAAGTGCTAGGATTACAGGCATGAACCACCGTGCCCAGCCAATAATGAATTTTCTATGTCAATTGTATTATAATAAATTCACATCAGATTTTTAACCATGACCATTTTAAGTCTTGTTATCCTCAGACAGTTAACTATTTTACTCTGATACTTTCCTAAAAGCTTTTGCAAACAACTATAATCCTAAAATGTTTCATCTTCAAGGAAATTCATGGAAAGGACTCTGACAAGTATAGGTGTCTGATATCTATTAGATTATACCATTGGAGTGGGTAAGAATTTCCAGAACTTGGCCGGGCGCGGTGGCTCAAGCCTGTAATCCCAGCACTTTGGGAGGCTGAGACGGCCGGATCACGAGGTCAGGAGATCGAGACCATCCTGGCTAACACGGTGAAACCCCGTCTCTACTAAAAAAATACAAAAAATTAGCCAGGCGAGGTGGCAGGCGACTGTAGTCCCAGCCACTCGGGAGGCTGAGGCAGGAGAATGGCGTGAACCCGGGAGGCGGAGCTTGCAGTGAGCTGAGGTCCGGCCACTGCACTCCAGCCAGAGACTCATCCAAAAAGGCAGGCGAGGTGGCTCACGCCTGTAATCCCTGCACTTTGGGAGGCGGCGGGTGGATCCGCGAGGTCAGGAGATGAGACCATCCTGGCTAAAGGTGAAACCCGTCTCTACTAAAAAATACAAAAACCTTGGCCGAAGTGGTGAGCCTGTGGTCCCAGCTACTCGGGAGGCTGAGGCGGGAGAATAAGCGTGAACCGGGGCTTGGCGGAGCTTGCAGTGAGCTGAGATCCGGCCACCGCACTCAACCTAGGCGACAGAGCCAGACTGATCTCAAAAAAAAAAAATACAAAAAATTAGCCCGAGCCTTGATGTGTAGTCCAACTTTCGGGAGGCTGAGGCAGGAGAATGGCGAGAACCGGGGCTGAGCTTGCAGTGAGCCGAGATGGTGCCACGGCACTCCAGCCTGGGCGACAGAGTGAAGACTCCGCCTCAAAAAAAAAAAAAAAAAAAAAAAGAATTTCCAGAACTCTAAGGAAACTGAAATTACGGTTCCCATAGAAGCACTAACAACACTGAGCGGGGGAGCCAAGGTAAATGCATGTGACTAGATCATGGCCGAGATAATGTTTGTGCCTTTTTGTTTAAAATATTTCTGGTTCTTTAATATTTGTTTCCTAGGCCGGGTGTGGTGGCTCATGCCTGTAATCCCAGTACTTTGAGAGGCCAAGGGGAGTGGATGACCTGAGGTCAGGACTTCCAAGACCAGCCTGATGAACATGGTGAAACCCCGTCTCTAGTAAAAATACAACAATTAGCTGGGTGTGGTGGCGGGCGCCTGTAATCCCAGCTACTTGGGAGGCTGAGGTAGGAGAATCGCTTGAACCCGGGAGGTGGAGGTTGCAATGAGCCAAGATAGTACCATTGCATCCTAGCCTGGGTGACAGCAAGACTCTGTCTCAAAAAAAAAAAAAAAAGATTAATAAAATATAATACTCTCTTTGTTTCTCTGCCATCGTGGTGTGTGCTTGACTCTGCTTCTTGCCATGTCTTCTCACAAGAACTTCAGGATTAAGCCATTCCTGGCTAAGAAACAAAAGCAAAATCGTTCCATTCCGCAGTGGATTCAGATGAAAACTGGTAATAAAATAAGGTACAACTCCAAAAGGAGACATTGGAGAAGAACGAAGCTGGGTCTATAAAGAATTGCACATAAGATGGCACACATATTTATACTGTCTGAAGGTCACAGTCACGTTACCATATGAAGCTGAAAATGTCACCACTATCTGGAGAGTTCAACATGTTTTCCTCTCTGAATCTGTTATGAACATGTTGGTTGGCTGGGTTCAGTAATAAATATGAGGCCTTTCATTTCAAATAAATAAATAATTTGTTTTCTTGATTTAAGAATTTTTTTTCTTTTTTCTTAAGCTATCTGTAGCTTACAGAAATTTGGTAAAGTATACTTTTGTGAACAAAAATGATAACATTTACTTTTTTCTCCCTACCCAATCCCTCCAGAATTATGAAACTATTAGTAAGTATTCTTATTTTTATGGCAATATAATTGTTTGCATAAGTTCAATTAGAACCTGTTTTCCTGTAGCAAACATAATGGAAACACTGGTTAAATTAACCAAGGCTTTAACTGGAATGTCATATTTTGAGATATGACTAGGCAGCTTTAAGGAACTAAGGTTGGCATTACAGAGCCAATAAAGCACCCCTTGGAACAAAACTGACCTGGCTTAAAAAGGTTTCTAGTCAGCCGGGTGCAGTGGCTCATGCCTGTAATCCCAGCACTTTGGGAGGCCAAGGCGGGTGGATCACCTGAGGCGAAACCCCGCCTCTACTAAAAATACAAAAATTAGCCAGGTGTGATGGCACACACCTGTAATCCCAGGTACTCAGGAGGCTGAGGCAGGAGAATCGCTTGAACCCAGGAGGCGGAGGTTGCAGTGAGCCGAGATCGTGCCACTGTACTCTAGCCTGGGTAAGAAAATGAGAATCTGTCTCAAAAAAAAAAAAAAAAAGCCGGGCTCAGTGGCTCACGCCTGTAATCCCAGCACTTAGGGAAGCTGAGGCGGGCGGATCACGAGGTCAGGAGATCGAGACCATCCTGACTAACACAGTGAAACCCTGTCTCTACTAAAAATACAAAAAAAATTAGTCGGGCGCGGTGGTGGGCGCCTGTCGTCCCAGCTACTCTGGAGGATAAGGCAGGAGAATGATATGAACCTGGGAGGTGGAGCTTGCAGTGAGACGAGATCGCGCCACTGCACTCCAGCCTGGGTGACAGAGCAAGACTCTGTCTCGAAAAAAAAAAAAAATAGATTTCTAGTCTTAGAGCCCTGCAAGTTGAAACTGGAAGACTTGCTACCGACTTCAGAGAAATTATCATAACAGTTTCTATATGAACAACCTTCATGCCTGTGGCTAAACTACTCAGAAAGTTCACTGGAACACCTGGTGCAAACTGTGAACTAGGAAAATCTGTCAGACTGCCACTGCCTGACCCCTTTCCAAATAAAAATGCTTTGAGAACATGTGGTGGTTAAAGCAACTCCATCCTGGATGCTAATTTGCCACTTTGACTTCTGATTAACCCCAGTTATGGGAATGTCACTGAGATTTCTACTTTGTCTACTGTTAGCATGCATTTAACATAAATCCTGCCCTTAGGCAATTTGTAGGCTATGACGCACGTAGTGTGCTTGCCTTTCCCTAAGGAGTCAATTTCAACTATCCCACACATTCCTCCTGAAGCACAGATGCCCTTTCCCTGTGGTGTATAAGCCCTGGGTCTGGAGAGCAGCATCGACAGTGCAAGGACCCACCATCTTGTGGCTGCCCAAGTCATGACTTCTGTTTGTGAGTTCCTATTAAATGTTTATTTCTGAGAAACTGGATTTGTCACCCTCTTTTTCCAGCCTCTCAGCTCTTTTTCTTTTTAAAAATAGGGATGAGGTCTTGCTATGTTGCCCAGGCTGGTCTCAAACTCCTGGGTTCAAGTGATCCTTCTGCCTCAGCCTCTCAAAGGGCTGGAATTACAGGTGTGAGCCACTGCAACTGGCCAGCCTGTCAGCTCTCTTGGTATTTGTGGGTAGGACTGCATAGACCTGCTTATCATGAAACAGAGCAACATCTAGAAATCTTCTTTACTGCCCTGTAGACTCAGAGACTGAGTTAATAGTTTGTTCTAGCCATTAACTTTTGGTTTTCTTTTGTTTATTTTCTTTTTTTTTTTTTTTTTGAGACAGAGTCTTGCTCTGTCACCCAGGCTGGAGTGCAGTGGCCGGATCTCAGCTCACTGCAAGCTCCTCCTCTCAGGTTCACGCCATTCTCCTGCCTCAGCCTCCCGAGTAGCTGGGACTACAGGCACCCGCCACTTCGCCTGGCTAGTTTTTTGTATTTTTTAGTAGAGACGAGGTTTCACCGTGTTAGCCAGGATGGTCTCGATCTCTTGACCTCACGATCTGCCCGTCTCGGCCTCCCAAAGTGCTGGGATTACAGGCTTGAGCCACCGCGCCCGGCCTGTTTATTTTCATTGGTTTGGTTCATGGGGACCTTGACTAAGGAATACTCCAAACTTTTGGTAAATTGTCCTGACAGTCATTACGGTGGCCTCCCTGTCGTGCTGTATTCTCTCAAGGTCTTAAATGCACGTTTGCACCGATCAACGATGTACCGGATCGTCTCACAGTGATTAGAGCAAAAAGGATATGAACAACAAAAGGAATATTTCTTCCACAAGCTTGACACTGTTGACTAGACACCCTGGCTCTCCTAGGCAGCCTCCCTCCCCCTCATCCCATCTGGTGCAGCTTAGCTTCTGGGACCTTCCCCAGGAAGCTGAGCAATTTATACTGCACAGGAAGGGGCAGACACCTTGGGACCCTGCCTCGGGACCTGCTTGCATGGAAGTCAGCCCAGCTCCCTGCCAGAAGGCTCTCTGTGCCTCCTCCCACATCGGGCACTCAGAAACGCACATTCCCAGAGGTAGCAAGTATGGTAGGTGCTGGGGTCAGAAATCCCTGGGTTCAAAGCCTGGTTCTACCACTGACTGGCTGTGTGGCTCTGGGAAGATTACTTAACTCCTCTGGGCCTTAATTTCCTCCTCTGTAAAATGAGGATAATAATTGTATGAGTCTGGCCAGGTGCAGTGGCTCATGCCTGTAATCCCAACACTTTGGGAGGCCGAGGTGGGCAGATCACGAGGTCAGGAGATCGAGACCATCCTGGTCAACATGATGAAACCCCGTCTCTACTGAAAATACAAAAATTAGCCGGACGTGGTGGTGCATGCCTGTAGTCCCAGCTACTAAGTAGGCTGAGGCAGCAGAATCACTTGAACCCAGGAGGTGGAGGCTGCAGTGAGCCGAGATCACGCCACTGCACTCTAGCCTAGATGATACAGTAAGACTCAGTATCCAAAAAAAAAAAAAAAATTGTATGAGTCAGCAGAGTTCAGTGCAGGACACAGGAACCAGTGGAGGTACTTTGGGCAGAAAGTGATTTGAGACAAAGGTTAGGTGCTTACGGGGTGGTTGGAGTGTCTGGATGGGGAGAGGAGAGGAAGTAAGACACAGTCCAGAGGGTCTGCCACCTCTACCTGAGCAGGAAGCAAGGTAGGGCACCTGGAGATTGCCATTGGCACTGCAGAGTTCTGGGTTACACTGGCATGGCTCAACAGCAGTGGAGACCCCAGGGAGCAGACGGGGCCTCCACTGCTGTTGCCACCAACTGTCCCCGTATTCCCCACAGGTGGTAACTGGACACTGGATGCTGCCGCAGGAAAGTGTGCATCTGCGTGGCCCTGCTTGCCAGAAAGAAGCAGCCAAAGCAGAAGGAAGGCGGACTCTGCCTCTTCCACCTTCCAAATTTCATGAGGGCCTAAATGTTGGATCCCTGTATGTACCTATTGCTCTTGAAGGAGTCAGGCTGGGAAATGTGTTTTTCACCTATCTGCCTCCAAAGGACAGGAGATCAGTAGGGATGGATCCTGGGTGCTACCCAGCCACATGAGGACTAAGCACACTATGACTGACAGCACCCTGAGTGGTTCCCACCACATGATAGTGCCTGCTGAATAAATGTGGGCTATGGTTGATATTACAGCCATTATTGCTACATGCCTGCCATGTGGCTGCACTGTGCTAGGCCCTAGGAGAGATCACGGCAAACAAGATGGGTTCCTACCCTATAGAAATGTATAGACTCAAGACGGAGCATAAAGTAAATTGGTGCATGGGGAAAAAAAAGGCTAGAAGTCTTCATAAAAGCCAAGAGAGCATAGGGAGATGTGGGAGCCTGGGGCAGGTGGGCACCCAGGCCCAATCTTGGATGGCAAAGGTGGAGAGATCAATGGAGGCTTTCCAGTAGAAGGGAAGTACAGTATGATGCTTGAAGGACAAATAGAAATTGACCAAATTAAGCAGAGGGAAACAAGGGGTATGTGTACCAATGCTCATTCCACCTTGAGGGGGCATACACATATACAAAGCCCTGAATGATGGAGGGAGCATGGCATTTGCCAGACCAGAAGTAGACAGTTCAGTCTGACCAGTGCATAGAGGGAAGGTGAGGGTGGTGGGTAAGAGAAGCAGCTGGAGGGGAAAGCAGGCACAGGGAGGTCAGAGGTCTCAGGGCACATTGTGTGTCATTTTAAAGAATTTGATTTAGGCTGAGCTTGGTGGCTCATGCCTATAATCCCAACACTTTGGGAGGCTGAGGTGGCTGGATCATGAGGTCAGGATTTCAAGACCAGCCTGGCCAACATGGTGAAACCCCGTCTCTACTAAAAATACAAAAATTGGCTGGACATGGTGGCAAGTGCCTGTAGTGCCAGCTACTCAGGAGGCTGAGGCAGGAGAATCACTTGAACCCAGGAGTGGAGGTTGCAATGAGCTGAGATCACGCCACTGCATTCTAACCTGGGTGACAGAGTGAGAATCCTTCTAAAAAAAAAAAAAAAAAAAAGGTTTTTGGCTCACTGCAACCTCCCAAAGTGTTGGGATTACAGACGTGAGCCACCATGCCCAGCCCATAGTGGTCTTTTTTAACAAAAGAAAAAAATCTGAGCTTTACTGTGTAGGAAATAGGGAGCTACAGAAGGTTTTTTGTTTGTTTGTTTTTTGAGACAGAGTCTCTCTCTGTCTCCCAGGCTGGAGTGCAGTCATGCCATCTTGGCTCACTGCAACCTCTGCCTCCCGGGTTCAAGCTATTCTCCTGCCTCAGCCTCCCACGTAGCTGGGACTACAGGCATGTGCCACCACACCTGGCTAATTTTTGTATTTTTAGTAGAGATGGAGTTCCACAGTGTTGGCCAGGCTGGTCTAGAACTCCTGACCTTAAGTGATCTGCTCACCTCGGCCTCCCAAAATGCTGACATTACAGGCGTGAGCCTTGGCCCATAGAAGGTATTTAAGCAGGGAGAAGGATCATCACCATTTTGGTTTCAGAAATATCACTTTGATGGGGTTTGTGCAACAGTCTGTAAGAGGCCAGGACTACAGGCAAGAATTTCATTTATAATTCAGCCTTCTGGGCTGGAAATAATAATGCCCAAGAGAAGGACTGGAAATAGGCAGAGCCAATTCCAGGTAGTTTAGGAGGAGGCTGATTGAGCAGGTCGGGTGTGGGGGTGGGGGCAGGGAGGAACCCGAGTGGCTGCCAGGTTTCGGCAGTAGGCTCACCCAACAGGGCAGGGCCTTCATTGGCTCCTGGCACTTGATACTGGGGCGCTGCCCACCCACAATCTCCCTGTTCCTGGACTAAGTTCACTGAAAGCCTCTTCCCTCCCATCACCATTATGGCCTGCATTCAACTCAATTCCACCTGTTATGTGGAATGAGGCACACCTATTGTGTGCCATGAATCAGGCTTCTCCCAGCCTTACCTAAGGGAGTTACCTGGATGATTGAGAGGCTCTGAAGCAGAGATGGGAGACTGAGGGTGAACTGGGAAGAAGGAAAAATCTTACAGACCCTTAGCCCGTGTTCATGCCTTCTCTTGTCCACCAGTGCTGGAGGAGCTCACTGCAACCTCCACCTCCCGGTTCAAGCGATTCTCCTGCCTTAGCCTCCTGAGTAGCTGGGATTACAAGCACACGCCACCATGCCCAGCTAATTTTTGTATTTTTAGTAGAGATGGGATTTCACCATGTTGATCAGGCTGGTCTCCAACTCCTGACCTCATGATCCGCCCACCTTGGCCTCCCAAAGTGCTGGGATTACAGGCGTGAACCACTGCACCTGGTCCTATTTTCTTTTTTTTTTTTTTTGAGATAGAGTGTCTCTCTCTGTTACCCAGGCTGGCCTGCAGTGGCACAATCTTGGCTCACTGCAACCTTTGCCTCCCCGGTTCAAGTGATTCTCCTGCCTCAGCCTCCCAAGTAGCTGGGATTACAGGCACCCACCACCACGCCTGGCTAATTTTTGTATTTTTTTTTGTTTGTTTTTTTTGAAACAGAGTTTCGCTGTGTCGCCCAGGCTCAATTCCAGTGGCACAATCTTGGCTCACCACAACCTCTGCCTCCTGGGTTCAAGTGATTCTTCTGCCTCAGCCTACTGAGTAGCTGGGACTACAGGTGCAAGCCACCACGCCCAGCTAATTTTTGTATTTTTAGTAGAGATGGGATTTCACCATATTGGCCAGGCTGGTCTCAAACTCCTGACCTCAGGTGATCCACCAACCCACCTCAGCCTCACAAAGTGCTGGGATTACAGGTGTAAGCCACCGTGCCCGGTCCATGATAGGCAAGGGACATCACCAGGGCCTTAGACAAAGCCTCTGGGCTCCTACTGAAACAAGCAGCCAACTCAGACTCTTTCTGCTCAGAAAGTTGAGAAGTTCTGTGTTTCTACTGCTGTAAAATAGATCCAGGAGTAAAGGAGAGACACACCTGGCCCTTCACCCACAGGACTCACTGCCTGCCAGCCAATAAATTTGCTCTTTGAAATCAAGGTATCTTCCCAGAGGTCTCTTGTTAACGGGGAGAAATTGATCCATTACTGCCTGGGTGACATTAACTTTTTACCAATTCATTATCACGCTAGTGCAGGCAAATTATAGGACTGCTTTTCTTTTTTCTTTCTTTTTTTTTGAGACAGAATCTTGCTCTGTCACCAGGCTGGAGTACACAGTGGCACGATCTTGGCTCACTGCAACCTCTGCCTCCTCGGTTTAAGCGATTCCACCGCCTCAGCCTCCCAAGTAGCTGGGACTACAGGTGTGCACCACCACGCCCAGCTAGTTTTTTGTATTTTAGTAGAGACAGAGTTTCACCATGTTGACCAGGATGGTCTTGATCTCCTGACCTCGTGATCCGCCCACCTCAACCTCCCAAAGTACTGGGATTACAGACGTGAGCCACTGTGCCCAGCCAGGACTGCTTTTCTTTCTTTCTTTCTTTCTTTCTTTTTTTTGAGATGGAGTCTCACTCTGTTGCCCAGGCTGCAGTGCAGTGGCACAATCTCGGCTTACTGCAGCCTCTGCCTCCCGGATGCAAGTGATTCTCCTGCCTCAGCCTCCTGAGTAGCTGGAATTACATGTGCGTGCCACCACGCCTAGATAATTTTTTTTTTTTTTTTTTTTTTTTTAGTAGAGATGGGGTTTCACCATGTTGGTCAGGCTGGTCTTGAACTCCTGACCTCATGATCTGCCCGCCTTAGCCTCCCAAAGTGCTGGGATTACAGGCATGAGTGACTGCACCCGGCCTGCTTTTCTTTTCTTTTTCTTTTTCTTTTTTTTTTTTTTTTGAGACAGAGTCTTGCTCTGTCACTCACACTGGAGTGCAGTGGCGTGATCTTGGCTCACTGCAAGCTCTGCCTCCCGGGTTCACGCCATTCTCCTGCCTCAGCCTCCCAATTAGCTGGGACTACAGGTGCCCACCACCACGCCTGGCTAATTTTTTTTATTTTTTAGTAGAGACAGAGTTTCACCGTCTTAGCTGGGATGGTTTTGATCTCTTGACCTTGTGATCTGCCCGCCTCGGCCTCCCAGAGTGCTGGGATTACAGGTGTAGGCCATGGTGCCCAGACTTTTGTTTTTTTTTTCGTTTGAGATGGAGTCTTGCTCTGTTGCCCAGGCTGGAGTGTAATGGTGCGATCTCAGCTCACTGCAACCTCCACCTCCTGAATTCAACCGATTCTCCTGCTTCAGCATCCTAAGTAGCTGGGATTACATGTGCGTGCCACCATGCCTGGTTAATTTTTGTATTTTTAGTAGAGACAGGGTTTCACTATGTTGGCCAGGCTGGAGGACTGCTTTTCTTGGAGCCCAGAAAAGATGCCTGCTTTTTAGAAAGGTGAGAAGCCCGGAGCCATCCTGGGTGTGGAGGGGTCTGTGTATTACTAAAGAATATAATAACAGTGTTTACTGTTGATCAGGGGCTTTACTTTCCTAATTTCTAAATCTTCATACTTCTGCCAGGTAATTATTGTTCCCATTCTGTGAATGATGAAACTGAAGTTAAGTAATTTTTGCTCATTAAGGTTACATGGCTACCAGGCAGCTGTACCAAAATTTTGACCAACCCAGGCCTGACAGCAATGCTTTCTTCTTTTTTTTTTTTTTGAGACAGAGTCTCGCTCTGTTGCCCAGGCTGGAGTGCAGTGGTGCGATCTTGCTCACTGCAAGCTCCGCCTCCCAGGTTCATGCCATTTTCCTGCCTCAGCCTCCCAAATAGCTGGGACTACAGGCACCCGCCACCATGCACGGCTACTTTTTTGTATTTTTTTAGTAGAGGTGGGGTTTCACCATGTTAGCCAAGATGGTCTCGATGGTTCGGATCTAATCCATCTCCTGACCTTGTGATCCTCCCACCTCAGCCTCCCAAAGTGCTGGGATTACAGGCATAAGCCACCGTGCCTGGCCAATGCTTCCTTCTTAATGGTTACATGGTCATTAAGCCTTGTTCCCCAAATCTCCGGCTCCCTGCAGGCCCCACTCCTCCCTGAAACAGGTCCCAGAAGGATGTTTTTCTGTCATGCTTATCTCATGGTTGTTTGACTGGGCCCAGGAATTGAAGCTCCTGGGAAGAATAGGGAGTTCAGAGCTAAGGCCAGGCTGCTGGGGGGAAGGTCCTGCAGGGGAAGTCTGGATAGGGACAGATAAACCAACCAAGACCTTGTGAGAGACCGTGGCTCCAATGAATCTTTTTTTGTCTTCCCCCTCCCCAGCTAGGGGTCTCCCGTGCACTGCAGAGTCCTGCTCTTGTCCCTGGCATGTTTCATAATCCCGAGACTCCTGGGGCTTGCTATCCCCCATCCCAATTTGGCTCTGAGAAGCCTCAGGACTTCCTCCTGCTCTGGTACACTGTTCAGGGCGTCAGCCTACTGGCATGAGGCTCCCACTCTAGGTTTAATTTCCACCAACCCTAATGCCTCCAAATCCCCGGCTGAGACACCAGGCCAGGGTACAGCCTGCAGAGCTTATCCATGTGAAGCAGCTGTCTGATGACTGTGGTGAGAGCAGCAAGAAGCCTCCAGGCTCATGGCAACTGCCCCTCCCACACCTAAACCTGGGCTCCCTGCCACTGCCCCCACGAAGCTTTCAGGGGGAAAAAAAGTTCTGGTCTAAACTGAGACCAGTGGTATTTCTTGGGTCACAAGACTGCAGCTGTGCCCCCAGGCAAATCTTGGTGACACCAGGTCCTCCGGGCGAGACTGAACAGGCTCCAGGGCTTGGCCACTGCTGTAGGTCCTAACCTTTGCTAGGGAAGGAGGCATCACTGGAAGGCTTGGAGCTTGGCAGGCCCCTGGAGAAGCCCCCAATATGCAGTCCTGCTGGACCAGGGTAGGGGGAAGTGCCCACCACCACCAGCAGCAAGGCAAAGGTCCATCCCTCCTCTTTCAGGCCTAGGACTGCCTCTGATGGGGAAACAAGACAGGTTTCAGCCCCAGACCTGAAAGAGCACTGAGCTGGATCTTGCTTCAGGTTCCCTCCTTTTAGCAGCAGCCACAGCCCTCTGGAACCAGGAACAGGCCCTTCCCCGCCATCCCCTCCCACAGTCCCCTAGGATCCTGGAGAAACTCACACACTTACACCCACACACTTATAAACAGTCACTCCCAACGCAGCACGCACAAACTGCACACGCCCTAATCAACAACAAATATCCTCCCTCCTCTGACACAGCCAGCCCTGAGTTACAGAGGCATGCCTTCCGCAGGGCCTGAAAGCCAGCTGTGTTTCCAGTTGCCAGAGGGACCTCATGCTGACCTTCTTCAAGAAACCTGGAGAGGCCGGGGTGCGATAGTTCACGTCTGTAATCCCAGCACTTTGGGAGACCAAGGCGGGTGAATCACCTGAGGTCGGGAGTTCGAGACCAGCCTGACCAACACGGAGAAACGCCATCTCTACTAAAAACACAAAATTAACCAGGCGTGGTGGTGCATGCCTGTAATCCCAGCTACTCGAGAGGCTAAGGCAGGAGAATCACTTGAACCTGGGAGGTGGAGGTTTTGGTGAGCCGAGATCGCACCATTGCACTCCAACTTGGGCAACGAGAGCGAAATTCTGTCTCAAAAAAAAAGGAAAGAAAGAAAAAACCTGGAGAGAGGAACCAGTATGTGAGCACACAGGACGGTCCCTCTTTGTGGTCTTCATTCCACCACCCCCAGCCCAGATATGGCAATGTGGGGCGCCCTCTTGTGACCAGCGCGGCCCTGCAGCCTCTTGGCAGGATCCCGGCTCCCCTTGGGCACCCAGACATCCCTCCTCCAGGCTGCCCACCCCTGCATGTCAGGGCTCCACTCCCATTACTTCCAACTGGCCTCCCTCAGTAAAGATGAGAGTAACAAGACTTGTTCACATTGTTGTAAGGATTTCCTGAGAGCCCTGACAAAGAAGCCTGCTGCACTTAGCAGATGTTCACTAAACATGGGCTTCCTTTTTTCTTGTCTCCCTCCCTACTCTGAAACTGCTTCTTTCAGAAAGTGGAAGAAAACGGAAAAAAAGAAAACCCAAGCTCCCAAGCAAAGTACAGTTCTAATCTCCATCAGATCCAATAATTAACAGAGCATTAATTGTTTACCCACAGGTAGGGAACGTGAACTACCTTCAAAGTATTAAATAAAATTGATAGGAGGCCATTGGTTTGGCCTGAGCTCCTGCAGTAGGCCCAACAGACCAAACCAAAATGGAATTACTCATGTTGAAGTTCCACACCACCAAGCCAACACTAAATTATCTATCTGACCTTGCAAGAAATCGGGAGAGATAATAGCCAAATCCCCAAACACGTCAGTTTCAGCTGGCATCATGAAGAAGTTCCCTCTGCTTTAACCTTCATAAGGAAAGTAAGTCAGGAACAACCAATCTGCTTTTTGTTCTTTGTTTCTGCTTTCCTCAGCCCTTTTCATGCTATGAAGCCAATCTCCTCTGCTCAGCTCATCAGAACATTCATTCTATTTTGTAGAATGAGGTGTTCCCTGATTCATGAATTGCTAATAAAAGCCAATTCAATCTATAACTAAAGTTTTTGTAATTTTGTCTGACACATGGAAATTAGAAAAAAGAAAAATTTAATTAGAGCCCCTGCATAGTGGGAATGGGAATGAGTTGATATCTCTTGGAACTTCTTGTTATAATAAAAGCGAGAGCCTCCGACCCAGGATTCCACTCTCCTACTCATCCCCACTGTATGCCACCCCCAGCCTAGGCTCTTGATCAGAAGAGGGCAGAGAAGAGGGGGTGGAGGAGCAGACAACTTCCACCAAGACTCTGGCTACAACCCGTCAGGGAATGGTCAGCTGAGATGACCTCAGCTAGAAGAATAGGGAGCTGCTCATGAGCATCACTGCTCATTAGCCTGGATCCGCTGCCCCAAAACCACCCTCCTCACCTATCATCTAAGATTCCACTAGGGAGATTTGATTTACCCAGCTATTGAAATGCTGTGGGAAATGATTCAAGCTAAGCAATGAACAACTAACAGAAGGCAATTCCCTCCCAATACAGCACTCCCAGCTTAGCACCTGACCCAGCTAATGTCTGACCCAGCTAATGTCAGCCTGAGCACTGACAGTGATAGGGACTCATCCTCTCAAGCAGCCCTTTTGGTGCCCAGGCAGCTCCAACTGCTAGAAGACTCTTCTGACACTGGGTCAGCTTCTGCCAGGCAGAGCCACAGAGCAAGGGCCTATGGGTGCCAGGCCTGTGCCAGGCTGTGAGGAAGACAGGATAGTGCAGACCCTGTCCCTGCCTTTTGAACAGACCAGGTCTAGATTGAGGAATTGAGCAACCTCAACAGTCCTAGGGACATGCGTTTGTCCCACATTCGAAGTTCTACAGCGCTCGGTGAATGATGGAGCCATTGGGACATAGTAGGACAGTCACCCAGTGGCCTGGACACTCCTTTTCTGATTGCAACCTGGTCATACCAGACATTTCTAGATACTTTCTGAGGTATCTCCAGCCTAATCTTGACCCTGTGGCCTCCCTTCCAGTAGCCCAAGCCCCCAAGCTGGGTTGTGCTAAATTGGAGCTGTGATGCCTCCTGGCTGGAAGGAGAGGCCGCTGATTTGCTTGGGAATTAGTCCAAGGGTTCTGAAGCTTCAGGGTATGAAAATCAGGACTTGTTGAAACACAGATACAGCCCTGCCTAGAGGTTATAGTTTCCTGCCCTGTCTGGAAGTAACAGACTAACAGGGGAGACAGAATTGATAGTAAATTCACATGTCTGGGGAATACCCCAAAGGACCAGGAGAGGATGCAAGGGTGAGGGAGAGGGGATACTGGATAGGCCATCCTGCCCTGCTCTGAGAGGCCAGGTGGGCAGGAGTTAGGGGTGGCTCTGCACTGAAGGAAGGAAAGTCTGAGTTCACCAGGCAGAGAAGGTGCCCAGGAAAGGGCTCCTGAGAAGGCTGAGAAGCAGGAAGGAGCCCTCCCTTAGCTCTCAGGCTAAAGGTCCCACTTCCCTCTATGCCTGGCATAAAGTCTGGGGAGCTGAGTGAGGGGCAGCCCAGTTGTAGGATTGAACCCTGGGTGAGAAATCAAGTCCTGGGGTCCAGTCAGAGGTGTATTATAACCTGTGCGACTCAGCTTTCTAACGGCCAAATGAGGTTTCAGACTCGAAAACTCCAACTTCTGTGGCCCTGAGAGATGGTGCCACCCTCTCAACTTGCAGGTGAGCACATGGAGGCCAGCAGGGAGCCACTGCATGACAGCAGAGCTCAGGACCTCTCTCCTGATCTGTTGGCTGTGTAGGGCTCCTGCATCCCCAGAGGTTTCAGGGACTTCACGGGGCTGCAGGAGAACTGAGAGATAAGTAAAGGACGCAGCGGTCACGGGAGGCAGAGCACGTCTCACAGCAGCGTGAGTTTTGTCTCCTTCTGGCATGGTGGTGGCTGGGAGGTGGTGAGAGGGTCTGGGTCTCAGATCACCAGCTGTGACACAAGCCCTGTGAGCTCGGGCAAGTAAAAGTCTGCATTTGTAGAAAAGAAACTCTTTTGATTCCATTGTGAAAATGGTTTCCCTTTCCTTGGTTAGAACCCAGCCAGATTTAATTACCAGGAGCCAGAGCCAGAGAAAATTATTCAGGGCAGAGATAACTCTTCTCTAAGACGTCTAGCCTTGGGCAGAGACAGGAGAGAAATACAAACTTCCAAGCCAGGGACAGGCCTATTTAAAAGATTAATAATTTAAAAGGTCTGGATTTAGGATGGAAGCAAAGAAGGGCTAAATAATTCAGAAAGCAAATTGAGGAGCAGCTGTTGCTGACGCTGACTGAGGTTCTTGCCTGGCTGGTCTCAGAGCCGCATCCTCAGCCTCCTGGGAGAAAGAGCACAAATTGTCATGATGGGGGAAGACAAAGGCTGGAGGGAACACAAAGCCAGCCTTAAGTGCAGCCCCCCTGGCTTTGTTTCTCAAGACACTCGTATTACTAGCAGCTTAAAACAACAAACATTTATTATTTCACACCGTGGCTGACTGTCAGATATCTGGGTTCTAAGTTGCTGGGTTTTCCGGCTCAGGGCCTCTCATGAGGTTTCAATCAAGATGTCTTTCGGGGCCACAGCCATTGAATGTTTGAGCCTAAAGAATCAAAGACAGACATGCTGTTACATAATAAGGCAAAGTTATATTACCTCTATATTGGCCCTATACTGTTTTTTGCTTCACAGGAGACTGGGATCATTGCCTCAAAAGTTTACCAGTGCCAAGCTCAAATTTTTTATATACCCAATTGCTTTAAATATAGTCCAAATAAACAGATCTTAAGTCATTGACAGCCTTCCACTTTTGCATACCCCACAAAACAACCTCCCACATTTACTAGCCACAGATACAATAAACTCTGGTGCTATAAAAGGCCCCAGTTGCCGGGCGCGGTGGCTCACGCCTGTAATCCCAGTACTTTGGGAGGTGGAGGCGGGTGGATCACAAGGTTAGGAGATCAAGACCATCCTGGCTAACATGGTGAAACCCCGTCTCTACTAAAAATACAAAAAATTAGCCAGGCACGGTGGCGGGCGCCTGTAGTCCCAGCCACTCAGAAGGCTGAGGCAGGAGAATGGCGTGAACCTGGGAGGCGGAGCTTGCAATGGGCCGAGATCCCCCCACTGCACTCTAGCCTGGGCCACACAGCGAAATTCTGTCTCAAAAAAAAAACAAAAAACAAAAGCCCCAGCCATAGCTGCCCTTTGGATCTCTCGGACTCTAAGACTCCACACTCTACTACTGAGGGCGTCATCTAGACCTCTAAGGATCCTCTCCAATCTCCGTGTCCCCCAGAACTCCCCTGCCCTCCTTCTCTTCTAGCTGGTGGCCTCAGTCATTACCTGAGGAAGGTCTCATGCTGTGGAAAGCTTCCTCAGTAGGCAACCCTGTCAAAGCACGGCCCAAATAAAGCTTGTTGTGTGTTATTGCCACCTCATGGCCATATCTTTTTCTTTTTTTTAATTTTTATTTTAGGTTTGGGGGTACATGTGAAGGTTTGTTACATAGATAAACGAGTGTCACAGGGGTTTGTTGTACATATTATTATATCTCATCCAGGTATTAACCCCTAGTACTCAATAGTTATCTTTTCTACTGTTCTTCTCCTTCCCAATCTCCCTTCTCAATAGACATCAGTGACTGTTGTTTCCTTGTGTTCGTAAGTTCTCATCATTTAGCTCCCACTTATAAGTGAGAACATGCAGTATTTCGTTTTCTGTTCCTGCGTAATTTTGCTAAGAATGATAGCCTCCAGCTTCATTCATATTCCCCCAAAAAAATCTTGTTCCTGGCTGGGAGCAGTGGCTTACGCCTATAATCCCAGCACTTTGGGAGGCCGAGGCGGGTGGATCACCTGAGGTCAGGAGTTGGAGACCAGCCTGGCCAACATGGCGAAACCCCGTCTCTACTAAAAATACAAAAAAAAAAAAATTAGCCGGGTGTGGTGGTGGGCGCCTGTAGTCCCAACTACTGGGGAGGCTGAGGCAGGAGAATCGCCTGAACCTGGGAGGTGGAGGTTGCAGTGAATCGAGATCGTGCCACTGCACTCCAGCCTGGGCGACAGAGCAAGACTCTGTCTCAAAAAAACAAAACAAAACAAAACAAAATCTTGTTCCTTTGTATGGCTGCATGGTATTCCATGGTGCATATGTACCACATTTTCTTTATCCAGTCTGTCACTGGTGAGCATTTAGGTTGATTCCATGTCTTTGCTATTGTGAGTAGTGCTGCAATGAACATTTGCAGCATGTGTCTTTATTGTAGAAAGCTTTATCTTCTTCTGGGTATATACCCAGTAATGGGATTGCTGGGTCGAATGATAGTTCTGCTTTTAGCTCTTTGATGAATTGCCACACTGCTTTCCACAATGGTTGAACTAATTTACACTCCTACCAACATCGTAACATCATATAAGTCTTCCCTATTCTCCACAACCTCGCCAGCATGTGTTATTTTTTGACTTTCTTCTTTTCTTTTCTTTTTTTGAGACAGAGTCTCCCTCTGTCACCCAGACTGGAGTGCAATGGCACGATCTCGGCTCACTGCAACCTTCGCCTCCTGGGTTTAAACAATTCTCCTGCCTCAGCCTCCTGAGTAGCTGAGATTACAGGTGTGTGCCACCACACCTGGCTAATTTTTGTATTTTTAGTAGAGTTGGTGTTTCACCATGTTGGTCAGGCTGGTCTCGAACTCCTGACCTCGTGATCCACCCGCTCAGCCTCCCAAAGTGCTGGGATTACAGGCGTGAGCCACCGTGCCTGGCCATTTTTTGACTTTTTAGTAATAGCCATTCTGACTGGTGTGAGGTGGTATCTCATTGTGGTTTTGATTTGCGTTTCTCTAGTGATCAGTGATATTGAGCTTTGCTTTGCTTTTTTTTTTTTTTTTTTTTCCTGAGACAATCTCATTCTGTAGCCCAGGTTGGAGTGCAATGGTACGATCTCGGCTCACTGCAACCTCTACTTCCCGGGTTCAAGCTATTCTCCTGCCTCAGCCTCCCAAGCAGCTGGGACTACAGGCGCCTGCCACCATGTCCAGCTAATTTTTTGTGTTTTTAGTAGAGATGGGGCTTCACCATGTTGGTCAGGCTGGTCTCGAACTCCTGACCTCGTGATATGCCCACCTCGGCCTCCCAAAGTGTTGGGATTACAGGCGTGAGCCACTGCACCCCTGGAATTCACTACACATGGCTACTTGCTGGAGTCCTCAGTTCCTCACACAAAGGGCCTCTCCACAGGGCTGCCTGAGTATTCTCAGAGCAGTTGGTTTCTCCCAGAGTAAGAAATCCAAGAGAGTATCACCAAGATGGAAGCCACAGTGCTGTTTTATGACCGTCTCTCTCTCTTACACACACACACACACACATACACACACACACACACAGAGCATCACTTCCATTTTATTCTATTTGTAAGAAGTGAGTCACTAAATCCAATCCACCCTTGAGGGGAACTAGGCTCTAGGCTCTACTTTTTTCCTGGAGACAGGGTCTCGCTCTGTTGCCCAGGCTGGAGTGCAGTGGCGTGATCTCAGCTCACTTCAACCTCCGCCTCCTGGGTTCAAGCTATTCTCTTGGCTCAGCCTCCTGCGTAGCTGAGACTATGGGTGCACGCCACCATGCCCAGCTAATTTTTATATTTTTAGTGGAGAAGGGGTTTCACCATGTTGCCCAGGCTGGTTTCAAACTCCTGACCTCAGGTGATCCACCCACCTCAGCCTCCCAAAAGTGCTGGGATTACAGGTGTGAGCCACTGCACCCAGCCTAGGCTCTACCTTTTTAAGGCTCCACCTCTTTTTTTCTTTGTTTTTTTGAGATGGAGTTTCACTCTTGTTGCCCAGACTGGAGTGCAATGGTGCAATCTCGGTTTACTGCAACCTCCACCTTGTGGGTTTAAGTGATTCTCCTGCCTCAGCCTCCTGAGTAGCTGGGATTACAGACATGTGCCAACACGCCTGGATAATTTTGTATTTTTAGTAGAGACAGAGTTTCTCCATGTTGGTCAGGCTGGTCTTGAACTCCCGACCTCAGGTGATCTGCCCGCCTTGGCCTCCCAAAGTGCTGGGATTATAGGCTTGAGCCACTGCACCCGGCCAAGGCTCCACCTCTTGAAGGGAGGAATATCAAATAATTTGTGGGCATATTTTAAAAACCACCACAGCACTTTTACAGGCCTCCTCTCTCACCTCACCCCTCATGCCAGGGCCCTGTAAGGGAAGCGGGACAGCTAAGGAGACTCAAGAGGCTGACACGCCTAGCCGTGCTCACATCACTGCCGTATGAGGCCTGGAGCCCAGGACCTCACAAGCCAACACAGCCCAGAGAAGAAGCCCTCCCCTCTGCTTGGCATCATTCATTTTCACACCACTTTCTCTTCTCTTTTCCACCTTCTGGTTCTGAAGACAATCCTGTGAGGTACCTCAGTGATTACTGAACTTAAAGAAGCCAAAGGAGGCCTGGCTTCTGGTCATGCTTTGGCACAGATGAGCTGTGTGATCTCAGGTAAGTCCCACCTCCTCTTGGGGCCTACTTTTCTTCTTCTGTAGAATGTTAAATGAGTAATTTTTTTTTTTTTTTTTTTTTAGATGGGGTCTTGCTCTGTCACCCAGGCTAGAGTGCAATGGCATGATCTTGGCTCACTGCAACCTCCACCTCCTGGGCTCAGGTGATCCTCTCACCTTAGCCTCCTGAGTAGCTGGGACTAGAGGCTTGTGACACCACATCTGGCTAATTTTTTTTTTTTTTTTTGGGCTTTTTGGTAGAGGCAGGGTTTCACCGTGTTGCCCAGGCTGGTCTCGAACTTCTGAGTTCAAGCGATCTGCCTGCCTTGGCCTGCCAAAGTGTTGGGATTACAGGCATGAACACCACACCCGGCCACAGGATTAATATTCTAAAAGGATATACTATTACACAGATATAAAATGCAAAGCATTTAATTCATTAATTAATAAGGAAACCCTCATTAATATAATTTGAATATTATAGTCAATTTTAAAGAAAACTGTGAAGTTTAGAGTCAGATAAAGAATGTTGAGATGCATTTACAAGTGGATGCAAAACTCGAAGAACTGAAAAAACTGGTCAATATTTATGTGTGACAAAGTATTATCTTTTCCCTAAGCTTTGCAAGGTTCATGGCAGTGATCCCTATAACAAAAGACAGATCAGCAAGATAAAAACATACATCTTTATTTAACCAAAGTTTTATGTGACACAGGAGCCTTCAGAAACAAAGACCCAAAAGAACTGAAAAATCTGTGTATTTTTATGGGCAGTCATGCAGAAGTATGATCAAAAGACAAAAGAGTATTGCAGGAAAGTTTACACTTTTCCTCTGAAAGTCTGATAATTGCATCTGCTGAAATAAATGGACAATAGGCAGATTAACAGGAGAAAAGGCTTATGAATTCATTAATATGCAAGTCCAAGAGAGTCACACAAATGAGAGTCACACAAAGTAAGTTCAAAGGGCCAGATAGCTGAAGCTTAAATGCCCTCTTCATAGGAGTAAGGGAGGTGGGGGCTCTAGGCAATTTTAGAGAAAGAGTAAATGATTGTTAGGGGGAATGAATGGGCCCAAAGAACAGGCAATAGCTTGTCACAAAGTTTGTCTGGGCTCTGGGTTTGGTGTCAACTCCAGTCTCCTTTCCTGTGAGTTAATCTTCTCTGTTTAATGAGAGGGCCCAAGACAATTGCATTTCTTCTGAAGAAACTTCCCTTGGTCAGATAAGGGAACTTCAGAGAAGGCCTCTCCCTGTGTTCTGGGAAAGGCAGAGGAGCCAGAGACAGGAGCAGGAGGGAACTGGGGGGAACTTAGAAAGGCCTGTTTGTTCAGATTCTTCTTGGTATCTCTGTATCTTTATTCCTTTTTTTTTTTTTTTTTTTAAGATATAGAGAGAACCCCTCTGAAATGAGGGCCTTATGACCTACTTCAGGAGTAGTTCAACTCAGTTTTATGGCCTGCTCCTCAGGGGAGAACAGTGGGAGAAGGTCAGAGAGCCCCTCCTGCTTCTCTTGTTTTCTCGAATGCCAAGGCATATATATAAATCCTATCATACCCAAAGGAATAGAATCAACTGCATTTCACTGTGCAATGGATGCAATTTGCATTTCTTTAGAAGGAAACTGTCTTACTATCAGATTTTTACGAGTCAACTTTTATCTCTACAGAGTGGTAAAATATCCTAATCAAAGACAAACTAGGGGCCGGGTGGCTCACGCCTGTAATCCTAGCATTTTGGGAGGCCGAGGTGAGCGGATCACTCGAAGTCGGGAGTTCGATATCAGCCTGGCCAAATGGTGAAACCCCGTCTCTACTAAAAATACAAAAATTTGCTGAGTGTGGTGGCAGGTGCCTGTAATCCCAGCTACTTGGGAGCCTGAGGCAGGAGAATTGCTTGAACTTGGGAGGCGGAGGTTGCAGTGAGCCAAGATCATGCCATTGCACTCTAGCTTGGGTGACAAGAGCGAGACTCCGTCTCAAAAAAAAAAAAAAAAAGACAATCTAGGAAGAGATAAAGAGATGATCTGGAAGGATGAACTATTTAGGCCAGGACTCCTACTTAATTTCAAAGTCCTACAATTTTTTCTTACAAGGACAAAAGTGGGCATTCATCTCTAATCCTTTCTCATGCCAGTACTCTGGTTCTAAGCCCCACATCACAGATGGGAAAGTGGAGGCTCAGCTTGTGGTGGTGGTGTCCTGTGAGCTGTCTCCTTCCAGCAGCCCCCACAGGGGTTTACCTCCTGCTTCTCTCCTTCCCTCAGCTCATCCCAGCAGCATAAAGACAAAGCATCCTCTGTCCTTTCTGGACACCAGAGACACCTTTTGAGGAGAAGTGGGTTTTCTGGCTTTTTCTCTGTCTCCAGCCCAGAAGAAGGACACTTAACCAAATTGACTTGAGTATCTAATAAGTAGCACATAAGTCAGAACCGACCTAATGAACAAGGGCACTTATGTTAATAAACACCTTTCAATCCATGCAGGGAGCTAACACTCAGAATACAAAGGGAAGAAAAGACATTATCTTGAAACACCTGGGCTCCCACCTAGGCTGAGCCTCATGAAGTCATTATGGGTAATTATGGGCTATTACATGCTATCATCTTGGCAAGACAACTAGCCTCAATTGCCTAGAGTCACAGGTCCCTCGAGTCAGGGAAGGTAAGGGCAACTTTCTATTTTCAGTTCTTTTCCATCCTACTCCTTGTGAGCACCACCACCAGCACCTCCATGCCATCATTCAGGTTTCACCCTGTTTTGTTATCCTGTTTCCTTTTGCTACTGGGAACTCCAGAAGTCTCAAAGAGCTTTCCCAATTCTCCACTCAACTCACTTTGAGCCGGTTTCTCCTTCCCAGGGGGAGCTGAGGAGGCCTATGGGGCCCGAAGTGGGGAGAAGAATGGATCCCTGAGTTGGGAGGGCCAGACAGGAAAAGCTACAGCTTGGCCGTAGCTGAATTACAGAGGATAGGACAGCAGGGGAAGGCGGGTGGGGCTGAGAGAGAGAAGGGAAAAGGAAAAACAAGAGAAACTGAGAGCTCAGGGCAAACATTTAAAGCTTTTGCAGATCTCCTTCTTTTTTTTTTTTTTTTTTTTTTTTTTTGAGGCGGAGTCTCGCTCTGTCGTCCCCAGGCTGGAGTGCAGTGGCGCGATCTCGGCTCACTGCAAGCTCCGCCTCCCGGGTTTACGCCATTCTCCTGCCTCAGCCTCCCGAGTAGCTGGGACTACAGGCGCCGCCACTACGCCCGGCTAATTTTTTGTATTTTTAGTAGAGACGGGGTTTCACTGTGTTAGCCAGGATGGTCTCGATCTCCTGACCTCGTGATCCGCCCGTCTCGGCCTCCCAAAGTGCTGGGATTACAGGCTTGAGCCACCGCGCCCGGCCGCAGATCTCCTTCTAAAGGGGGTAGACAGTGTGATGGTCTCTTCAAAACTCCTGTTCAGTAAGACAAAGGACAAAAGTGTGGGCATCCATCTCTGATCCTGGCCAAATTCTTTGTGGTAGATTAAACATGGCCACAAATTATTTGCTGCTCCTCAGAGGTGGGGGTCTATTTCCTCAACCTTTGGATCTGGCCTGCTTTTGTAACTTGCTTTGACCAGAGGCATGTAGGGATGGGATGCGGCATGCGTTCCAGATGGAGTGCAGGATGCACTACCCTAAAATATGGTGCCTTGACATATTAAATAATTTGGCCAGGCACAGTGGCTCATGCCTGTAATCCCAGCACTTTGGGAGGCCAAGGCGGTCGGATCACCTGAGGTCAGGAGTTCAAGACCAGCCTGACCAACATGGAGAAACACCGTCTCTACTAAAAATACAAAATTAGTTGGGCATGGTGGCACATGCTTATAATCCCAGCTACACAGGAGGCTGAGGCAGGAGAATTGCTTGAACTCGGTAGGCGGAGGTTGCAGTGAGCCGAGATTGCGCCACTGCACTCCAGCCTGGGCGACAGACCGAGACTCCGTCTCAAAAAAAATAATAATAATAAAAAAAGAAGAAAAAACAAAAAAGAATTCAAACGGAGGAAATGAATGATGAAACAGCATGTGCAGGGGTGATTGTGCTGGGTGTGTTGCCTGATGTGCAGAAAGTCAATGCACCGAGACGCCAAGTTGCAGCAGAGAAAGAGGTTTATTGCAAGGCCACCAAATGAGATGAGATGAAACCTCAAAACCACCTCTTCAAAGAGTTTGGGTCTAGGGACCTTAAGGGGTTTGGACGAGTAGTGGGCCAAGGTGTTGATTGTTCAAAGAGTGAAGGGTGACGTCATAGGATGGAGGTGAAAAAACTGCATTTTTTTTTTTTTTTGAGACACAGTTTTGCTTGTCACCCAGGCTGGAGTGCAGTGACACGATCTCAGCCCACTGCAACCTCTGCCTCCTGGGTTCAAGCCATTCTCCTGCCTTAGTCTCCCCAGTAGCGGGGATTACAAGTGCACACCACCACGCCCAGCTAATTTTTGTATTTTTAGTGGAGATGGGGGTTTCACCATGTTGGCCAGGCTGGTATCGAACTCCTAACCTCATGATCTGCCCGTCTTGGCCTCCCAAAGTGTTGGGATTACAGGCGTGAGCTACCGCACCCAACCGAAGAAACTGCATTCTCAGACTGACTTGGTTTCTTGGTGTGGTCTTTGGACTCACTGGCGTTAGTTCTGAAAAACATCTCAAATGAAAAGACGTAGGCTCCTAACGTCGAAGTTGCTATCTACAAGAACAATAAGGAAATTCATGGTTTATGTCCTGGCGTACATAGTCCATAAGGGGCTATAGGGAAATGGGTCATAGGACAACCTGACTAATGCTTACTCTGTACTTTTATCTAAAGCCTAGCATGTAATTATTGTTAACACTGTGGGGAAGGTTTCACGGGGAAGGTCTCTCTGACCCCCTGACTTTCTCCCATGAAGCGGGCCCTAAAAGAATTCTCTGACCTTCTTACAAAATAAGGTCATAAGACCCTATTTCCAGGGCCTCCTTCCAGAAGAAAAGAATGAAGACGCAGAGATGCCAAGAAGCTGTGAATAAACAGGCCTTGTTAAGTTCTCTCCAGTTTGTTACCATTAGATCATACCCGCTTTTGTCCAATCATACTGTATGATAGTCCACTCTTCACGAACCTTAGCATAAAAATATAGTTTTTTCCTGTTTCGTTGGGTCTTCATTTCCTTATTAAGTCTCTCATATGATGTAAAACTTATTAAATAAATTTGTATGCTTTTCTCTTGTATTTAATATTTTGTTATTAGGATCTCTGCCACAATCCTAGGGTGATACTAGATAAAGATGCTAATTTTCTTCCCTACAGTGACTTTAGAGATGAGGGCGTAAAGGCTTGGTGGCTTCCTTCTCATTGTCTCCTGGATCTCTCATTCTGGGGGAAGTTAGACGCCATGTCATGAGGACATTCAAGGAGCCCTCTGGAGAGTTCCCACTGTGAGGAGCTGAGGCTTCCTGACAACAACCAACACCAACTTGCCAGGAGAGGAGATGAGCAGAAGACAAGGGAAGCAGGTAAAAAGAAAAGGGGTGATGAGTGGAGAACATTGAGGAAGGCTTTGTGCAAAATTGTAGCTGTCAGAATTGGGATCCCCCAGGATCTCCTTTAGAAGCCTCTTTAACTCAAGGTACCCAAGGCCTCAAACTCTTTTTTCAAAAAAATAATTATTATTTTTTATTTCAGGGCCAGGCGTGGTGGCTCACGCCTGTAATCCCAGCACTTTGGGAGGCCGAGGTGGGCAGATCACGAGGTCAGGAGTTCAAGACCAGCATGGCCAACATAGTGAAACCCTGTGTCTACTAAAAATACAAAAAAAAATTAGCTGGGCGTGGTGGCATGCGCTGTACTCCCAGCTACTTGGGAGGCTGAGGCAGGAGAATTGCTTGAACCTGGGAGGTGGAGGTTGCAGTGAGCCGAGATCACGCCACTGCACTCCAGCTTGGACAACAGAGTGAGACTTTGTCTCAAAAAACAAAACAAAACAAAACAAAAACAAAAAACAAAACACACACACACACACAGATTAGGGAAGAAGACCCCCGCTGAGAGAGTGGCCATATTGAAGAAAGTGGATTCACCTATTAGTTCTGAGATCAAAATGGAGCTGTCTAGTGATGACAATAAAGGGAACTTGTAGTGAAAGCACTTGAGTGCTCTAAGCTGATGGAAGGATAGGAAGAGTGGTAAGAGGCAGGGGATGCCAGCAGTCTCTAAGGATAAGAATGAGAAGCCACAGCCGGGCGCAGTGGCTCACACCTGTAATCCCAGCACTTTGGGAGGCCAAGGCAGGTGGATCACAAGGTCAGGAGTTCAAGACCATCCTGGCCAACATGGTGAAACCCCATCCCTACTAAAAGTATAAAAATTAGCCGGGTGGGGTGCCACATGCCTGTAATCCCAGCTACTCAGGAGGCTGAGGCAGGAGAATTGCTTGAACCTGGGAGGCGGAGGTTGCAGTGAGCCGAGATCATGCCACTGCACTCTAGCCTGGGCGACAGGGCGAGACTCGTCTCAAAAAAAAAAAAGAATGAGAAGCCACTTAGGTATTCAACTGGGCTTGGACTCAGGGAGTAAAGATAACAGAGCTATGTCTATCTTGGAAATCACTCTCCCCATATCTACCTCCAGTCTAGGCCAGGAGGATACAGGTAGGCCTTAATGGAACTAAGTGAGACTGCCCTTCCTTTGAAATCCAATCTAAGATTTGCATCTCATGGTACTGTATTTAGGGTGGGCAGTGAGGGAAATTTCAAGGTGTAGGAAATGGAAGAGAGTGTGCAGCTGGGCGTGGTAGCTCACGCCTGTAATCCTAGCACTTTGGGAGGCTAAGATGGGAGGATTACTTGAGGTCAGGAGTTCGAGGCCAACCTGGCCATCATGGTGAAACCCTGTCTCTACTAAAAATACATAAATTAGTCGGGCCTGGTGGCATGCACCTGAAGTCCCAGCTACTCGAGAGGCTGAGGCAGGAGAATTGTAGGAGGCAGAGGTTCCAGTGAGCCCAGATCACGCCACTATACTCCAGCCTGGGCAACAGAAGGAGATTCTGTTTCAAAAGAAAAAAAAAAAGAAAAAGAAAAGAGAGTGTGGGTACATGGGTGATGAGAAGCCTAAGCTATTCATTTATCTGTCTAGAGAGCTCTCCACCAGGGCACAGGAGAGAAAAAAGTATTGTCTTCCTCACACATTGCTAGGTTCACAAATGACACCCCATAACAAAACGCAGATTAATAAGAGCAAAGCATAACAAATTTAACAAAGTTTTATAAGACATAAGAGTCTTCAGAAATGAAGACCCAAAGACCCAGGGAAAATTGTGTTTTTTTAAAATGCTAAGTCTGCCGAAAGAAGTAGATGATTGTGGAGAACATGACTGGACAAAGGGTATGATCTAATGGTAATAAACTGGGGTAGGGGAATTGGGGTAAATATGACAAGGTCTGTTTGTTCAGATTGTTCTTGGCCACTCTGAGTAGCATTCCTTTTTGCTGAATAGCATTCCTTTTCTCTGAGTATGGGGCCGGGCCAGCCTGGAATGAGGGTCTTATGTCCTGCTTTCAGGTGAGGTAGGTTAAATAATTCCTTTATGACCGCACTGTGCGTGAGAAAGTGGGGGGAAGGTCAATGTGACCTTGCTTCTTTAGTTTTCTTACTTGCCAAGGTGCTATATTTTGGGGTATCATGTTCTGAGTCCCATAACGGCCAGGATTACCTTCAGGTGAGGAAACATAAAATTTAAGGAGGCACACACTCTCAAGATCATGTAAGCACAAGATGGGTCCTTGATTGCTCCTTGAGAATGAAAGCCTCACTTGCCTCACCCTCGTCTAAACCTTGATCTCTACACCAACTCTTCTTTGGCTCTAATCAAGTCTTAAAAATTAACAACAACAACAACAACAAAAATGGCCTCAAACTCTTTTTTTACAAAAATAATTATTATTTTTTATTTCAAGGCCAGGTGTGGTGGCTCATGCCTGTAATCCCAGCACTTCGGGAAGCCGAGGTGGGCGGATCACCTGAGGTCAGCAGTTCGAGACCAGCCTGGCCAACATGGTGAAACCCCGTCTCTACTAAAAAATACAAAAATTAGCTGGGTGTGGTGGCAGGTGACTTAATCCCAGCTACTTGGGGGGCAGAGGCAGGAGAATCGTTTGAACCCAGGAGGTGGAGGTTGCATTGAAGGTTGCATTGAGACGAGATCAAGTCATTGCACTCAAACCTGGGAGATAAGAGCCAGACTTCTCTCAAAAAAAAAAAAAAAATTAACAAAAAAAGTTTAACAAGGCCGGGTGTGGTGGCTCATGCCTGTAATCCCAGCACTTTGGGAGGACAAGGCAGGTGGATCACCTGAGGTCGGGAGTTTGAGACCAACCTGATCAAAATGGAGAAATCCCATACCTACTAAAAATACAAAATTAGTTGGGCATGGTGGCATATGCCTGTAATCCCAGCTACTCAGGAGGCTGAGGCAGGAGAATCGCTTGAGCCCGGGAGGTGGAGGTTGTGGTGAGTGAGATTGCGCCATCGCACTCTAGCCTGGGCAACAAGAACAAAACTCTGTCTCAAAAAAAAAAAAAGAAAGAAAAAGAAAAAAAAAAGGCTGAGCACGGTGGCTCACCCCTGTAATCCCAGCACTTTGGGAGGCCGAGGCAGGTGGATCACCTGAGGTCAGGAGTTTGAGACCAGCCTGGCCAACATGGCAAAACCCTTTCTCTACTAAAAATACAAACATTAGCCGGGTGTGGTGGTGCATGTCTATAATCCCAGCTACTAGGGGGACTGAGGCAGGAGGATTGCTTGAACCTGGGAGGCAGAGATTGGAGTGAGTCAAGATCGTGCCTCCAACCTGGGCAACTCCAACCTGGGCACTCCAACCTGGGCAACAGAGCGGGACTGCGTCTCAGAAAAAAAAAAAAAAAAAAAAAAATTAAACAAAAAACCAAGCTCTAGTCTCTCTTGCTGGACAGCTGTTTTCACCATGTTGAGCCTCTGGTACTGCTTCCCTTGGCCTGTGCCCTCAAACCTACTGCCAGTCAGGATCTGGGCAGGAAACCAACCACTTCTCCAATTTTTTTTTTTGAGACAGAGTATCACTCTGTCTGGAGTGCAGTGGTGCTATGTCGGCTCATTGGAGCCTCCACTCCGGAGTTCAAGCAATTCTCCTGCCTCAGCCTCCCAAGTGGCTAGGATTACAGGCGCCTACCACCAAGCCTGGCTACTTTTTTTTTGGTTTTGTTTTGTATTTTTAGTAGAGATGGAGTTTCACTATGTTGGACGGGTTAGTCTTGAACTCCTGACCTCAAGTGATCTGCCTGTCTGAGTCTCCCAAAGTTCTGGGATTACAGGCATTAGCCACCACTCACAGACTCCAACTTTGTTCATACTCTTTAGGTTGTTTTGTCTACTCTAAGTTTTGGGGTTTTTAAAATTTTTCCCTTTCATATGAACTTTAGAAGCAGCCTGTCAATTTTTTCTGTAAAATATTTTTTTAAAAAGATTTTAATTGGGATTGCACTGATTCTTGGGATAGTTGAAGAACTCAAACGATGTTTTTCCACTGTTCTCACACCACAACAATCAACCCAGAAGTCTTCTGGGACCAAATATGAGTTGGTTTCTCCTCAGACACAAAGCAATCAATTCTGCAGCAGATATCAGCTGGGTGTCCTCCAATTCAATTGAATTCTGACATTATCTACCTGGAAATAGCCTCAGAAACCACAAGTTGAGGGCTCAGTCCCACAAGAACACCTCCTGCTTCCCACTAGTCACAAGACCAGGCCTCTGGATGTTTGATCCGGTGACTTTAAGATGGAGTTCCCATGATCCTCTTTGCTAGAGTGGCTTACAGAAATCAGGGAGACACTTACTTACATTTACTGGTTTATTACAAAGGATATATATATGTGTGTGTGTGCGCTTTTTTTTTTTTGAGATGGAATCTTGCTCGGTTGCCCAGGCTAGAGTGCAGTGGTATGATCTCGGCTCACTGCAACCTCTGTCTCCCAGGTTCAAGTGATTCTTCTGCCTCAGCCTCCCACGTAGCTGGGATTACAGGCACCCGCTATCAGGCCCAGCTAATTTTTGTATTTTTTAGTAGAGACGGGTTCACCATGTTGGTCAGGCTGGTCTCAAACTCCTGACCTCAGGTGATCCACGCACCTCGGCCTCCCAAAGTGCTGGGATTACAGGCATGAGCCACTGTGCCCAGCCATACAAGGGATTATTTATTTTTTTTTTTTTTGAGATGGAGCCTCACACTTTTTGCCCAAGCTGGAGTGCCACTGGCATGATCTCAGCTCACTGCAACCTCTGCCTCCCAGGTTCAAGCGATTCTCTTGCCTCAGCCTCCCAAGTAGCTGGGATGACAGGCACCCGTCACCATGCCTGGCTAATTTTTTTGTATTTTTACTAGAGACGGGGTTTCACCATGTTTGGCCAGGCTGGTCTCGAACTCCTGACCTCAGTTGATCCACCCGTCTCGGCCTCCCAAAGTGCTGGGATTATAGGCATGAATCACTGTGCCTGGCCCAGGATTTATTAATTTATTTTATTTAATTTTTTGAGATGGAGTCTCACTCTATCGCCCAGACTGGAGTACAGTGGCACAGTCTTGGCCCACTGCAACCTCTGCCTCCCGATTTCAAACAATTCTCCTGTCTCAGCCTCCTGTGTAGCTGGGACTACAGGCATGGGCCACCACACCCACCTGGCTAATTTTTGTATTTTTAGTAGAAATGAGGTTTCACCATATTGGTCAGGCTGGTCTCCAACTCCTGACCTCAAGTGACCTACCAGCCTTGGCCTCCCAAAGTGCAGGGATTACAGGCGTGAACCACTGCGTTCAGCCAGGATACTTTAAAGGGTATAAATAGATAGCCAGATGAAGAGATACACAGGGCAAGGTCCGGAAGGGTCTGATCACAGGAGTTTCTGTCCCTGTGGAGTTGGAGTACATTGCCCTCCTGGCATGTGGATGAGTTCTTGCTCGCTTGTTACTCCCCTTGTTCAGCTATCTGGAAGCTCTCTATAATGTTGTCTTCTTGGGCCTTTTATGAAGACTTCATTGGATAGGCATGATTGACAACCATGTAGAAATGTGATTAGATAAAAAGGGCAGGATCTAAAATAGACTGAATGGGGATACCTAGCAAGGCCTATTTGTCCAGATTCTTCTTGGCCTCTGTGTGCAGCATTCCTTCCTTCAGGGTATGGAGCAGGACCCTTTCTAAAATAGGGGTTTTATGACCTACAGTCAGACAAGGTAGGTCAGGGAATTTCTTTATGGAAAGACAGGGGAAGATGACAGTCCCACCTTGGAAGAGAAAAGGGAGCCCGTGAAAGGACAGCAGTAGAAGATCAGAGAGAGATTCTGTTTCCTGAGGTCTGCTTCTGAGGCCTAAAGTACCCCAACATTATAGCAAGAGCTACTGGAGTTACAAGCTAGTAACTATGGATGAAAATCAATATATAGGTATCATAGTATCACAACTCCATAGATAATTTGGAGATAATTGAGTTCTTCACAATATTGAATCTTCCAATTCATGAACATGATATTATCTTTCCATTAATTTCGGTCTCTTATTTCTCTCAGAAATGTTCTATAGCTTTCAGTGTACAGACCTTACAAATCTTTTGTCGTAATTATTCCTAATTTTAAGCATGTTTTGCTCCTACTGAAAATAGTACTGATTTTATTATCTACTTAAAAATGTCTGCTAATTCTATATAAAAATACAATTGATTTTTGTTTATTGTTTCTTACAAACTTGCTAAGTTTTATTAGCCTTTTTGTAGATTCCAAATGATTTTTTGTAAAGATGACCATGTTGTTTGTGAATATAATTTTACTTCTTCCTTTCCAATCTTTTTTCTTTTTTGAGACAGAATTTCTACCCATCTTGGCCTCCCAAAGTGCTGGGATTACAGGTGTGAGCTACCGTGCCCAGACTCCAATCTTGATGTCTTTAATTTTTTTTTTTTTTGAGACGGAGTTTTGCTCTTGTTGCCCAGGCTGGAGTTCAGTGGCACGATCTCGGCTCACTGTAACCTCCGCCTCCTGGGTTCAAGCAGTTCTCCTGCCTCAGCCTCCCAAGTAGCTGGAATTACAGGCATGCACCACCACACCCGGCTAATTTTGTATTTTTAGTAGAGACGGGGGTTTCTCCATATTGAGGCTGGTCTCGAACTCCTGACCTCAGGTGATGCACCCGCTTTGGCCTCCCAAAGTGCTAGGATTACAGGCGTGAGCCACCACACCTGGCTAAATTATTATTATTATTATTTTTGCCCTATTGAACTCATGAGAACCTCCATTAAAATTCTGGGTCAAAGTGCTGAGAGTGTACGTGCTTGCTTGTTTTCATTCTTTTTTTTTTTTTTTTTTTTTTGAGACGGAGTCTGGCTCTGTCGCCCAGGCTGGAGTGCAGTGGCCGGATCTTAGCTCACTGCAAGCTCCGCCTCCCGGGTTTACGCCATTCTCCTGCCTCAGCCTCCTGAGTAGCTGGGACTACAGGCGCCCGCCACCTCGCCCGGCTAGTTTTTTGTATTTTTTAGTAGAGACGGGGTTTCACCGTGTTAGCCAAGATGGTCTCGATCTCCTGACCTTGTGATCCGCCCGTCTTGGCCTCCCAAAGTGCTGGGACTACAGGCTTGAGCCACCGGGCCCGGCCCTTGTTTTCATTCTTAAGAGACAGGAAGTTGATCATAATGCTAAAAGGCGTAATCTCAAGTGTTCAAATCCTGAAAGCTCAAAATCCCAAAACTATACTTCTGGAAAAGTAATTTAAAAAATTATTTAAGCCGGGCGCAGTGGCTCACGCCTGTAATCCCAGCTCTCAGGGAGGCAGAGGCGGGAGGATAGCTTGAGCCCAGGAGTTCGAGACCTGCCTGGGTAATATAAACAGACCCCGTTCTCCACAAAAAGGAAAAAAAAAAAAAAAAGACAAAAAAATTATTTATTTAAAAGGTTATTTATTTATATATTTTTTATTTTTGTTTGTTTATTTTTGAGACAGAGTTTCGCTCTGTCGCCCAGGCTAGAGTGCGGTGGCGCGATCTCCGGTCACTGCAAGCTCTCCCTCCCAGGTTCACACCATTCTCCTGCCTCAGGCATGCGCCACCACACCCAGCTAATTTTGTATTTTTAGTAGGGACGGGGGTTTCTCCATATTGGTCAGGTTGGTCTCGAACTCCTGACTTCAGGTGATCACACCATTGCACTCCAGCCTGGGCAACAAGAGCAAAACTCTGTCTCAAAAAGATAAAGAAAAAAAAGAAATAGGTCAAAAGGGGAAATGTATAAACACATATCATTATGGTTGATAATTATGTGACCCAGCTTTATAACTGTGGTCATCTAAAATACCATAATAGGCCGGGAGTGGTGGTTCATGCCTGTAATCCCAGCACTTTGGGAGGCCGAGGCGGGCAGATCATGAGGTCAGGAGTTCAAGACCAGCCTGGCCAACATGGTGAAACCCTGTCTTTATGGAAAATACAAAAATTAGCTGAGCGTGGTGACGCATGCCTGTAATCCCAGCTATTCGGGAGGCTGAAGCAGGAGAACTGTATGAACCCAGGAGGAGGAGGTTGCAGTGAGCCAAGATCATGCCCAGGCACTGCAGCCTGGGTGACAGAGTGAGACTCCGTCTCAAAAAAAATAAAATAAAATAAAAATTAAATAAAAAGAAGAGTGGGAAATGCTATTCCAAAAATAAAACTAAACAAACAAATTACATGAGAAATCACTTTACACCCATTAGGTTGACTATAGTAACAATATTTTCAAAAAGAAAATAACAAGTGTGGAAAAGAATGTGGAAAAATTGGAACCCTCATATATTGCTGGCGGAAAGTATAGCTGCTGTGGAAAACAGTTTAGCAGTTTCTCAAAAAGATAAGCACAGAGTTATCATATGAACCAGCAATTCCACTTCTTGAGTATATACTCAAGAGAAATAAAAATATATGTTTACACTAAAATGTGTAAATGAATGTTCATAGCAGCTTTATTCATAATGGCCAAAAAGTGAAAACAACCCCAATGTCCATCAGCTAACTAAAGGATAAACAAAATGTAATACATCCATACAATGGATTATTATTCAGCCATAAAAGGAATGAAGTACTGATGCATGCTACAATATGAACTTTGAAAATATGCTAATAATTCAATTTACAGTATATAAAATATCCAGAATAAGCAAATTCATAGACAGAAATTAGATTAGTAGTTGTCAAGGGATGGGAGAAGGGGGAAATTGGGACTAACTGCTAATAGCATGGTTTTTTCTTGTGGGGGAGGGGGGCAGTTGATGGAAATGTTTTCAGAGTAATGGTGATGGTTACACAACATAGGGAATGTTCTAAAAACCACTGAAGTGTACGCTTTAATTGTGAATTTTATGTTAGGTGAATTACATCTCAATAAAACAAAAACAAAAAGAACACTTTTTGTTTTATTATTGGTGAAATTTTGTTTTATTATTGGTTAAGAGCATCTTTCTCACCAGGCGCAGTGGCTCACGCCTGTAATCCCAGCATTTTGAGAGGCCGAGCTGGGTGGATCACCTGAGTTTGGGAGTTCCCGGCCAGCCTGACCAACATGGTGAAACCCCGTCTCTACTAAAAATACAAAAATTAGCTGGGTGGTGGTGCGCACCTGTAGTCCCAGCTACTTGGGAGGCTGAGGCAGGAGAATGGCTTGAACCCTGGAGGCGGAGGTTGCAGTGAGCCAAGATCGCGCCACTGCACTCCAGCCTGGGTAACAAGGGTGAAACTCCGTCTCAAAAAAAAAAAAAAAACCCCAAAAAAACCCAAGGTTTAGATCGTTTTTTTTTTTTTTTTTTTGAGACGGAGTCTCGCTCTGTCGCCCGGGCTGGAGTGCAGTGGCGCTATCTCGGCTCACTGCAAGCTCCGCCTCCCGGGCTTACGCCATTCTCCTGCCTCAGCCTCCCGAGTAGCTGGGACCACAGGCGCCCGCCACCTCGCCCGGCTAGTTTTTGTATTTTTTTTAGTAGAGACGGGGTTTCACCGTGTTCGCCAGGATGGGGTTTTGATCTCTTGACCTTGTGATAAGCCCTCCTCGGCCTCCCAAAGTGCTGGGATTACAGGCGTGAGCCACCACTCCTGGCCACATCTTTCTATTTCTAAACTCAGATAAATGTTGGGAGAACAATTAAATGAAGGTAGGGAGGTGAGACAGCTAAATTTGAGACAGTTAAAATCCAGTGGAAACTTATTTTCCTGATAAAATATTTGGGCAATGTATTCACCATAAGTAATAACTTTCTAATTTTGCATTTATAAAATAAATTCTCCCTCTCCCTTTACCTTTAATGTGGTTCTCATCCTTGTCTCTAAGTCTTTGTTAAAACTCTAACTTACAGTTGGGCACGGTGGATCATACCTGTAATCCCAGCACTTTGGGAGGCCAAAGCGGGCAGATCACGAGGTCAGGAGTTCAAGACCAACCTGACCAACATGGTGAAACCCCGTCTCTACTAAAAATACAAAAATTAGCCAGGTGTGGTGGCACACACCTGTAATACCGGCTACTCAGGAGGCTAAAGCAGGAGAATCTTTTGAACTTCGGAGACAGAGGTTGCAGTGAGCCACGACTGCGCCACTGCACTCCAGCCTGGGTAACAGAGCTAGACTCCTTCTCAAAACGAACAAACAAACAAACAAACAAAATGCTCAACTTACTTGAAACTTTCATAAATGTTCCTCTCTAGGGTACTTTTTATCTTAAAGATTGTGCTTCATCCAGTGAAGCCCTGAAAGTTGTTTATTCAACTGGTCAAATCATTCATTAGCTAAGTGGCCTTAACAAAGTCAGTCTCTCTGGGTTTCAGTTTCCACATCTACAAAATGTATAGGGGAAGGAGGGGCATTTGGCTACGTGATGTTCAAGCTCCTTTCAGTTCTAAAATTCCTATCTTGCACTGGCTTAAAATCAGGAAGACGGGCCCGCACGGTGGCTCACGCCTGTAATCCCAGCACTTTGGGAGCCCAAAGTGGATCACCTGAGGTGGAGAGTTCGAGACAAGCCTAGCCTGACCAATATGGAGAAACCCCATCTTTTTTTTTTAATTGAGACGGAGTCTTGCTCTGTCGCCCAGGCTGGAGTGCAGTGGCGCGATCTCGGCTCACTGCAAGCTCCGCCTCCTGGGTTCATGCCATTCTCCTGCCTCAGCCTCCTCAGTAGCTGGGACTACAGGCGCCCGCCACCACGCCCGGCTAATTTTTGTATTTTTAGTAGAGACGGGGTTTCACCGTGGTCTCGATCTCCTGACCTTGTGATCCGCCCGCCTCGGCCTTCCAAAGTGCTGGGATTACAGGCGTGAGCCACCGCGCCCGGCCTCCCATCTTTACTAAAAATACAAAATTAGCCAGGCGTGGTGGCACACGCCTGTAGTCTCAGCTACTCACCAGGCTGAGGCAGGAGAATTGCTCGAACCTGGGAGAATCGCTTGAACCTGGGAGGCAGAGGTTGCAGTGAACTGCGATCGCGCCATTGCACTTCAGCCTGGGCAACTAGGGCGAAACTCCGTCTCCAAAAAAAAAAAAAAAATCAGGAAGACATCTGGAAAAACAGTAAGAATTATATCTGCTTTATTTTAATCAACTTGGCTAGCTCATCAAAACTAGTTTCCTTTTCTTACCCTCCAACTGTCTTTTCTTTTTTCATTTTTTAGTGGCAGGTCTCCCTATGTTACCCAGGCTGGACTCTCAAGCAATTCTGCCCGCCTCAGCCTCCCAAGTAACTGGGACTACAGGCACGTCCCAGAGAATCGCCTCTCCTACTTCTATTTTTCCAGCTAATAAGCTTGGAGTCACTTAGTCACTCTAACACTCTTTATTAACAACTTAAAATGACGCATGAACATTTTTAGAGCACTTTCCAAGTTTTATTAATCACTTTCTCTTTTAATCCGCACAATAGATCAGGTTTGTAGGTATTATCTCCAATGTACCTGTGAAGAAACTAAGGCCTGGAAGAGTTCAGTGATTTGCCCACAGTAACACAGCAAGTAAGTTACGAGACCAGGTCTTCCAACTTCAAAGCCTGTACTCTTATATTGCTTGTCAGCAGAAGATAAAAGTTTTGCGGGGCCTGAGGTATGCACATCTAAGGTGGCTGTATTAGTTTTCTATCACTGCTATAACCAATTACCACAAACTTTGTAGCTTTAGACAACACAAATTTCTCTCATAGCTCTGTAGTTAAAAGGTCCAGACAGGACTCACTGGGCTAAAACTCAGTGTCAAGAGGGCTGTGTTCCTTTCTGGAGGCTCTGGGAAAAAATCAGTTTCCTTGTCTTTTCCAGCTTTAGAGACCATCTGCATTCCTTGAGTTGTGGCTTCTTCCTCCATCTTCAAAACCAGCAACAACAGATAAGCCTTTCTTAGATTGCTTCACTCTGACCTCCTCTCTGTCACCTTCTTCCATGTTAAGGACTCTTGATTATACTGGGTTCACCTAGACAATCCAGGATAATCTCCCTATTTTAAGGCCAGCTGATTAGCAACCTTAATTCTATCTGTAACCTTAATTACCCTTTGTCATATTATATAACATATTCACAGGTTTCGAGAATTAAAACATGGACATCTTTGGGAGGGGGTGCTTATAGTGTCTACCACAGTGGCCCTCTTTAAGAAAATAATGAAAAGTTAAAATTATAAACTTAGATACGATCCAGCCGGGCGCGGTGGCTCATGCCTGTAATCCCAGAACTTTGGGAGGCCAAGGTGGGCAGATCACTTGAGGCCAGGAGTTCAAGAACAGCTGGCCAACATGGCAAAACCCCATCCCTCCCAAAAAAAAAAAAAAAAAAAAAAATTAGCTGGGCATGGTGGCGCACACCTGTAATCCCAGCTACTCAGGAGGCCGAGGCACAGAAGAATCGCTTGAACCTGGGAGGTGAAGGTTATAGTGAGCTGAGATCATGCCACTGAACTCAAGTCCGGGCGACAGGGCAAGATTCCGTCTTAAAAAAAAAAAAAAATTAGATATGATCCTATGAATATACTGTTAGAGCCCCTCCCAAAAGCTTCATAAGATTCATGGAAAATCTGTTTCTTTGTATTTAAGTCAGGTGAATTCATGTAACATAAAATCAACCATCTTAAAGTGCATATTTCTTTTCTTTTCTTTTTTTCTTTCTGAGATGGAGTTTCGCACTTGTTGCCCAGGCTGGAGTGCAATGGCACCATCCTGGCTCACTGCAACCTTTGCTTCTCGGGTTCAAGTGATTCTCCTGCCTCAGCCTCCCGAGTTGCTGGAATTACAGGCACGTGCCACTACACGTGGCTAATTTTTGTATTTTTAATAGAGATGGGGTTTCTCCATGTTGGTAAGGCTGGTCTCAAACTCCTGAGCTCAGGTGATCTGCCCACCTCGGCCTCCCAAAGTGCTGGGATTACAGGCATGAGCCACTGTGCGTGGCTAAAGTGTACATTTCAGTGGTATTTAGTATATTCACCATTCTGTGACTCTTGGTAACCAAAATGTGTGTGGGAATTTCTCCCCAACAGTAACCAATCCATTCTTTGGTGGACACTAGCGTGTCCTCGGATTCAACTCAACTGTCACACTATCCACCTGGAGAGAGTGTCAGATGCCAAAAGTGAGGGCTCAGTCCCACAAGCTTGCCCCTATTTCCAATGCCAATCATAAGCCCAAGGTGGTTTTACTTGTGCTTCTAATTGACTGGCTATAAATCAAGATTCCTACTGCCCGCTCTTGGAGTTCAACTAATTTGCTAAAGTGGCTCACAGAACTCAGGAAAACACTTTACTTACATTTACTGGTTTATTATAAAGGATATTACAAATGAGACTGATGAACACCAGATGAAAGAAATGCTTATGTGGGAAAGAGCATGAAGCTTCCATGCCCTCTCAGGGCATGACACCTCCAGGTGCCTCCATGTGTTCCACTAATTTGAAGCTCTCTGGACCCAGTCCTTTTGCATTTTTATGAAAGCATCATGTAGCTATGAGTAATTAAATCATTGGTCATTGGTAATCAACATAACTTTCAGCCCTCCTCCCCTCCATGGAGGTTGAGGGGTGTGCCTGCAAGTCCCAACTCTCTAATCAAGGTTTGCTCTTTCTTGTGACCAGCCCTCAATCCTGAAGCTATCCAGGAGCCCCCAACCATCAGTCAACTCATTAACATATAAAAAGACACATCACTTCGGAGGTTCCAAGGATTTTAGAAGTTGTATGCCACCAGGAAATGGGGAAGAAGACCAAATACATATTTCACAATAGCACACACAACTGTCAGAGCCGTTTGAACCAGAAATAACCATGAAAATGGGCAACCAGCACCCTTGGGGCTGCTCTGTCTATGGAGTAGTTATTCTCTTATTCCTTTACTTTCCTAAAAACTGGCTTTCAGTTTACTCTATGGACTTTGCCTCAAATTCTTTCTTGCGCAAGATCCAAGAACCCTCTATTGGGGTCTGGATCCGGACCCCTCTTTGGTTAACACAGTCATCACTTATATATCAAGTTCCAAATCATTTTCATCACCCCAAAAGAAAACTCCAACCCATTAATCAGTCATTCCCTTTCTCCCTATCCCCAGCACCCCCTGCAACCACTAATCTGCTTTCTGTCTCTATGGATTTACCTATCTTGGGTATTTCATAAAATGAAATTGTTACTGGAAAGGGGCCCCGATCCAAAGCCCAAGAGAGGGTTCTGGGATCTCGTGCAAGAAATAATTCAGGGTAGGCCGGGCGTGGTGGCTCACGCCTGTAATCCCAGCACTCTGGGAGGCCAAGGCGGGCAGATCACGAGGTCAGGAGATCGTGACCATCCTGGCTAACACAGTGAACCCCCATCTCTACTAAAAAATACAAAAATTAGCCAGGCATAGTGGTGGGCACTGTTATGCCCAGACCGTTTATTCCCCGAAGAAGACCACCAGAGTCCAGAGTCAAAGCTAAGCAGCAAGGATCTTTATTACAGGTTCGAACCTGGAACTCTCCCTCGCTCGTGAAACGAGACGGGCAGGAGAGCTCCCCCACTGAGCTCCGAGCAGTGTTATATAGTCTAAGAAAAGTGGGCATAGAGTTATTATACAAATCAGATATATGATTGGCTAGTGTTTGAACAAGGCGATTTGGCTAACTATGATTGGTTCCCGCCATTTCTGATATTTCGGTTCAACCTTTGAGGCGGGAGAGCAGGTTTATGGCAGCAAGAGTTTATCTTACTTAAAACACGTCTTGTGACCTTGCTTCAGAACTTACAAAATCTCTGGTACGTGCAGAAAAGCAGGTACTCACAGAACTTACGGAATCTCTGGTATGTGCAAAGATTAGAGAGCAGAACAAAGGGTTTGGTGGGGGTGGGGGGCGGGTACACATCTATCTTTATGTTCTTTCAGCACCTGTAGTCCCAGCTACTCGAGAGGCTGAGGCAGGAGAGTGGTGTGAACCCGGGAGGCGCAGCTTGCAGTGAGCCGAGATCGTGGCACTGCACTCCAGCACTCTAGCCTGGGCGACAGAGCAAGACTGTCTCAAAAAAAAAAAAAAAAAAGAAAGAATTCAAGGCAAGTCCACAGAGTAGAGTGAAAGCAAGTTTATTTAAAAAGTAAAGGAATAAAAGAATGGCTACTTCATAGACAGAGCCTGAGGGCTGCTGGTTGCCCATTTTTATGGTTATTTCTGATTATATGCTAAACAAGAGGTGGATTATTCATGCCTCCCTTTTTTGGACCATATAGGGTAACTTCCTGAGGTTGCCATAGCATTTGTAAACTGTCCTGGCGCTGGTGGGAGTGTAGTAGTGAGGATGACCAGAGGTCACTCTCGTGGCCATCTTGGTTTTAGTGGGTTTTGGCTGGCTTCTTTACTCCAAGCTTTTTTATCAGGAAGGTCTCTATGACCTGTATCTCATGCTGACCTCCTACCTCATCCTGTGACTTAGAATGCCTAACCGTCTGGGAATGCACCTTAGTAGGTTTCAGTCTTATTTTACCCAGTCCCTATACAAGATGGAGTTGTCCAGTTCAAATGCCTCCAATAAAATCACACATACAATTTTGAACCTTCAGTGTCTGGCTACTTTAACTTACCATTTTCTTAAGGTTTATCCACGTTGTGGGATTTATTAGTACTTCATTCCCTTTTATAGCTGCATAACATATTTGTTTATCCATACATCCATTGATGGACATGTGAATTGTTTCCAACTTTTGGCTACTGTGAATAGTGCTGCTGTACAAGTATTTGTTTGAATGCCTGTTTTATTTTGGTAATATACCTACTATTGATATAGGCGTTAAGAAGAAATTATTTAGGCAGATAAGCTACAGGAGTCCTTGGTAAGGTTTTCCTTTTCATGAAAAACAGCCCCCAAATAATTTTCTTTTGTAACAAAGAGCAGCCTGTAAAATCAAGCTGCAAACATAGACAAGCAAGCTGGGTGCTTGCACGGGTGAATGCCGGCAGTTGTGCCAATAGGAAAAGGCTACCTGGGACTAGGCATGTTCAAAATGGCAGCTTCATTGTCCCTTCTCTTTGCTAGCCACCTGTGCAGTAAGGAGCAGGCAACATGGTGCCAGCCAAGCAAAGATCCATTTGCATAATAAGATTAGGGTGGGGAAGCCAGCTTACCCAGCACATGATGTAAACATCACACCTGGTCCAACCAATCTTTGGACCCTATGTAAATCAGGCACTGCCTCCTTAAGCCTGTCTATAAAATCTGGTGCACTCTGCCGCGGGCCAGAATTCTCACTGGAGAGCCCCTCTCTCTCATGAGAGAGATTTTCTCCTTTCTCTTTCTTTTGCCTATTAAATCTCCTCTCCTAAACTCGCTCCTTGTGTGTATCCGTGTCCTTAATCTTCTTGGCACTAGATGAGGAACCTCAGGTATTTACCCCAGGAAATGACGCTGCTTCAGTAGCAGAATTGCTGCATCGTATAGTAATTCTTTAACTTTTTGAGGAACCACCAAACTTTTCCACAGTAGCTGCCCTATTTTACATCCCCATCAGCAAAGTATGAAGTTTGAATTTTTCCACGTTCTCACCAATACTTTTTTCCTTAAAAAAATTTTTTTGTAGCCATACTAGTGTAACTGAAATGTGGGTAAGTTGCTCCCACATGCTGAATCCAACTGACAAGAGTAAGACCTGATACAAAGAAAGTGATTTATTCCAAAGTCAGCTAAGGGGAAGAAGCGTAGGCCTCCTGCCTTTACATGTGCCACTTCCCTTTTGCAGCAGAAAGCAGGCACTTTTAAAAGGCAGGAGAGGAAACAAGGAAGATGGGGGTCCACATGTTAGCTTGGTGCCTTACCTATGCAGTGGTTGAGCTGGTGACTGCTGGCAGCTTTGTGGGCAGGCTGTTGTCTTGAGGTCACCTCCTAAAAGGTGAGAGTTCTGTAGCGGGCATGCTTTGGTTTGTAAATTGACTGTTAACTCTTGAAGAGTTAGATGAACTTGCCCTGTAGGGAGTGTCTGGTGAAAAAGGCTATACCTGCATTTCTAAAGGGCTAAGTAGGACCTGGGGAACCAGGAGAATGAGAAGAGAGGGGAAAAAAATAAACTATCTCTTAGGAAAATGAGGGTACTTAGTTACACTAGTGGATATGAAGCGGCATCTCCATGTGGCTTTCTCTAATGACTAATGATTCTGAGCATTTTTTCATGTGCTTGTTAGCTATTTGTATATGTTCTTTGGGGAAATGTCTATTAACATAATTTGCCCATTTAAAAAATTGAGTTGTCTTTTTGTTGTTGAGATGCAAGAGTTCTTTATATATTCTGCTTTTTTTTTTTTTTTTTTTTGGGACAGAGTCTACCTCTGTCGTGCAGACTGGAGTGCAGTGGCGCCATCTCGGCGCACAGCAGCCTCCTCCACCCCACCCGCCTAATTTTTGTATTTTTAGTAGAGGTAGGGTTTCACCATGTTGGCCAGGCTGGTCTCAAACTCCTGACCTTAGGTGATCCACCAGCCTGGGCATCCCAAAATGCTAGGATTACAGGTGTGAGCCACTGCACTTGGCCTATTCTGCATATTACACCCTTATCAGATACATGGTTTACAAATCTTTGTCCCATCCTGTACTTTGTCTTTTCACAGTGTTGATCATACCCTCTATACACAAAAGCTTTTAATCTTGATAAAGTCCAATTTATTCACTTTTTCTTTTGGTGTGCCCTGATATTGTATCTAAGAATCTATTATCAATTTTAGGTAACAAAGATTATCTAGCTGGGCGTGATGGTTCACGCCTGTAATCCCAGCACTTTGGGAGGCTGAGGCGGGCAGATTACGAGGTCAAGAGATCGAGACCATCCTGGCTAACATGGTGAAACCCCGTCTCTACTAAAAAAAAAAAAAAATTAGCCTGGCATGGTGGTGGGTGCCTGTAGTCTCAGCTACTCGGGAGGCTGAGACAGGACAATGGCGTGTACCAGGGGGCTGAGCTTGCAGTGAGCAGAGATTGTGCCACTGCACTCCAGCCCTGGCGATGGAGCGAGACTCCGTCTCAAAAAAAAAAAAAAAAAAAAAAAAAAAGATTCTCTGTATATTTTCTTCTAAGAGTTTTACAGTTTAGCTCTGTTATTGATGAATTTTGAGTCAATTTCATGCAACTTCATTCTTCTGCATCTGGATACCCAGTTGCCCCACCACCATTTGTTTTATTTTTTATTTATCTATTTATTTAATTAATTAATTTATTTTGAGATAGAGTCGCCCAGGCTGGAGAGCAATGGCATGATCTTGGCTCACTGCAACTTCTGCCTCCCAAGTTCAAGCGATTCTCCCTGCCTCAGCCTCCTGAGTAGCTGAGATGACAGGTGTCTGCCACCATGCCAGGCTAGTTTTTGTATTTTTAGTAGAGATGGGATTTCACCATGTTGGCCAGGCTAGTCTCGGACTCCTGACCTCATGATCCACCCACCTCGGACTCCTAAAGTACTGGGATTACAGGCGTGAGCCACTGTGCTTGGCCTATTTTTTTATTTTTTGAGACAGAGTCTCGCTCTGTCACCCAGGCTAGAGTGCAGTGGCATGATCTCAGCTCACTGCAACATCCGCCTCCCAGGTCCAACTAATTCTCCCGCCTCAGGCTCTTGAGTAGCTGGGACTACAGGCGCATGCCATCATGACCGGCTAATTTTTGTATTTTTAGTAGAAACAGGGTTTCACTATGTTGGCCAGAATTGAAGGGGAAGTGCACCCTTTGATAGCTCAGCTGGTAGAGCGGAGGACTGTAGCCTGCTGAGAACTGAGGGGGAGCGTAAGTGAGGGGGTGAGTCCTGGAAGGGAGGAAGACACGAAAGGAAGGGCAGGGTTCTGTCAAGCAAGTGTTCTGTCATGTGCTCAACAGATGTTGGTTAATTTGTGCCTGACTCAGTTAACCAACCAAGGAAGGGCAGGGTTCTGTCAAGTGCTCAACAGATGTTGGTTAATTTGTGCCTGACTCAGTCTCCCCCAAAAACTTGCAAGCTTTTTGAAGGCAGGGGCCTTGCCTCATACTTTTTCAGTATTTCTCAAAAGTCCTGGACATCAGAGACACTCCATGGTCATCTGATCACTTCAACACACACACGTTGGTTATCCAGTCAAAGCGGCTATGACGATAAAAACAGACTCTGGGGTGTGACTTCATATGCTGGACGCTGACAAGCTGGGCCGTCTGGAAAGTTACTTCACCTCTCTGAGCCTCGGGTCCCTTATTTACAAAATGTTCACGGCAGCGCCCGCTTCACAGGGCTGTGAGGATTACAGAGGCTAATCCGGGTGAGGCGCATCAGCCCCAGCGCCGCCTGCCACGATTCTATCCGGCCCCACACACGCATCGTCCATAGGCGTCCGGCCCCTGCATTCTCGCTTCTCCACGTGGCCGAGGTGCACACCCCAACCCACTGGCCAGTCTCCCCGCCCTCTTACCTGCTCTTCTTTCCCGACTGTCTTTAATACCCACCAGGAGCCAACCGCCGCGGGCCTGGCTCTGCGGTGGCAAGTTGCATGGGTTCTCCCTTCAGGGCCTCCTGATGAGCCTACGAGGTCAGTTCTATTACTGTCGCCACTTCAGAGGGAAGAAACAGGCCCGGACGGTTGGGGAACTTTCCGAGGTCACTTAACTGGTGTCAGGCCCGGATTGGAATCCAAACACATCCCAGCCCGTGCCCGGCTCCACAGCGCCGGCCCCCGGCGTCTTCCCGGGTGCCAGCGGCACCCGCATCCATTCAAACGCTGCCCAGTCCCCGCTCCTCAGACGCTTCCCGCTACTCCGCGCGCTCGTCTCCCCCCACCCGTCAGGGTCAGGCCTCTAGGTGACTTTTCCTATTTTCTCTGGCAGAACCTGAGGGGTGAGACCGAAGTTTGTGTGCCGGACGCGTGCAGGTGGCCGCGACTCTCCCGGGAGACTCGCGGGGGGAGAACAAGTCTGTGCGAGCGGCTGTGAGAAGCCCGGACCAAGCTTTCCACGCGCTTGTTTTGGGGAGCAGAGGGCGCGAGGGCCGACTGCGCCCCCATTGCGCAGGCTCGGCCGGGGGCGCGTTATCAGGCTGCCGAGTGGTCCCTTCAGTCGCAGTCAGGTGAGCTCTAGGCGTGGGGACCGCATGGTGCCTAGAGCGCAGCCCCGCCCCGCCCCGCCCCTCCGCGCCACGCCACGCCACGCCACGCACGCGCTCGGCGCCGCACTTGATGGTTAGTTGGGTAACAGCCTGCGGTGCCCTAGTTGCCCGGGTGGGGTCAGAGGGACCCTCGCGGGAGGGGAGACCACGTCTCCAGGGCGTGGGAGGCGGCCTCACTGAGGACTTCGTGGTAGCAGGCAGCTGCGTGACCTCGGAGCGCGGCGTTGGTGGAGGGGCGGCCGGCACCGGCTCCAGGAGAGGAATGTGGCCAGGTGACCTGGGGTAATCACTTCATCCTCACAGGAAGTGCTTTTTTTTGGCTGGAATAATAGTGACTGAGCTGTAAAAACAAATACCCCTGCCTTCCAGGCTCTCTGGGCAAGATATACCCCCTTGGGAGATGACTGGGGCTGGGACGAGGTGGGGTTTGTTTTGGGGATTGTGGCGTGCCACCTGTAACCTTCTAATCTTTAAACTCTATTTGTTCCTTTTCCTTTAATTAAACCTGACAAATAATTCTCCCCAGTTCGTGATTCCCGTGACCCAAGACTTTGCTCTGCCCATAGAAATTCTCTTCTAATTCCTTCCCGTCTGCGTTGTAGTATGTGAACCTTGTATTATTTTTGTTTGCTGTCTCCTCTAACAGATTGTAAGTTTCTTTTCTTTCTTTTTTTTTTTAGACGGAGTTTCGGTCTTGTTGCCCAGGCTGCAGTGCAGTGGAGCCATCTTGGCTCACTGCAACCTCCGCCTCCCGGTTCAGGTGATTCTCCTGCCTCAGGCTCCCAAGTAGCTGGGATTACAGGTGTCTGCCACCATGTGCAGCTAATTTTTTGTAGTTTTAGTAGAGATGGGGTTTCACCATGTTGGCCAGGCTGGTCTCGAACTCCTGACCTCAGGTGATTCATCCTCTTTGGCCTTCCAAAGTGCTCGATTACAGTTGTGAGCCACCGCACCCGGCCCAAGATTGTTTCTTTAAGGTAGTGACCATCATTGTAGTTTCCATAACTACATGGTTAACACATGGTTAAATGCGAGTAACAGTGGGCATCTTCAGTTAATTTTGGGGTAATTATTGTGACCTGTGGAGTACCCTTCCTATGTGGTCGCAGTCAGACGCATCAGTCACGTTACTTAAATTATCGCCAAACTTTGTCTTCAGTAACTCACTTTAAGATGCAGGCCTTTGGCTGGGTGCGGTGGCTCACACCTGTAATCCCAGCACTTTGGGAGGCTGAGGCGGGCAGATCATGAGGTCAAGAGTCGAGAACATCTGGCTAACACGGTGAAACCCCATCTCTACTAAAAATACAAAAAATTAGCCGGGCGAGGTGGCGGGCGCCTGTAGTCCCAGCTACTCAGGAGGCAGAGGCAGGTGAATGGCGTGAACCTGGGAGGCGGAGGTTGCCGTGAGCCGAGATCACGCCACTGCACTCCAGCCTGGGCAACAGAGCGAGACTCCATCTCAGAAAAAAAAAAAAAAAAGATTCAGGCCTTTGTCGCGCCAATTTCAGCAACCCATGCAGAGGTCAATGAATGTCAGATTTGGAATACCTGCTCTGCAAATTAGAAATGCAAAAACTTACCTTCCTCTTTTGTGATTGGACTGTGTTGCTATTTGTGGTTTGTCCTGTAGAAAACTAAACAGGCCTGGCCTAGTGGCTCGTGCCTGTAATCCCAGCACTTTGGGAGGCCGAGGCAGGTGGATTACTTCAGGTCAGGAGTTCGAGACCAGCTTGGACAACACGGTGAAACTCCGTCTCTACTAAAAATACAAAAATTAGCCAAGCATGGTGGCTTACGCCTTTAATCCCAGCTATCCCAGCTACTCGGGAGGCTGAGGCAGGATAATCACTTGAAACCCGGAGGGTGGAGGTTGCAGTGAGCCAAGATGGTGCCACGCACTCTGGCCTGGGCGACTCCGTCTCAAAAAATACGTAAATAATAAGAAAGAAAACAGGGAACAGGGCCAGGCATGGTAGCTCATGCCTGTAATCCCAGCATTTTGGGAGGCTGAGGCGGGTGGATCACTTGAGGTCAGGAGAGACCAGCCTGGCCAACATGGTGAAACTCCGTCTCTACTAAAAATACAAAAATTAGCCGGTCATGGTGGCATGGGCCTGTAGTCCCAGCTACCCAGGAGGCTGAGGCAGCAGAATCGCTGGAACCAGCGAGGCAGAGGCTGCTGTGAGCTGAGATCAGGCCACTGCACTTCCAGCCTGGGTGACAGAGCAAGACTGTCTCAAAAAAACAAAAACAAAAACAGAGAACAGAGATGTGAAGTAGATTAACAACTTACTGACAATTTTTGGAAAGATAAATTCGATTGTTGCAGTTATTGTAAATGTACTGTAAAGGATGTGATTTTTATTTTAATGACTATGTTCTAGGGTTTATATTGTCAGCATTTAAGCATTTGTGTAAGATGAATAAACCTTACTTTTTTTTTTTTTTTTTTTTTTTACTGTTTATTTAGAGAAAAATGTAACATGCATGCCCTGGGGATTTCTATTTAATTCTAGAACCCAGATTGTTTCCTTTAAACTGATAGTATGCTTCTATAATTCAAATGGAACATTTATAAATGCTAGCATAAGTAACATTTAGTTTCAAACGTTGGTATCGTTTTCAAAAGTTACTTTACAAATCCTCAGTTTCATATGTACCCTGAATTTAAAATGATCTCTCCTGAAATAAGAATGGGTACCTCTGGCCAGGCACGGCGGCTCACGCCTGTAATCCCAGCACTTTGGGAGGCCGAGGCAGGCAGATCACAAAGTGAAGAGATAGAGACCATCCTGGCCAACATGGTGAAACCTCGTCTCTACTAAAAATACAAAATTAGTTGGGCATGGTGGCTCACGTCTGTAGTCTCAGCTACTCAGGAGGCTGAGGCAGGAGAATTGCTTGAACCCGGGAGGCGGAGGTTGCAGTGAGCTGAGACTGCAGCACTGTACTCCAACCTGGCGACAGAGTGAGACTTGTCTCCAAAAAAAAAAAAAAAAAAAAAAAGGAATGGGTGCCTCAGGACTTCTTTCACAACTCTATTACACAAATCTTCTCTCTCGGTACAAAAGAAAGGCTAACTCACTCATTCCAGTTCAAAACCTTTGGGGAGGGCCGGGCGCGGTGGCTCACGCCTGTAATCCCAGCACTTTGGGAGGCCTAGGCCAGCAGATCACGAGGTCAGGAGATAGAGACCATCCTGGCTAACACGGTGAAACCCCATCTCTACTAAAAAAATACAAAAAAACATTTAACTGGGCGTGGTGGCAGGTGCCTGTAGTCTTAGCTACTCAGGAGGTTGAGGCAGGAGAATGGCGTGAACCCGGGAGGTGCAGCTTGCAGTGAGCCGAGATCGCGCCACTGCACTCCAGCCTGGGCGACACAAAGAGACTCCGCCTCAAAAAAAACAAAACAACAACAACAAAAACCAAACAAAACCTTTGGGTAGAAAATGTTTAGCTCTGGAGAGAAAAATATTGAAGGAGACAAACTTATTTCACCTAAGCATCAAACTTCTACCTTTTATGTATGTGATTACCTTCTATCATGCTTAGAATTTGAAAGTGATGGTTATAACAGAAATGTTTATCAACTCACTGCTTTGAATGCAAATGAGTTCAGACCTTTTGAAGACTGGCCAGTAAGTGGCCCTTTTCCATAAACCAAGTGAGCAAAGCAGTGAGGTCTTGACAAAGATATATTTAAAGCACTTATAACACAATATACAATATGCCAGAAATCATGTCTTTGCAACTATTAAACAGCACATTTTAGTAAGCAATGTGTAAGGGGATATATATATATTCCAAAGTTCTTTTGGGACAAAACAGTTTAAGACCACAGACTTGTGAGTCACTTTAACACACATTTAGTTCTCTTGAATGTAAATCTGAGATGTTAGATTAAAAGACAATAGAATAGTATGGCCAGGTGTGGTGACTCACACCTGTAATCTCAGCACTTTGGGAGGCCAAGGCGGGTGGACAGCCTGAGGTAAGGAGTTCGAGACCAGCCTGGCCGTGGTGAAACCCATGTTTACTAAAAATACAAAAAGTTGGGCATAGTGATGAGCGCCTGTAACCCCAGCTACTCGGGAACCCAAGGCAGGAGAATCACTCGAACCCAGGAGGCAGAAGTTGCAGTGAGCCGAGATCGCACCACTGCACTCCAGCTGGCCGACAGAGTTAGATTCCATCTCAAAAAAAAAAAAAAAAGAGTAGTATAAATGAGGACTTTATGTAATCCACTGAAAAATTAGTTGATTTTTAATCTTTAGGTATAAATGTCTCTAAATATTCAGGATACATTATAAATTTGGTTTTAAAATAGATTTAAATCTATAACAGGTTTTTAAATTATTTCAGTAAATCAGGTACTCTAGAACATAGTGAGGAGGTGCAACAATTATGTAACAATTTTTTTTTTTTTTTAGGATGGAGTTTCACTCTTGTTGCCCAGGCTGAAGTGCAATGGCACTATCTCAGCTCACTGCAACCTCCGCCTGCCTCGGGTTCAGAGATTCTCCTGCCTCAGCCTCCCGAGTAGCTGGGATCTCTTCCTAATGCCTGGCTAATTTTTTGTATTTTTAGTAGAAACAGGGTTTCACCGTGTTTGCCAGGCTGGTCTCAAACTCCTGACCTCAGGTGATCCACCTGCCTGGGCCTCCCAAAGTGCTGAGATTTCAAGGGTGAGCCACTGTTTCCAGCCATAATGATTTCTTAATATTCCAAGGAGACAAAGAGTTTTTCAGATATAGAAAGAAATTAGTTTTTCTAGTGTTAATCCCTAAGAGTTTATTCTTCCATATAGACAATACTATTCTCAGTTTCCAGTGTCTTTTCTTTTTCTTTTCTTTTTTCTTTTTTTTTTTGTTTTGAGACAGGGTCTCACTCTGTCGCCCAGGCTGGAGTGCAGTGGCCCGATCTCAGCTCACTGCAACCTCTGCCTCCCGAGTAGCTGGGATTACAGGTGCCCGCCACCATACCTGGCTAATTTTTGTAATTTTAGTAGAAATAGGATTTTACCATGTTGGCCAGGCTGGTCTCCAATTCCTGACCGCAGGTAATCTGCCCGTCTCAGTCTCTCAAAGTGCTGGGGTTACAGGTGTGAGCCACTGCACCTGGCTACTGTCGGTTTCATATACTTGTTATTTTTTTTTTGTTTCTTTTTGAGATAGTGTCTCATTCTGTTGCTCAGGTTGAAGTATAACAGTGTGATCTCGGCTCACTGAAACCTCTGCCTCCTGGGTTCAAGCGATTCTCCTGCTTCAGCCTCCCAAGTAGCCAGGATTACAGGTGCATGCCACCACGCCTGGCTCCTTTTTTGTATTTTTAGTAGAGATGGGGTTTCGCTATGTTGCCCAGACTGGTCTCGACTCCTGGCCTGAAGTATCCGCCTGCCTCAGCCTCCCAAAGTGCTGGGATTACAGGCGTCAGTCACCATGCTCCACCAATTTTATAAATAACTTCTAAAGGAAAAAATTTCTGGATGTTTCCCCAGATATATCCAACTACATTCTTCTTTCATGCTTATAACATCTGCAAAATATGGTACAGCCAGGTCCAGATTCTTAAGATCAAGGGGCTTCATAATCACCTCCTCCTTATACTTTCTGAGGTTGATCATATTCACAACCATTCCTGTGACTGGATCAATCCCTCCATATACTATAACTACAACTTTATAATCATGTTCATGGACATTTGCATTGTTGCAGTTTGAATGCAGACGCATTGTTACTGTTTGACGGTTCCTTTGCTACTCAGAGATTTGCTGTGCCTGCCGGTGGCTTAGTGCTGAAGGAGTGGAGGCTGCACACTGGCACTTGGTGTCTTCTAACACCATCCTCTAGCACCTCTCTCTACACATAGCAGGGCTGGGCTGGGGTCTGTCAGGCCTCTGAGCCCAAGCTAAGCCATCGTATTCCCAGTGACCTGCACATATACATCCAGATGGCCTGAAGCAACTGAAGATCCACAGAAGTGAAAATAGCTTAACCGATGACGTTCCACCATTGTGATTTGTTTCTATCCCACTCTAACTGATCAGTGTTCTTTATAATCTCCCCCACCCTTGAGAATGTACTTTGTGAGATCCACCCTCTGTCCCCAAAACATCGCTCTTAACTCCACCACCTATCCCAAAACCTGCAAGAACTCATGATAATCCCACCACCCTTGCTGACACCTTTTTCACACGCAGCCCACCTGCATCCAGGTGAAATAAACAGCCTTGTTGCTCACACAAAGCCTGTTTGGTGATCTCTTCACACGGACGAGTGAAACACGGTCGTCTAGTATTTTACTTGACTTTTTTTCCTGCCCCCCACCCCCAGCTCCTTCACGCCCAAAGTGAATCTTATAAAAGCCTGTAGTTGTGAAAGAAAATAAGATTTGGTAACCCTACCTAAAAAGACCCTAGGGAAAGGATATTATAGTATGTGACACAACTTTCCAGTAAATAAAAGAAACCAAGCTAGGTCCCAGGTTCCTTCATCAGAACCAACTAGTGTCAGCAGAGTCCTTTACCAAAGATGACTTATACTTTGGGAGATTGGGGCCCAGATTGGAGAACCTTTTTTTTTTTTTGAGACAGGATCTTGCTCTGTTGCCAGGCTGGAGTGCAGTAGCGCGATCTCGGCTCACTGCAACCTCTGCCTCCCGGGTTCAACCAATTCTCCTGTCTCAGCCTCCGGAGTAGCTGGGACTACAGGTGCACACCACCAAGCCCAGCTAATTTTTGTATTTTTAGTAGAGACGAGGTTTCACCATGTTGGCCAGGATGGTCTCAGATCTCTTGACCTTGTGATCCACCCACCTCGGCCTCCCAAAGTGCTGGGATTACAGGTGTGAGACACTGCGCCCAGCCCAGACTGGGGAAACTTTGAAATGGCTTCTACATTGATCATAACTATTGCAGGGGAAATGGAAGATACTTATTCTCTCAAGGACTTTTGATTATCTCTGTTTGTCTGCTCCATCAATGAGTGAGTGGCAATGGGTGGAAAATTGTATTTCTAAGTACTTCATGGCATAATCTTACTCATTCTGATGAATAATCAAAATAATCAGGGGAAGACAGAAAGGTGGAAGACAGGGAAACGAACTAGGAAGCTGTTGCATTAAACTGTAGGAAATGGTGACCCGATCTCGTGTAGTGGTTGTGAGAGGAGAGGAGGATAGGTTCAGGAGCTATTCATATTGGTCAGATATGGGGCATGAAGGCAAATGACAGAAGGATGGCTCTCAGCTTCTGGTTTGGCCAGTGATTTGAGCTGGTGATCGAATCATCACATAAATGGTAATGATGCCACTGAAACAGATGTGATTTGGGTGTAGAGAGTATTGATTTAGAAGGGTATGTGTGAGATGCATGTTTTTGTTTTTTTTTGTTTTGAGACGGAGTCTCACTCTGTTGCCAGGCTGGAGTGCAGTGGCACGATCTCAGCTCACTGCAACCTCCACCTCCTGGGTTCAAGCAATTCTCCTGCCTCAGCCTCCCAAGTAGCTGAGACTACAGATGCGCGCCACCACGCCTGGCTAATTTTTGTATTTTTAGTAGAGACAGGGTTTTACCATGTTGGCCAGGCTGGTCTCAAACTCCTGACCTCAGGTGATTTACCCACCTTGGCCTCCCTAAGTATTGGGATTACAGGCTTTACCAGTTCTGTAGGTATTCCTTAACCCAGTCAAGTGAACTCCTGTAATTAATCTTCATGCTTGCTAACGGTCTAGAGATACAGTATTATAAAAAGTTCCTGGCCGGGCACGGTGGCTCACACCTGTAATCCCAGCACTTTGGGAGGCCTGGCTAACATGGTGAAACCCCATCTCTACTAAAAATAAAAAGAAATAGCCCAGCATCATGGTGTGTGCCTGCAATCTCAGCTACTTGGGAGACTGAGGCAGGAGAACCACTTGAACCCGGGAGGCGAAGGTTGCAGTGACCTGAAATCATGCCACTGCACTCCAGCCTGGGCAGCAAAGTGAGACTCTGCCTCAAAAAGCAAACAACCCCTGAAAAGGCCAGGTGCAGTAGCTCACACCTGAAATCCCAGCACTTTGGGAGGCCGAGTAGGGCAGGTCACTTGAGGCCAGGAGTTCGAAACCAGCCTGGCCAACATGGTGAAACCCCATCTGTACTAAAAATACAAAAATTAGCTAGGCATGTTGACCCCTGAGGCAGGAGAATCGCTTAAACCCAGGAGGTGGAGGTTGCAGTGAGTCAAGATGGCGCCACTGCATTCTAGCCTGGGCAATAGAGCAAGACTCCATCTCAAAAACAAACCAACCAACCCCTGAACAATAAGAATTGGAGGGCTTCTGGGTTGGTGAACACATCAAGGTACCAGGAGGGTAGTATGCCCAGAGAGTGCATGGACGCTCCATGCCCCTTCCCCATATCTTGCCCTGTGCAGCTCTTCGTCTGGCTGTTCCTGAGTTGTATGCTATATAATAAACGAGTGCATGTCCCTTCTCTACAAAATAAGTTTTTTAATAAATTAGCCAGACTACTGAGGAGGCTGAGGCAAGATCACTTCAGCCCAGGAGTTCAAGGTTACAGTGAGCTGTGATCATGCCACTGCACTCCGGCTTGGGTGACAGCAGGGCGAGACTCTGTCTCAAAAAAAAAAAAAAAAAACCCCAGTAAATGTAACGTGTTTCTCTGAGTTTTGTGAGCTGTTTTAGCAAATTATTGAACTTGACAAGTAGCACAATCATTGGATCAGGGTCACAGGAACCCCCAACTTATAGCCAGTTGATCTTAGAAGCCCAGGTGGCAGCCTGGTACTTGAAAATAGCATCTGCAGTGAAAGCAGTCTTGTGGGACTGAGCCTTTAAGCCTGTGCAGTCTGACACAAACTCTGGGTAGTTAGTGGCAGAACTGAACTGAATTGTAGTGACACCCACTTGGTGTCTGGAGAGTTGGAGAACCGGTTGTCAGAAGTGTTGTGAGCAAAAACAGTTCAGAGTAGCCTTCTGTGTCTGGCTGCTTTCACACAGCATCATGTTTTAGCATTCATCTGTGTTGTTGCTTTTTATTACTGAATTGTATTCCTTTGTATGGACAAATTATAATTTGTATATCCAATCACCAGTTGCTGAACAGTTGAGTTTTCCCATCTTTTGTTTATTATGAATAAAGCTGCCATAAACATTCACACAGAGATCTTTTGATAGACATGTGGTTTCACTTCTCTTGCGTAAATGGCTAGGATCGGGATTGCTGGTCATATGGCAAATGCATGTTTAACTTTATTTTATTTTATTTTATTTTATTGAGTATTTAGCAAAACTATAGTCTCTTTTTATTGTGTAAACAGATAACAAGATAAAATAACTATATAACTCAGAACTTTAAAGTTTCTCATGTTTATGCTAGACATATTGTATTTTCAGAAAATGCATGCTTTCTAAACTGTGTTAAGAAAAATCCTTAAAACTATTCAATCAAATCAGGCCAATTATACATCATCTTGACGATTTTCTTCCAATAATAATGTGTATCTAAAAGACACTGAATGTCTTATCTTGGAAAGAATTCCCCTCTTATTTCATCTGGCTTACTCTTACTATCTTTTAGGTCTTGAATGTTAACTTCTTCCAGAGGCCTTCCCCAAATCCACATTATCTGCCCTAGTTATATACTCCTGATACCATTTTCTACTTCCACTAACAAAGCATTTAAATACACTGTATTGCAACTGTCTAGAGGTCAAAAATAAAATTATACCGGCCTCAAACTGGTAGAGAAATCAACCCTTCAGATTAGGCTGCAGTTGTAAACAAGGAGGGTGGGCAGAGGCAGGAGGGCCATAAGTGAGAAACTTCCTTGTGAAGCAAAAGGCTTTGCAAAGGCTTCTCAAAGAAGTGTGACAGCCAAACAGGATAGTAAGACTGACTGTATGCTGTGACTTACACTGATCCGTTCACTTTTATAGTAATATATATGATGGTTTAAAAATTAGATGAGTCAATTTAAGAAAAAGGGTAGGCCGGGCGCGGTGGCTCAAGCCTGTAATCTCAGCACTTTGGGGGGCCGAGACGGGCGGATCACGAGGTCAGGAGATCGAGACCATCCTGGCTAACCCGGTGAAACCCCGTCTCTACTAAAAAATACAAAAAACTAGCCGGGAGTAGTCCCAGCTACTCGGGAGGCTGAGGCAGGAGAATGGCGTAAACCCGGGAGGCGGAGCTTGCAGTGAGCTGAGATCCGGCCACTGCACTCTAGCCTGGGCGACAGAGCTGCAGACCTGGCCTCAAAAAATGGCTTCGGGCGCTGCGGCTCTGCCTGTAATCCCAGCACTGGGAGGCCGAGATGGCTGGATCACGGCGGCCTGTGAGATCGAGACCATCCTGGCTGGGGTCAACACCGCGGAAACCCCATCTCTACTAAAAAAATACAAAAACTAGCCGGGTGCGTGGCGGGCGCTCTAGTCCCAGCTACTCGGGAGGCTGAGGCAGAACAAGTGAAACCCGGGAGGCGGAGCTTGCAGTGAGCCGAGATCCCCACCACTGCACTCCAGCCTGGCGACAGAGCCAGACTGCCTCAAAAAAAAAAAAAAAAAAAAAAGAAAAAGGGTAGTACACACTTTATTTTAAAGATTCACAAACTGGATAAACTCACCTGTCATAGGATCAAAGAGCTGATTAGCTTCTAAGTCTGTGAAAGTACTACTCAGACAAGACATTTGAAGGAAGCCTGGTTGGTTGAGTCTCTCATGGGTCTCAATACTCTTCTCATGTGGTCCAATTTATATTTTACATTACCAAGAGTACACAATGATGAAGTGAGTAATTATGCATGCAGCGGTTTTGCTGTTGTCTGCAGCAGTCTCTACCCTCATTCTTGCATTTGATAAACTTGTCTCCCTTTTAAATTATTCAAAACCTCGATCGGGTTAAGCCCGATCAAACTCGGAGCAGCTCCACATCCTCCTCTTTCACACAGAGGTTCCTGATCAAGATCTCCAAGACCGCCATGCTCTCACGCTATAAAAATCCCTCGATCACATACTCTGGCTAACCGCTTCAATGCTGCTGGAACTTCAGTGAGTAATATCTGGGGCCTACCTCAGCAAACAACTCAACTTTAAATGCAAACCTGTATCCTCAAACACTTTACAAGCTATAAGAAAACTTACCAAACTATTCTCAAGCGGCTGTAATTTTGTAGGTCTCCACTAGCAATGTGAGGAATTCCCCAGGTGGCTCCGGCACCCTTCGCTCAGCAGCTGATATTACTCAGTCTTTTGAGATTTTGTGTCTGCTGCTGTGGTCACCCAGGCTGAGTGCAGTGGCGCTGGCATCTCGGCTTTACTGCCCCATTCTGCAGCTCACGCTTATTCTCCTGCCCTCAGCCTCCCAGTAGCTGGGACTACAGGCCTCCTCGGACCACGCCTCGGGCTAGTTTTTGTATTTTGGCAGGAGACGTGTGGTTTCACCTTATGTTAGCCAGGATGGTCTCGATCTCCTGACCTCGTGATCCGCCCGTCTCGGCCTCCCAAAGTGCTGGGATTACAGGCTTGAGCCACCGCGCCCGGCCCTTTTTTTTTTTTTTTTTTTTGAGATGGAGTTTCACTGTTTGTTGCCCAGGCTGGAGTGCAATGGTGTGATCTCGGCTCACTGCAATCTCCACCTCCTGGGTTCACGTGATTCTCCTGCCTCAGCCTCCCAAGTAGCTGGGATTACAGGCATGCACCACCATGCCCTGGTAATTTTTGTGTTTTTTAGTAGAGACGGGGTTTTGCCATGTTGGCCAGGCTGGTCTCAAACACCTGACCTCAGGTGATCCACCAGCCTCGGCCTCCCAAAGTGCTGGGATTACAGGTATGATCCACCATGCCCAGCTGGAAAGATACTTACAAGCATACTACAACGTTACATGAAAAAAGCAGAACGCTTGCCAGGCACGGTGGTGTACGCCTGTAGTCTCAGCACTTTGGGAGGCCGAGGCAGGTGGATCATGATGTTAGGGGATTGAGACCATCCTGGCTAACACGGTGAAACCCCGTCTCTACTAAAAATACAAAAAATTAGCAGGGCATGGTGGCACGTGCCTGTAATCCCAGCTACTCGAGAGGCTGAGGCAGGAGAATCACTTGAACCCAGGAGGCGGAGGTTGCAGTGAGCGGAGATTGTGCCACTGTATTCCAGCCTGGGTGACAGAGCGAGACTCCATCTGAAAAAAAAAGAAAAAGAAAAGAAAAATGCAGAACACAAACTAGGTGAATTCAGTATATATAATATAATTTCAGAAAAAAAGGGGAATGGAAATGCACACAAAATTCCAAACATACTTGAGATGATTTTTTTCTATACTCTAGTTTTCCTTGATGTGACTATGATTGTTACCTTGTCACTAATAATAAAAGAGGAAAAGCAAATAGATGTGAAATAGAGGGGTTCTAGCAAGAGACACTTGACTCCTATAAAGACATGAATGGTTATTACAAGCACGTTACTTTTTCTGCTTCTCCAAGAGTTGCATTCTGGTGAAAGAGAGGTGAGTGTGACATGGAACTCAAGAGCACAGTGGTCTTGCATCACTATTTTGCTGGTGCTGGACCAGAGCTGTGAAGTGTAGAGTCCACAGGCCACCTGTGCCGGCCACCAGTACCTCCTTCTTGCAGGCAGTGCTCTTGGAGACAGCATTCCTGTCATTCCCTTCTGATCATCATTCAGCTGCAAGTGAGTATTACCTCAGGAAACCAGAGTGTTCAGCTCTGTCACTCATACTATTGTGGTTATTCTCAACCATTATCTTACTGAGATCAGCATCCGAAATACATTGATGTCACAAAAAAGATGGTGATGTTGGCCAAAAGAGGAAGCCTAACTTTCCACATAGTCATTCAATGGATATTACTGACAGCATGTGCCAGTGCTAAGCACTGTTCCAGACATTGAGGATTCAGCAAGGAGCAAAACCCAGCTGTCTGTATTTCATAGATTTTACCTTCTAGTAAAGGAAGACAGAACAGTAAATCATAAGGAAATAAGTTTTCTGAATGAAGCAATAGATATAGGATTAAGCTTTTCATTAATTCATTCATCTAAACTATTTTTTGGAGCAACTTCTGTATGCCTGACTGCTGGATAGGAGGGAGGTAACAGTGAACAAACAAGTTCCTAACACCTGCAACTTCCAGTTTAATAGGCAGGACTGGGTATTTTGCACTATGATAGGACAGCACATAAAAAGACAATGGCCAGTTAGGGCGCAGTGGTTCACGCCTGTAATCCCAGCTCTTTGAGAGGCCGAGGCAGGTGGATCATGAGGTCAGGAGTTCGAGACCAGCCTGGCCAACATAGCGAAATCCCATCTCTACTAAAAATACAAAAATTAGCCGGGCATGGTGGTGGGTGCCTGTAATCCCAGCTACTCGGGAGGTTGAGGCAGGAAAATCGCTTGAACCTGGGAGGCGGAGGTTGCAGTGAGCTGAGATCACGCCATTGCCCTCCAGCCTGGGTGGCAAGAGCAAGAGTCCATCTAAAAAGAAAAAGAAAAGAAATGCCATATTAGGCCAGGCACGGTGGCTCATGACTGTAATCCAAATACTTTGGGAGGCTGGGGCTGGTGCATCACCTGAGGTCAGGAGTTTGAGACCAACCTGGCCAACATGGTGAAACCCTGTCTCCACTAAAAGTACAAAAATTAGCCTGGTGTGGTGGTAGACGCCTGTAATCCCAGCTACCTGGGAGGCTGAAGCAGGAGACTCACTTGAACCTGGGAGGTGGAGATTGGAGTGAGCCAAGATCATGCCACTGCACTCTCCAGTTTGGGCAACAGAGGGAGATTCCATCTCAAAAATAAATAAATAAAGATGATAATATAGGTTATTGTGGAAGACAGTAGTTATACAAAGTAGTTACACAATCCTTTGTCAAAAGCCCCCTTAGTAGAGCACATCTCTCCCGTGATTATTTGCTTTGTTATTTCATATATAAACAAGCATTGGACCTAAGATGGGCACCTTCCTCCTCTTGCTTCTGGGAACTCCCTGCTCTGTCCACGGAGTAGCCATTCTTTAATTCCTTTGCTTTCTTAATAAACTTGCTTTTTCTATACTCTGTGGACTACCCCCAGATTCTTTTGTAGCAGGACAAGCCACAGACAAAACTCTTCAGACACTGGGTTAAAGAAAGAAGGAGCTTTATTCCGCCAGGAACTTTAGCAGACTTGCGTCTCAAAAGCTGAGCTCCCCAAGTGAGCAATTCCTGTCACTTTCAAGGACTTACAACTCTAAGGGGGAAGGTCCGCGTGAGAGGGTCGTGATTGACTGAGCAAGCAGGGGGTACGTGACTGGGGGCTGCATGCACCAGTAATCAGAATGGAAGAGAACAGGACAGGGGTTTTCACAATGCTTTTCCATACAATGTCTGGAATCTATAGATAACATAACCAGTTAGGTCAGGGGTCGATCTTTAACCAGGCCCAGGGCGCAGCACCGGGCTATCTGCCTGTGGATTTCATTTCTGCCTTTTAGTTTTTACTTCTTCTTTCTTTGGAGGCAGAAATCGGGCATAAGACAATGCGAGGGGTGGTCTCCTCCCTTATTCCCCCACTTAGAGAACCTCACTCCTTAGTGGGAGTTTTCACTTTCATTCTCACTACCCATGTCTTCTTGCAAGACAAATCGACGGTGATTCATATAGTACACTTGTGCTGAAGTATTTTGATGAACTAAGGTAGTAACAAAACTTTTCATTACTTAAAGGAGCAAAAGCAGCACACAGGGAAGCAACAAGCAGGTTGCTATTACTATTATAATTCCTATGATAGGAGTTTTAAATCCTCCTAGTGCTGGAAACCATTTTCCAAACGTGGACCTAGGATTGCACCCATGCCACACCTGCACAGTCACATGTGCCAGCTTTGTTATATCTTTAACTATATCTTCAACTACTTGCCCTTGGTCGTCTATGTGCAGACAGCAATTGGTCAGGTTAAACTTTCCATAGACCCCCTCCTTCAGCTGCTAGCAAGTAGTCTAGGGCTAGTCTATTTTTATAGATAACATTTCTCATCTGGGTTTCTTTTTTTTTTTTTTTTTTTTTGAGACAGAGTCTTGCTCTGTCGCCCAGGCTGGAGTGCAGTGGCCGGATCTCAGCTCACTGCAAGCTCTGCCTCCCGGGTTCACGCCATTCTCCTGCCTCAGCCTACTGAACAGCTGGGATTACAGGTGCCCGCCACCTCGCCCGGCTAGTTTTTTTTTGTATTTTTTAGTAGAGACGGGTTTCACCGTGTTAGCCAGGATGGTCTCGATCTCCTGACCTCGTGATCCGCCCGTCTCGGCTTCCCAAAGTGCTGGGATTACAGGCTTGAGCCACCGCGCCCGGCCTCATCTGGGTTTCTTGCCGGGCTAAAACAGTTAAAGCTCTGCCAGTTTTATTAGTGATTATTTCTAAGACAGTTTGTAACCGTATGATTCGGTTGAGCATATAAATGGGGGTCTGGTACCCCCACAAGCCGTCCTGTGCCCAAGTGGCAGGCCCATGGTACTGTACGATTCTTTCAGGGGGCCACTTGTCATCTTTCCAGTTGCCTATAGCTATGCTTTTTTTTTTTCTCAGGAAGCATAGACAGGGAAGCCTAGGAGCTCCCCTGTTTCTATGGGCAGTAGGAAAAAGGGTGGCTTAATGGCGTCAATAACACAACTACCTGCCCATTGGTCAGGTAACTTGGCATAGGCTCTATGCCCACATATCTGGTATAATCCAGTGGGGGCTGTCCAGTCCTGGTGGGACACCAGGTGGGTCCACACGGTTTGCAACTTTGGAAATTTACTAAACAGATTTTTTTTCAGTGTGGTTTGAACTCCACCAGGTGGCTGTTTTTGTAGTACTGTTATACAGTTTTTGCCCAAGGCAGCTGAGTCTTCTCACAGGAAGGGAATGTCTTCCACATTCCTCACCCTTGCTATACAGTATTGTCTAATAATTGAGGTTTTTCAGAACCCAGAAGTTGCCGGTTTTTAATCTTATTTTAAAAACGGTAGTCATAGGTGACTCAAATGGGTTATAGCACACATTAGGCTGGTCACTTCCTGGGCTACATACCTTGTATAGCATTATACAAATCAGTTCCTTTTAGAGTCCCTGTACACTTATAATGACCATAAAATAAGAGGACTGTAGCAATCTTTTGTCCTACCTCAGTGACTTGATGTATACACTGGGAACAGTCCTCAGTCTGAGGAAGGTCAGTTGAAGTCCTTACTGTGCAAGTCCAAATTTTAAGGAAAATGAGTCCCGCGATGAGTTTCCTCATGCTTCAGCCATGCGTGGACCAGTCAGCTTCCGGGTGTGACTGGAGCAGGGCTTGTCGTCATCTTCAGAGTCACTTTGCAAGGGTTGGCGAAGCTGCTCCCATCCACATACAGCTCCCAGTCTACTGATGTTCAAGGATGGTCTCGGAAATTGGGCCTGCTAGAATAAACTGAGTCCAACACCTCTACACAGCTATGTTCAACTGGGCTCTCTGATACCGGAAGCAAGGTGGTGGGGTTCAGGGTGTTGCAAACTTCAATGGTTATGCGGGAATTTTCACAGAGTAAGCTTTGGTGTCTAGTTAGTCTAGCATTCATTAGCCAATGATGTCCTTTGGTATTTATTAAAGTCAGCACAGCATGGGGGGGTGGCTTTATGTTTAGATTTTGCCTAAGAGTTAGCTTATCCGCTTCTTGTGCTAGCAGGGCTGTTGCTGCCAAGGCCCTCAAACATGGGGGCCAACCCTTCTCATTGTTTAGAGATGTAGGCCACCGGCCTCGGCCAGGGCCCCATGGTCTGGGTCAAAACTCTAACCGGCATTTTTTTTTCTCTCTCTGACACGTATAATGTAAAAGGTTTTGTCAGGTCAGGTAGCCCCAGGGCTGGGGCCGACATGAGTTTTTCTTTTAACTCATGAAAAGCTTGTTGCTGTTGGTTATAATAGATGTAGTTTATCTAATCTATGTTTTTATTAACTGTCACTCACCAAAATATTGACTCAAATCCTGCAGCTATTTGATTCAGGCTTTAAATTGATCTGGTTTCCCCATGGGACTCCAATTGTGTCTAAATAGACATAAGAGTCGAAAGACCCATAAGGGGCTTCTCTTGTTTTACGATGTCTTATTTTTCCTCTCTCTGGTCGATGAAATGCCAGGGTGAAAGGGATAGCCAAATGGACTAAAACACAAGTGCCACTCCAGTTATTCGGCAGAGTGCTCAGTAAAGGTCCACCACAATACCACCACACATCCGCTCGGGGATGAACAAGGGCTGACTGATTGATAAGCTGTTGAAAATTCTTAAGCTCACTGCATCCCTTCAGGTCTCCAAGGAATGCTAAGTTTCCTCCTGGTCGTGAGAGACATGAAGAAAACTTAGTGTTGGGAGAGGGAAGCTGGATGGCCCTTGGGGGCTGACCCACAGGGTGCCGGACTTTGGGATATAGCAGAAAGAGCTTGGCATGACTTATTACTCCAGGCTGTAGAATCCTGGAAAAGAGCTACCATGAAGCCCATGCCTGGTCTATTGGAGGACCACTTTAGTGGAAAGCGGACAATCTGGGCCTCTGGTCCTCCATGTGCACAAGCATAACAATTGCTTTTGTTTAACGTGCAGATGGAATATTTGATCCATTCCAAACAGGCATTTGCATCTTGATATCCTGTCTTAATTGCTGAAGTTTGTTTTAAGTCTTTAACTTCTATGATTCTCTAGTAAAATGAATGTATGATTTTAGGAAATTACAAAAACCAGTTGGGGCAGTCCATCCTTGCTCTTTAGTGGTCCACAGATTGTTGAACCAACTACGGCATAAAAGCTCTACATCAGGGGGCAAGACTCCTGGTTGTCACTGGGGTCTTCATTGAAATCTCCCTGGATTAAATGGTCCCAATTTACTAATGCCCAGTCTGAGGAGAGTCAGGAGGGACAGAGGTACTTTTGTGAAGTAGAGAGCTGTCTTTGACTTGGCAAGTCCCCACAGGGTATAACAAGGCAAGCATTAAATGCAATAGTTGGAGATGAAATTGACTTTATGTTAATAACTAGATGGTCAGCAGTAGAGCAAGGAAAGAAGAAAGAGTAATAGAATAGATGAAAGAGTTAAATTTTTCTTAGCTTTAGTTTGGTAGAGTTTTCCCCTGGGACTATATAGCCCATGACTCTGGAGGGGGTCAAGCTTTCTTGACTCGGGTGTGATGAGTCCATCCCCTTTCCTCTGTATGAACAGCAGTCTTGTTGGTTAGCAGCACAAGGTAGGGTCCTTCCCAGGCTGGCTTGAGTTTTCCTTCTTTCCACCCTTTGATGAGAACATGATCTTCGGGCTGGTGCTGGTTTACCGGAAATTCTAGGGGTGGTACATGTGCTAAATCAAGTATATAATTTTTAAGAAATTGACCTTTTGTTTTAAACGTGGGGATATCAGCAGTGGACTTTATAGTCCTTGGGCCTTTTTATTGGGAAATTTCCTTCAGCCCTATTTTTATTAGTTTTTAGACCAAAGAAAGCCAAACACCATTTTATATTTGACAATGCTTCCTGTATGATTTTTATACCAGATAAGCTAAATTTCACCTTTATATTAGTGTGTTACTAATGTTAAACTTTGTTTTAATAAAACTTTGTAGACATATTTTTTCAATTTTTAATGTCAGACCATAAGGTAAGATTTTTATAGACTCTTTTTAACCATTTATAATTTTTGTTAAAGAGCAGGTTAGTGCTTTAAGAAAAACCTGTTGTGTGTGTGTTTTTTTTTAATGTTCAGTTCACAGAAAAACTGTATGATACCCCTTTAACTTTAGCCAATATGTTTACACACAGGATTTCCTTTACAATTAAAGTTTTAAAACTTGCTTAAACCTTCAAAACAAAAATGTTTAAACCTTTTAATGTAGGTAAAAATCCACATTCTTATGCCTCTTTATAATCCTTTTACCAGAGGTATATTTTACTTTTCTTATACACCTTGCACATAAACTGTTTCTTCAATAGTTTTGCATTCAGGAGGACTAATTACTTTTAAATTACACAACATTTCTTGCATAAATTCTTTTTTTATAACTTTTTTTTTCACTACTTTTGCAGACAATTGTTCGACATGCCTCAACTTTCTGACTTATTGAAAACATTTATTTCTTTAAACAGCCAGTTAATTTAGTTCAGAACAAGAATTTACCATATAACATTCTTTTTAGATAAATTCTGCCCCCCTTTTTTCCCCTTTTTTTTCGAAGATGATAACCATCTTTTCCAAAGCAAACTTCCTTCATGTCTGTGGACTGGACTGTCTAAGGCCACAAGATTAGAAGTTACTATAATATATGTTACACCGTTAACTTTTAACAAATTTTACTTTTGTTGAAAACCTTGTAAGTCTGGGATTTCAATTATCCTTTGCTATTAATAAGACCTTGTTTAGTCCAAATTAACTTAGAATTGGTATAGACGGCTTTTTTCTTTTTTTTTTTTTCCTTCAATTACCCAGGAGGAACCATCTATCCTCCTGTCCTAACGGGAGTTCCTCCTAGGTCTGGTCGGACCTTTGTATGGTAATTAAGGTTTAGATACCCTAGTAAGAAACCTGCTGGGTTAAGGAAATTTTCAGTGGTTAATGTTAAATCATCTTTTTTTTCCTTTTTTCTTTTTCTTTTCTTTTTTTTTTTTTTAACAGAATAGCCCTATGCTAAGATTTTGAACTTAGTAAGCTACCTTTTTGCATTTTTTTTTTTTTTTTTTTTTTTTACTTAGGATACTTCTGAACTGGTGAGGTGTGCTCACAATGAGGTTTTCTCTAAAAGTTATTTTTCTGCTTTCTTCTGTTAGCAAAGCAGTTGCTGCTACAGATTGAATGCATTTGGGCCATCCACAAGTTACTGGGTCAAGGATTTTTGATAGGAAGGCTACTGGTTATCAGTGGCCTCAGTGCTTTCAGGATACGCCCTTGTCTACACTGACAACAAAGTGGTATTGGAGTGTTATAGGGTTACGGAGAATACCTTTAATTATCAATTATAGGTTTTAAATATATCTTGGCTTTTAAAGGAATAGGGTCCACTGTTTTTTTTCTTAACTACTTGTATATCTCTTTTTTTCTTTCTTTTTGTCTTTGACTTTCTGTCTCTTTCCTTTTGCCTTTCCTTTTGCCTCTGGTTCTTTCTCTCTCTCTCTTTCTCTCTCTCTCTCCTTGACTCCCTCTTTGTCTCTCTGTCTCTTCCTCTCCCTCTTTGCCTCTTTTCCTCTCTGTCTCTTTCCTCTCTCTCTCTCTGCTGGTCTTTCCTTGCCTCTGCCAGCCGCTTATGCTGCTATTCTCTCAACCACTGTCGGGGGGGCGTCTAAAACCAGCTGTAACCAAGGTCTATGTATGGGAGCTGGGCTAGGTGCCCTGGCTCACAGCTTACCTCGAGCCATACCTTTGAAACAAGGGACCTGTCCAGGCTTCCTTCTGATGGCCAACCCACCTCTAATGCTGGCCAGTCTATTTCACACAAAGTTCCAAGTTTTCCTGGTGTCATAGTAACACTGTAATCTCCCTTAAATCCTGTCTTGAAATTTTTTCAGCATAGTTCCTTGTAGGGTGGGCTTACTTTGTGCCTGACTCATGCTTCCTTGAGACAAAACACCACACTCACACCACAAGCACACCACAAAAAGAACAGGAAACAAGGGCACACACACACTTTTACAGTTTACACCTAACCAGAATCAAAACCAAAATCAGAGTATCAAGAAATCCAAACCAGGTCAAAACCGAAACCAAAGTATCAAGTAATCCAATTCAAGTCAAAAACAAAAACCAAAGTGCTGGTAGAGGCACACCGAGGGTGATCAGGCCATGCTTCCACTCGAATGGAGTGGGCAAGTTCCAAAGACCAGTCTTGCTGTTTTTTATTCTCTGTGCCCTCCCATCCCTCACATTTTTTGTTTGTTTTAAATGAAAAGGGCCCGAGTGCCTTTCTATCTAATTGTAATTCTGAATGCGATTCACATTGGAAGCTATGGAGACATTTGGTAACAACTGTGGCCCCAGCCCTAGAACTGGGTGAATTCTAAGCATTCTAAGCATTGTCCTGCTTCTCAAATGCTAACGAGGAGCACAACAGGGAAGACCTGGGCTTGCAGTGGGTAGCTTTCTGAGCCAGAAGCTTCAGCAGGTTCCTGCACTCCCTCCACCCACACACCGGCCCCACCCCATTCCTCCTGCATAGTTCTCATCAAGTACCAATCCCTGCAGGTCGCCCTGCTTCGGTGTCTCCCTATCAACCCCCGCCCCCCTTGCCTTTTTCCCTGCTATAGCTGTGGGTCAGGCTCTCACAGGACCTCATCAGAATTCCTGAAATCACCTTTGAAAAGCCTCCCAGCTTCACTTCTCACTTGCCACTTCCAAACCATCAATACTACTATCACAGTATAATCTCGAAAGGTTAAAAATGAGCCTCAATTGGCCGGGCGAGGTGGTTTATGCCTGTAATCCCAGCACTTTGGGAGGCCAAGTAGGGTGGATCACCTGAGATCAGGAGTTTAAGAACAGCCTGGCCAACATGGTTAAACCTTGTCTCTACTGAAAACACAAAAAATTAGGCCAGGCACAGTGGCCCACACCTGTAATCCCAGCACTTTGGGAGGCTGAGGCAGGCGGATCACCTGAGGTCGGGAGTTCGAGACCAGCCTGACCAACATGGAGAAACCCCCATCTCTACTAAAAATACGAAATTAGCTGGGCGTGGTGGCACATGCCTTTAATCCCAGCTACTCGCGAGGCTGAGGCAGGAGAATCACTGCCGTGAGCCGAGATTGTGCCATTGCATGCCAGCCTGGGCAACAAGAGCAAAACTCCGTCTAAAAAAAAAAAAAAGAAAAGAAAAAGGAAAGAAAAAAAAAAAGTTGCCAGGCATAGTGGCACATGCCTGTAGTCTCAGCTACTAGGGAGGCTGAGGCAGGATAATCGCTTGAACCCGGGAGGTGGACGTTGCAGTGAGCTGAGATCATGCCATTGATTGCACTCCAACCTGGGCAACAAAGAGTGAGACTCCGTCTCAAACAACTGTTTATATTACCGTATTTTGACTGTACTTTTCCTATGTTTAGGTATGTTTGGATACACACATACTTATCACTGTGTTACAGTTACCTACAGTATTCAATACAGTAACATACTGTACATGTTTGTAGCCTAGATACCATATAGCCTAGGTGTGTGGTAGGCTGTGCTGTCTAGGTTTGTGTAAGTATACTCTGTGATGTTTGCACGATGACAAAATTGCCTAATGAAGCATTTCTCAGAACTCTCCGCATGCCACATCGCCATACTTTGGTGCATTATGTTCTGAGCCCTGACACGTCCCATCAGCCTTAAGGCCTGACTGCAATTTAATTCCTCAATAATTATTAAGCTCTGCAGCTGCAAAAGTGAGGGTGGGGAGAAGGGAAGGGAAAGTCTACTGACAATTTCTCTGTACCCTGGACTTTTCTCCTTTCCTGAGAAGGAAGCCAGGGGGAAGCCCCATCACGCATGCTGGAGAGAGACTCCCCAAGCACCAGGTTACCCACTCACATCCTCACTGCCACCGCTCACAACCATAACACATGCTACCCCGCAGAGGAGACAGCCCTGACAATGCAGAGGCATGCATTCCTCAGGGCCTGAAAACCGACTTTGTTTCCACTTGTCAGAGGGACCTCACGCTGACCTTCTTCAAGAAACCTGGAGAGTGGGGCCAGTGTGTGGGCACACAGGACATTCCCTCCCGAGAAGGCCTCTTCGTGGTCTTCATTCCCCATCCCCTAGCCCAGATATGGCAATGTGGAGCGCCCTCGTGTGGCCAGAGGGGCCCTGCAGCCTCTTGGCAGGATCCCGGCTCCCCTCGGGCACCCAGGCATCCCTCCTCCAGGCTGCCCACTCCCTGCCTGTCAGGGCACCACTCACATTACTTCCAACCGGCCTCCCTCAAACCTAGATTCCCTTTTTTCTTTTACCTCTGACTGTTTTCCTTATTGATTGATTGATTGAGACAGTCTGTCTGTCACCCAGGCTGGAATACAGTGGTTTAATCATAGCTCTCTGTAACCTGGAACTCCTGGCCTCAAGCCATCCGCCACCTCAGTCTCCTGAGTAGCTAGGACTACAGGTGTGCACCAGCATGCCAGGCTAATATCTTAAAATTTTTAAATTTTTTTGTAGAGTTACAATCTCGCTATGTTGCCCAGGCTGGTCTCAAGCTCCTGGCCTCAAGCAATCTTCTCACCTTGGCCTCCTAAAGTGCTGGGATTACAGGTGTTAAGCCACCACACCCTAGACCCCCACTCATATTTTAAAGTTCAATATTCTATGCATATCAAATAATTATGTATTAATTATTTAATCTTATGTAACAAATTATCCCCAAAATGTTGTGGCTTAAAATAGCAAACATCTATTACTTCACACAGTTTCCAAGGGTCAGGAGGCCAGGAGCAGCTTAGTTGAGAGGTTGTGGCTCAGTGTCTCGTGAGTTTCAGTCAAGATGTTGGTCAGGGCCGGGCGCAGTGGCTCACACCTGTAATCCCAGCACTTTGGAGGCCGAGGAGGGCGGATCACCTGAGGTTGGGAGTTCAAGACCGGCCTGACCAACATGGAGAAACCCTGTCTCTACTAAAAATACAAAATTAGTCAAGCATGGTGGTGCATGCCTGTAATCCCAGCTACTCGGGAGGCTGAGGCAGGATAATCGCTTGAACTCAGAAGGTAGAGATTGCAGTGAGCCAAGATCGCGCCATTGCATTCCAGCCTGGGCAACAACAGCGAAACTCCATCTCAAAATAAACAAACAAGCAAACAAACAAACAAAAGATGTTGGTCAGGACCGCAGTCTTCTGAAGGCTAGGAAGGATTCACTTCCAAGATCACTCACACAGCTGTCCTTGGCAGGAGACTTAGTTCCTTGCCACTGGGCCCTCCTGGTAGGCTGCTAGGAACATAGCAGCTGCTTGCCCCAGAGCGAATGTGCCAAGAGAGAGCAGGCAAGAGAAACCAAAATAGAAGCCATGGTGTCTTTTAGAACTTAATTTTGGAAGTGACATACTATCACCTCTGCCATATTCTATTGCTGACACAGGCCAACCCTGGTACAACGTGAGAGGGAATGTGAATTCTAGGAGGCAGGAAACATTGGGGTCCTTTCAGAAATGAGATACCACAAAACAGATTTCTAAGTGTTAATTATTAAACAAAATACGCTCAACACCCATGAGCCCATCACTCACGAGAACTAGAAATCACTTAATAACTTGCATCTTCCTATATGTATGTGTCTTTTCGTCCACCCCCTCCCTCCCTGTGGAAGAGGTAATTGCCATTTAAATTTGTGTTTATCGTTCCCTTGCTTTTTAAAAATTTTGCCACATAGGTACATATGTCTAAACAACATTTGCTGTTAGTTTTGCATTCGGATCTTTATAGAATTGATTGGCTCCATGAGTCAGGGGTCTGAGCCCCACTTGCTCAGGGCATCCTCATTTACTCTCCAAGCTTCTATAAAATGCTTCCCTCTTATTCCCCAACTCTGGTAGCTGCTTCCTGCCTTTCTTCTTTCTGGGTGACCTCAGCATTCTTTATTTATCCATTCTCTTGTCTCTCAATCTATTCTCCCCGAGGCTAGTCACAGAAACTAGAATCCCTCTTCCCCACCTCCCCACCTCCCCACCACAAGTCATTGAAACCAGCACCTTTTCCCCAAAGCCGAAAATCATTACTCTAACTTTCCCTCTGCCTTTCTGTGTAAAAACTGGTCATAAAGAAATTACCTGACCTGCCTTGTTTGACTATGGGTTATAAGCCCCCCATTCCAGAGAGGGTCCTGCCCCTCAGAAGGAAGGAATGCAGGAATGCGTGCTCTGAGACGCCAAGAAGAATCTAGACAGACCGGCCCTGCTGGGATTCGAGACTAGTTTTTCTCGTGTTGTGTTAGATGGTCCTGTTTTCCTGACCTCGTGATTTTTTTTTTTTTTTTAAAGACAGAGTTTCACTTTTGCTGCCCAGGCTGGAGTGCAATGGTGCAATCTCGGCTCACTGCAACCTCCGCCTCCCAGGTTCAAGCAATTCTCCTGTCTCAGCTTCCCGAGTAGCTGAGATTACAGGCATGCACATCCATACCTGGCTAATGTTGTATTTTTAGTAGAGATGGGGTTTCTCCATGTTGGTCAGGCTGGTCTCCAACTTTTGACCTCAGGTGATCCACCTGCCTTGGCCTCCCAAAGTGCTGGGATTACAGGCATGAGCCACCGAGCCCAGCCTTTTTATTATTATTTTTTTTTTCTGAGACAGAGTTTTGCTCTTGTTTCCCAGGCTGTTGTGCAATGGTGCAATCTCGGCTCACTGCCACCTCTGCCTCCTGGGTTCAAGGGATTCTCCTGCCTCAGCCTCCGGAGTAGCTGGGATTGCAGGCATGTGCCACCACACCCAACTAATTTTGTATTTTTAGTAGAGACGGGGTTTCCCCATGTTGGTCAGGCCCAGTCTTGAACTCCCGACCTCAGGTGATCCACCAACCTCGGCCTCCCAAAGTGCTGGGATTACAGGTGTGAGCAACCACGCCTGGCCTGTCCAGTCACATTTCTACATAGCTGTCCATACTTTGTTGAACCTCTGCATAAAAATGGACAATTTCCCCAGTGTCTTTTGGGTCTTTATTCTGAAGGCTGGCACGTACACATTAAATCTGTTTGTCTACCTTTTCTCCCACTAATCTGCCTCTTGTCAGTGATTTCCAGCAAAACTTCAAAGGACGAAGGGGAAATGTTCCCTTGTCCCTGCAATTTGTACAAATACTGTTAATCTGTATCCTCTCCCTGAGGCTTGTGTGGCCAGGAGGTGAACCCAAGGGACTGGGAGAGGAAGGCACAGAGGCTGGCAGTGGGAGGCCCTCACACCCATGATGCCAGTGCAGTTCAGCCGCAGGCGCTTTTGTTCCCCGGGGAAGTATTCAGCTGGCCCCTCCTGAGGAAGGCTCACTCACACGGAAACACTTTTGCACCCGGCAGCTTCTGTTGGTCCAGGGAAGGCCACGTATGCCCTCCTCAAGGTAAGGATTTCATGTTGTAAGGACTTCGTCAGCGCCCCGCTGCACACAACAAATGTCGGCAGAGCTTCTTTCCTTTCTCTGCCCCCACACGCACCAAGCCAGTTCTTTTGGAAAGTGGAAGTAAATGAAAGAAACAAACTCCCAGGCAAGTCACGGCGCTCTGATCGCCGTCCTCATGAACAGAGCATTAATTAATTGCTCACTCGCAGAAAGGAAAAGTTAATTACCAACCATGGAAACTTTAAAAAGAAAAAAGGAAACATGAGTTTAAAGTTTAATTAGGGCCCTTGCATGGTGGGAATAGAAAGGAGCTGGTTCTAATTGTGGGCATTTAAGGCAAGAGCCTCTTGTCCCTTTGTGCACCTCCTGCGCTCACCACCTCCTCACCAGACCTCCAGCCTGAACCTCCTCTCAGAATAGGTAGGGAAAATGAATGTGGAGGGGCCAGAGCACCCCCTCTAGGACTCTGGTCATTGCTCCTTAGGGAGCTGTTCAAGGGCAGGGATTCAGAAACACAGGACAGGGTCCACTGCCCCAAACAACTTTCCTTACTGCTCACTGCTGCCTAAAATGTCAGCACTGGAAGAGTGGCAGATGCTGCCATGTGCAGACCCCCCTCCAGGAACGCAGGACACATTCCCTGCCCTCAGCCAGCTCCTTCCAGGATTGCCCTAGATCACACCACCTGCCCAGGGCAGCCTGCACCCAATGACAGATCAATATATACCATGAACACTCAGCCTGCTCTCCCCAATTTGAGACAACTCTGAAGGTCATTCCAGCTCCCAAGCTCCCTGTAGGGTCAGCTGGGGCTGTTGTTCAGACTGCAGTGCAGCTCAACTTCTCCCTCTGTCCAATCTCACTGCCATTGCCCCTCTCTTCCACAAGGGATCATCCCGAGAGAACTCCCTAGCAAATGTCCTGAACACTTATCTCCATCTCAGAGTTGGCTTCTTGAGGATCCTAGCTTGTGACACAGATTTTGTTTTGTTTTGTTTGTTTGTTTGTTTGTTTTTTGAGACGGAGTCTCGCTCTGTCACGCAGGCTGGAGTGCAGTGGCGCCATCTCGGCTCACTGCAAGCTCCGCCTCCCGAGTTCATGCCATTCTCCTGCCTCAGCCTCCCGGTAGCTGGGACTACAGGTGCCCACCACCATGCCCGGCTAATTTTTTGTAATTTTAGTAGAGACAGGGTTTCACATTGTTAGCCAGGATGGTCTCGATCTCCTGATCCACCCACTTCAGCCTCCCAAAGTGCTGGGATGACAGGCGTGAGCCACCGCGCCCGGCAGTGACACAGATTTACAGTGAACAGTGTTAAAGTGCTATAGGTGGGATACTCATTGAGCAGTTTACATTTTATATAATTGTCAAGTTAAGGGACTGTCAGAAGTCATCCAGCCCAGTCCTATACAGCGCTCCCAGTTCAGCATTTGACCCAGCTAAGGCTGCCTCGACCTGAGCACTGACAGTGACAGGGGCTCACCCTCTCACAGAACAGCCCTTCTGGTGCCCACACAGCTCCAACTGCTAGAAGGCTCTTCTCACCGGTCGGCTTCTGCCAGGCAGAGCCACAGAGCAAGGGTCTATGTGCTTGCCAGGCCGATGCCAGGCTGTGAGGAAGACAGGATGCTGTAGACCCTGTCCCTGACCCATCGACGGATCAGGTCTAGAGTGAGGATGTGAGCAGGGGCCTGGCTCCCAGCACCCTCAGCAGCCCTGGGGACACGCATTTGTTCCGCATTCAGAGTTCTGTACTGCCCCCTGTACGATGGGGTCATCAAGCGTAAAGTAGGACAACACCCAGTGACCTGGACACTGCCTCTGTAAGTAGCCTGGTCACATGTAGTCATTTCCAGGTGCTTTTGATAAGTTCAGTATCCATTTGGGGCTTCTTCAAGGGCATCTCCAGCCTGACCCTGGACTCCCCTTATAGCTGCCTGGGCCTCAAGTTGGAGACCAATTAAGCTGAGGCTGTGTCAACCCCTTAGCTGCTTGCTTGCTAAGGAATTAGCAGTGCCCAGGGACTTCCTGTATGACATCGCTTTGACCAAACCAACTTGCGGGCCGTGTTGTTGCTCTGTCCCCAGCCGCAGCTAGATGGCACTGTCCCATCGTGCCAGGCACTTGCCCTGCCTGGCCAGGCAGGCTCACTGAACACCCAACCTTGTGACTACAGGAATGCAGAAGGGGCCCCACAAGGTTTCTGGACCCCAGCCCCAGATTTTTACTAAGGTAACTGTCACAGTCCATTGGAGACACTGCTCACCCTTCCTCCAGGGCTCAGAGAATTATTTGTTCATTCAACAAATATTTACTGACTCCTACTACTTGTTACAACTACTGGACTCCAGACCAGGTACAGGAGATAAGGCCATGAGCACTGAAGTCACTTTCCTGTCCTGCCTGGAGATAACAGACCAACTAGGGAGACAGAAACACATGTAAATTCACACACCTGGGAGTGTTTCAAAGGACCAGGATAGGATGCAGGGTGGGGGAGAGGGGGTGTTGGACAGGCCATCCTGTCCTGCTCTGAGAGGCTGGGGGATGTGGGGGGTTCTGAGAGAGTGGTCTCTGCACTAAAGTTTGAAGGAGGGTCCAAGTTCACCAGACAGAGGAAATGTCCTGGGAAGGGCTTCTGCACCCAGAAGGGTGCAGATTTAAACTTTGTCAGCTAGACATGGTGGCTCATGCCTGTAATCCTAGCACTTTGGGAGGCTGAGGTGAGCAGATCACTTGAGGTCAGGAGTTTGAGACCCTCCTGGCCAACATGATGAAACCCCACCTCTACTAAAAATATAAAATTAGCTGGGCGTGGTGGCACATGCCTGTAGTCCCAGCTACTCGGGAGGCTGAGACAGAAGAATTGCTTGAACCCAGCAGGCAGAGGTTGCAGTGAGCCGAGATTGCGCCACTGCACTCCAGCCTGGGGGACAAGAGCGAAATTCTGTCTCAAAAAAAAAAAAATATCAGAAGAGATTCAAGTCAGGTTCATGGAAGAACATATAGGCTGAGAGTGGTGAGAGTGAAAGGGGATGGGGGTGTCTGCCAACTCCATAGGGTCACTTCCAGCTCTGAGGATGGGAAAGGAAGGGCAAGCCGAGTGGGCACCAGCCACATTACACATGCTCTGTGATGCCAGCTGAGGTTGGCCATTGTCATTTAGAGAGAGAGAGAGCACTAACGGAACAGAATGGCAGGCAGGAAACCCAGACTGTGAGGGGCCAGAAGGGCTGGGAGATGCCCAGAAAAGCCAGATGAGTGGGCACCAGGACGAGGAAGGAGTGCTCCCTTCTGGGGGCTCCGTGGAGCCAGGTTGTAGCTTTCTCCAAGCGGGGCCCAGAGGACAGGCAGCGAGTGGAGCGGAGGGCAGGACTGTGGGCTGGTTCAGGCTACAGGACCCACAGATAGACAAATGAATGCAAATGAGACACAAAGAAGCAGGCAGGGGCCGGGCGTGGCGGCTCACACCTGCAATCCCAGCACTTTGGGAGGCCGAGGCGGGTGGATCACAAGATGTCAGGAGTTAGAGACGAGCCTGGCCAACATGGTGAAACCCCATCCCTACTAAAAATACAAAAAATTAGCCAGGCTCAGTGGCGAGCACCTGTAATCCCAGCTACTTGGGAGGCTGAGGCACGAGAATCGCTTGATCCCGGGAGGCAGAGGTTGCAGTGAGCTGACATGGTGCCACTACACTCCAGCCTGGGTGACAGAGCAAGACTCCATTTCCAAAAATAAATAAATAAATAAATAAATAAATAAGGCCGGGCACGGTGGCTCAAGCCTGTAATCCCAGCACTTTGGGAGGCCGAGGCGGGTGGATCACAAGGTCAGGAGATCGAGACTATCCTGGCTAACATGGTGAAACCCCGTCTCTACTAAAAAATACAAAAAACTAGCCGGGCGCGGTAGCGGGCGCCTGTAGTCCCAGCTACTTGGGAGGCTGAGGCGGGAGAATGGCGTGACCCCGGGGGGCGGAGCTTGCAGTGAGCCGAGATCGCGCCACTGCACTCCAGCCTGGGAGACACAGTGAGACTCCGTCTCAAAAAAAAAAATAAAAATAAAAAATAAAAAAAAAATAAATAAATAAAGAAGCCGGCAGGACTTCCTTAGTCTCAGGTGGACTCTCCTGAGCCCCACACAGCAGAATGCTTCATCCTCTGGTCCTGGCACCCAAGGACTTTTCCTCCCCTGACACCTCCATCCCTACCCCATAAGAGGTACCCCTGCTCTCCCTGGGCTGTTCCTCTGGGGCATCTACAACAACCAGAGGCTTCCAGGTAGTCCACACAAAGTCTCTCCAGGTCTTATGTGGGCCGGAGCTAGGGGCGAGGGCAGGAAAGCCTCAGCCCCAGGGAAGAGGCCAGTATCTATCAACCCTGGATGAGATGTCCACCTCTGTGAAAGCAGGGGAAGGTTCAAAATGACTTTGGGAGTCTTCCAGCCCCAGGGCTGCCATTGGCTTACTGGATGAAGGACGTTAAATATTTGGCAAGTGTTCAGCAAGAATAGATGGGAGAACCCATAGCCAGGACCTCAGAGCAGGGACTAGCAGAGGGCAGGGCCTCTGCCTCACCCTGGCTGGGCCTGTTCCCTCATTAGGACCCAGGCACTGTCAATTACCACCAGGCATGGTGAGGGGGAAAACCAGTCCATATGGAGATATGCCCTCTCCAAAATGTTATGGCAGGGACAGTAAGGAAATGTTGTTTCCCAACCCAAGGCTCAGGCCTATTTGAAGCTTTAATGTGGTAAAAGGTCTGAGGGTGGGCTGGGAAGAGGAGGGCTAAATAATTCAGAAAGCAAATGGAGAAGTGGTTGTTGATAATGCCGACCAAGGCTTGTGTAACTGGCTGGGTTCAGCAGCATCCTCAGGCTCCTAGGAGAAAGGGCACAGGTGGGGCTTTGGGGAGACAGAGGCAGGAGTGAGCACACAGCTGGCCAGTAGAACAGTTTGACAGGTTTTGCCTCTCAAGGCACTTTCACAAGCCCCCTCCTCCCCAGGGCCCTACGAAGCAAGCAGGGCAGGTAAGGAAACTCAGGAGGCTGACCCCCAAGGCCTGGCGCCCAGGACCTCATGAGCAGCACAGCCCAGACAGGAAGGCCTCCCTCTGCCTGGAGTCCTTCACTTTCACACCACTTTCCTCTCTTCCACCTCCTGTGAGATACGTCAAGGATCGCTGGACCTGGAGTAGCCAAAAGACCTGGGTTTTGAGCATAGTTTTGGCACACCTAAGGTGTGTGATCTCGAGCAAGTTCTATCCCCTCTCTAGACCTGCATAGACTTCTCACCTCTTTTATTTTTATTTTTCTTCCTTTTTTTTTTTTGAGACAGAGTTTCACTCTCGTTACCCAGGCTGGAGTGCAATGGCACAATCTCGGCTCACCACAACCTCCTCCTCTTGGGTTCAAGTGATTCTCCTGCCTCAGCCTCCTGAGTAGCTGGGATTACAGGTGCCCACCACCATGCCTGGCTAATTTTGTATTTTTAGTAGAGATGGGGTTTCTCCATGTTGACCAGGCTGGTCTCAAACTCCTGACCTCAGGTGATCCATTCGCCTCGGCCTCCCAAAGTGCTGGGATTATAGGTGTGAGCCACCATGCCCGGCCCTCACCTATTTTTTAGGATAAAAATATGAACATTGATATCTGAGGTCTCTTCTAGCTTTCATAGTCTCTGGTTCTAAGCCCAATGAGCAGATAAGAACATCAAGGTTCAGCTCGTAGGTGGGATAAATAGGGAAAAGGCCTCTTCCAGTTGCTTTGCCTCCTGCCTCTTCCCTCCCTTTTCATTCAGCTCAACCCAGGAACATGAGAAGAAAGTGCCGCCTTGCCCTATCTGCACCCCGGAGACCTATGTGGAGGAGAATTCTGTCTTCCGGCTCCTTCTCTTGTCTGGACCCAAAAGCAGGAAGCCCGTCCATATTTAATGAAGCCAGGACCAACCTAATTATCAGGGGCACTTGTGTTAATAAGCACCTTTCAATGCATGCAGGGAGTTAATACAGACAGAATAAAAAGGGAAGAAAAGTCATTAGCTTGAAATGTCTGGGCCCCTACCTGGGCTGAGCCCTGTGAAGTCATTATGGGTAATTACGGGTTATCACCAACACACACAGTCCCAGGCAGGTACAGGTAATGACAGGGGAGCATGTGGCCCCTCTGGGGTAGAGAAGTCATCAAAAAGGACAACTTTCTGTTTTTCGCTCTCTTCCATCCTGCTTCTTTGAGGGCCCCCATCAGCCCCTCCCCTGCACAGTCTGGTTTCATCCCTTACCAGATTTGTTACCCCAACTTTCCTTTTATTTAGAAACAGGAGTCATCACTCTCTGAGATTCTGTAACTGAGTATTCTGGAAGCATTACATAAAGAGCTTTCCTGATTCTCCCCTCGACTCACTCTGAGCCAGGGCTTGCTTGACTAGGGTGAAGCAGTGAAGATGGTGGAAAGTCAGTTAGACTTTGCTGATGAACTGGATGGGGGCAGGGGAATTGTGAGAGCCAAAGACAGATGCTAGGAAGACCCAGGGATTCTTGGCTTGAGCAACTTGTTATTGGTGGTAGTGTTATTAAAATGAAGAAGACTAAAGGAGATGCCTGTTTGGAGGAGGAGAAATAAAAAAAATTATATTTGGCTTTGTTAAGTTGAAGAGGCCTATAGACCCAAATGCCTAACACTTCAAATGTGGGGAATAGGGAAGAGTCAGAGATAGAGATACAGATTTGACAGTCATGGGAATATATGGCACATAAATCCATAAATGAGCTGAAATCATTCAGGGAGAAGGTCTATACAGAGAAATGATAAGCATGCAGGCCTGGACGCTGGCCCTGGTGCATCCAACATTTCAAAATTGAGGCTGGGCTCACGCTTGTAATCCTAGCACTTTGGGAGGCTGAGGCGGGCGGATCACCTGAGGTTGGGAGTTCGAGAACAGCCTGACCAACATGGAGAAACTCCGTCTCTACTAAAAATACAAAATTAGCCAGGCGTGGTGGCACATGTCTGTAATCACAGCTACCCAGGAGACTGAGGCAGGAGAATCACTTAAACCCAGGAGGTGGAGGCTGCAGTGAGCCGAGATCACGCCATTGCACTCCAGTCTGGGCAACATGAGCAAAACTGTGTCTCAAAAAAAAAAAAAAAAAAAAAAGAAGTTGAGGCTGGGCATGGTGGTTCACACCCGTAACCCCAGCACTTTCGGAGGCTGAGGCAGGAGGATCACTTGAGTCCCAGAGTTCAAGACCAGCCTGGGCAACATAGTGAGACACCATCTCTTCAAAAAATATAAATATTAGCTGTGTATGGTGGCATAAACCTGTGGTCCCTGCTACTCAAGAGGCTGAGGTGGGAGAATTACTTTAGTCAGGGTGGTTGAGGCTGCAGTGGCCATGACTGTACCACTGCACTCCAGCCTGGGAGATGGAGTGAGACCCTGTCTCAAAAAAAAAAAAAAAAAAAAAGTTGAACAGTGGAGAGGCAATTACAAATTGAAGCCAGCTACTGCTACTAGAATGGGTTGCCTCTGCCCTGTTTAGAAGCAAGGCTGGACACCGTTGATAGGAACAGAAAGCAAAGAGGAAAAAGGCATCCTGTCTTCCTCCTCCAGCCTTCCAGTGTCCTATACTGGCAGAAGCCAACAGGGTGCCAGTTAGCAAAGCAGAAATGTGGTTTTCAAAGTTCCTGCCCCAGCTTCACAAGGCCCAGTAGAGAAGAGTGGGTTTGAAGCTGAGAGATACTAGCTGAATAACTGGTACATATATAAGGTCTCTGCATATGGCCTAAAGCCCGTCTAAATGGTGGGCTTTTTCCCAAACTTACTTCCTGGCTTCTGATTGCTAAGAAGTGGCTGAGTATAGCAAACATCAGGGGAAACAGGCATCAGCTGGACAGAGCTGCCATATTGGGGAAAGTGGATCAATCTATGAACTGTGAGATTAGAATGGAGCTGCTGGGAAGCAGCAGTGATGGAAACCCGTGGTGAAAGCACGTGAGTGACCCAGGCTGATGGAAGGATGGGAGAAGAGGCAAGAGTGAAGGGAGGCGCATTCCCTAAGAATACGAAGAGAAAATATTTAAGCTTTCAGCTGGGATTCTGAGAGTGGAGCTCAGAAAGCTAATTCCATCTCTGAAGCCTCCTGTCCCTATATTGGTCTCTGGTTGGGCAAAGGAAGAAGACAGGGAGGCCTGAGTGGAATGAAAGCACCCTGCCCTTCCTTCCTTTCAAATCCCCTTGGGTTTCCTTCTTAATGAACCCCGTCTGAGGCAGGGCAGGGTAGGACACTTTGGAGATCTGGGAGTGAGGGGTGTGGGGACTCAAGTGATGGGAGAGCCCAGGCAATTCTGACTGGAGAGCTCCCCACACCAACATTCTCTTTTTTTGAGACAAGAGTTTCACTCTTGTTGCCCAGGCTGGAGGGATGCAATGGTATGATCTCAGCTCACTGCAACCTCCGCCTCCCGGGTTCAAGCGATTCTCCTGCCTCAGCCTCCCAAGTAGTGGGATTACAGGCATGCGACACCACGCCTAGCTAATTTTGTATTTTTATTAGAGACGGGGTTTTTCTATGTTGGTCAGGCACCAACATTGTTTTCTTCTGATTTACTGTTCTAAAAATTAACAAAAGAAGGGAAATGGAAGTGGGAAGCACCCCTGCCCCACTGGGCCCAGATTCATTCACTCCTGTCAGCTCACCTTTCAGATACTTCCAATGCTCACCACCTGCCAATCCAGATCCCAAATCCTCAGACATGATTTATAGCCATGTCAACCACCCCTCTGCTGACAGAAGGCCTGAGCTCAGCCTTCTTACATCTCCAGCTGCTCAAAGTCTCCCGTGGAGGCCCTGCTGCTTGGTAGTTTGAGTCCAACTCCCAATCTATAAGATCACTCTCCAATGGTTTCTTATACAGCCTCAAAAGACTGGAAGCATTTGAAATACTTACAATCAAGGACTGGGAAAGATATCCTATAATGCCCTGATGATCTGTCTTCCCAAGACCAGATGAGCCTCGAGTCTCTTGGCACTGGCTATACTTCAGTTTGGGACACGACCCAGGAATCCTGAACCCCAAGCTTGGGGTCTGGCCACTCCCCATCACATATTCCTGCAGCACATAGCTCCCCACCTTCTCCACAGGGTCAGTGGCCCTAATGCTTCTTCCTGGAACTTTCAGCCTGCACTCCGCATCTGATATGTGCAAAAAAAGATAATACAACCTAAGCTCACCACTGATTTGGACAAAAGCCCTGGCGATTATTTAAACTGAAACGCATTAATAGCTCTGAATATTTCATGCCAGGTACATTAGAACAACCAGCATTATTTATTGAAGGCTGATCACCCATCATGGGTATTAATACACTTTGCTGCACAGTGTCAGCCAAAGAGAAATTAGCTGCAAGGGACAAGGTGAAAGGCTTTTGGTCTCCTAGGTACTTTTGTCCCAGGAAATATATTAAGTCTTGCGTGGATGGAAGTTGTGGCTCAGTGGTGTTATCCAACATCACTCTGTCTTCTGACAAAACTTGTGGAAAGCTTATCAGGATAGCCTTTCCATCACTGTCCAATCTATGAGTAGGAGTCTCACCATCATATTCCAGACACCAATCAGTCCAGGCTGAGACACATATTTCTCTAGCAGATATTAATTCCCCAACATCTTGCTTTTCTGGTTTTCTACAGAGGAGAGTCAAAGAGTAAATGGGTTTAGCTGATGAGGGAAGGATTTGGTTGATTTAAGAGAGAAACTCAGAGCAATGAGCAGCTCTAGTCTCTCTTGCTGGATGATGTATTTATCGTGTTGAGTCTCTGACACTGTTCCCTTTGGCCTGCACTCTCCAACTCATTTGTCAGTCAGGGTCGGTGCAGGAAACCAACCACTCTAGCTATTTTAAGCTGCAAGAAATGTAATACAGATAATTAGGTTCTTATAAAATTGTCAAAAGGTTGGAGGAATGAACTTTAGGCTAACATTCTGTGGCTAACTTTCTGAACTTCACAGAATGGGCCCACAAGAACTATCAGTCTAATCTTATCTTTTCTTTCTCTCTCTCTCTCTCTTTTTTTTTTTTTTTTTTTTTGAGACGGAGTCTCACTCTGTCACCCAGGCTGGAGTGCAGTGAAGCGATCTTGGCTCACTGCAACCACCGCCTCCTGGGTTCAAGTGATTTTCCTGCCTCAGCCTCCCAAGTAGCTGGGATTATAGGCGCCCGCCACCATGCCCGGCTAATTTTTGTATTTTTAGTAGAGACGGGGTTTCACCATGTTGGCCAGGCTGGTTTTGGACTCCTGACCTCAGGTGATCCACCTGCCTCAGCCTCCCAAAGTGCTGGGATTACAGGTGCGAGCCACCACACCCAGTCTACTTTCTTTATGTATATTTTCCCAATTCAGGGATCTACACTGTCAACGATGTAGGTATTATACAATTATAATAATATTAGCAACTACTATTTTTCACTTCATAATCTGAGCCAGGCTCTTTACATTCATTATAGTAACTAATTTAATCTTCACATAACTCATTTTACAGAAGAGGAAACCATGTCTGAAAAGTTAAGCAAGAGATTATGCAGACACTCTATTTTGCATACAGGTGTTTCTGGTTCTAAAATTCATGTTTGATTCACTCATTCTAGGCTCTCTCTAATTAAATGCCCCTTTCTTTAATATTTGAGCCATGGATATTAAGGCTCCCCACTGCTTTGCACCTTCTCACTCTGTCCTTTTGCTCTTGCCGTGCTTCCTGCAGCCCACAGCCTGGAAAGGACAGGCTCTCTTTCTCCCCCAGGGCTGAGTGGATCCACCTAGGAATCTCCCTTCACTTGCAATTCATCTGAAGAAGAAAAGTTATAACTAATTTTTTGTCCAGTAGAAGTGCAAATGATAGCACCTCTGCCCCGTAGAAAAGATAGATCCGAAGGTTACCATTTTATTGCCTCATAGGGCATTAACAAAGTTTTATAGTTGACTTAGCAAATTTTCTTTCTCTGTCCATATATACAGTATCGTATATCCTACTTTGAAATGGCTTTACCATTCTGCCCATTCCCTCATTAAGGAGTTAAATAAATGCTCACTATATATTTACAAGAGAATCATCTTTTAAATTTTTGAAAATTATACTTGAACTTCCCCTCACTTGCAGTTTCTATTTTCTTTAAGACCCCCTCGTAGATAACCATATCATCTAAATATACCCACGAAAGAGACCAGAGGATTTTTGATCAATGGCAATCGTGGTGGGGTAGAGAGGATCTCCCAAGGAGGTGTCCTCTCATTTTCCTGGAGGATAGGACATCTTCCCACATTCATCTCACCGCAACCACTCAATCTGGAGTGTTGGAATTCCACAGGACTGGGCCTGGGTGTGCAGAGATGAAGCAGGTGCCCCAGGAGCCTAAGCTTGAGCTCTTCAGCCTTCCTTGGGTGCCCCCTGCTTCACCCGTCAGATGGGATTATAATTAGGCTACCTTTTCTACTTTCTTTTTTGCCTGCCTTCCTCTAGGGGCAAGAGGGTGGAGCAGGAGGTGAGAGAGAAAAACATTTCAACGAATCAATTAGTTCACCCACCCGATTTCCATTCATAAGGGGCAGTTTCCGTTAGGCCAGATCCCCTCCATGAATCTCTCTGTACCCAATACACACTCTCTCTCTCTCTCTCACACACACACACACACTCTCTCTCTCACACACACACACACTCTCACACACACACTCACACACACTCACATACACTCACACACACAGTCTCACACACACACACTCACACACACACACTCACACACACACAGGTAGCTCTACAGGTCTCTGCTCCACTTTTTTTTTTTTTTTTTGAGATGGAGTTACACTCTTGTTGCCCAGGCTACACGATCTCGGCTCACTGCAACCCCCGCCTCCTGGGTTCAAGCGATTCTCCTGCCTCAGCCTCCCGAGTAGCTGGATTACAGGCATGCGCCACCACGCAGAGCTGATTTTGTATTTTTAATAGAGATGGGGTTTTTCCATATTGGTCGGGCTGGTCTCGAACTCCCGACCTCTGGTGATCCGCCCGCCTGGGCCTCCCAAAGTGCTGGGATTACAGGTGTGAGCCGCCGCATCTGCTCCCTGCTCCACTTTTGTCTCTTCCTTACCTCCCTTCTTTTTTTCCTAAATGCATTAGGGGACTTGGAGTTAGAATGAAATAAATGGCAAGGACCCAAAGCCAATTTGTTTTAATATGCTAATGGAGTGTGTGCTGAAATGTGTTATTTTTGCCTGCACTACTTTGAAATGCAAATTACAAGAACTGTCAGTAACTATCTCTCTAATCTCCTGGGGTTAAAGGACAAAGGGGAGAAAATTACTTGAAATGAAAACTTATTTGCCAACTCTTTTGTAGCGGAGAAACTTCTTCCATTCTCCAGGGCTGTCTTCTGCTCCCCCTAAACAGTGTGAAGTCCTAGAGTCCTCTTCACACTAAAGGGAACTTGTTACTTTCATAGCCAGTGGCCTTGCAGATAGCTGGGGGTGGTGGGGTGGGGGTGAAAGGGTGGCGGGTGGACAGGTCTTATCAGAAGCAAAACACAGTTGCCTTGTTTCAGTTTTTCTTTCCTCTCTATAACACCAACTGGGATCCCAAAAGAGAAGAGACCAGAGAGACTCATCGAAAACAAAGTCTTGCCGGGCGCGGTGGCTCAAGCCTGTAATCCCAGCACTTTGGGAGGCCAAGACGGGCGGATCACCAGGTTAGGAGATCAAGACCATCCTGGCTAACATGGTGAAACCCCGTCTCTACTAAAAAATACAAAAAACTAGCCGGGCGAGGTGGCGAGCGCCTGTAGTCCCAGCTACTCGGGAGGCTGAGGCAGGAGAATGGCGTGAACGCAGGAGGCGGAGCTTGCAGTGAGCTGAGATCCGGCCACTGCACTCCAGCCCAGGCGACAGAGCGAGACTCCATCTCAAAAAAAAAAAAAAAAAAAAAAAAAAAAGAAAGAAAACAAAGTCTTGAACTATTTCAGTGTCCTCGCCTGCAAAGTTGATTAGAACTCCTAAGTTCAAAGCACCGGCTAACTCATTCAAGTTTCCGTGCTTCCGTTCCTAACCTTATATTCACTGGCCTAGTCTCACCCTACAGAAAGCATTGCTGATCTGACATTCCTTTATTGTCTGCTTTCCGGGAGTCCGACTCCTGATTATAACCTACATGTGATTTTTCAGGCTTGACACAAGGCAACTGCACAACAGTTCTCCAAGTGGCCTTGAACCGCCCCAGTTCTCCTTTCTTGCTTGTAGTTTTCAAGAATAACTATAGAATGTGCTGGGAACGCAAAATCCTGAGATAAAGGGAAAGTTGGCTGGAATAGCCCAGGCTCTGTTCCAGTCCCCGCTTGCACAGGATGGCCTTCAACACGAGTCCAGTGTGTCATGTGACCCCAAGGTATATAACCCAGGTGAACTGCCTTACAGGGGCGCGTGCAGTGGAGACTCCATCTGCCGGGGGCAGCTTTCTGAGCCATGGAGAATTGGGTCATAGTGAGTCCTCGGCGTCTGTTGTCCTTCGCTGCCTATCTGTAAGTGATAAACCTGCTTCATATAACTCACGTATCATTGTGTTCGGTCTCACTGGATTCAGACAAGTGGGTAATCAGTGCACAGTGAGCCTGCTTCACAGCAGTTACAAAGGCTTCACCTGCCAGGTCTCCCAGGCAGGCCGCCCTCCAGCAGCAGTCTCAGCTCACCACTAGTGCATCTCAACCTCGGAGGGAGCCACAGTCGAGATCTCCAGGCCTGCTGTGGGCCATGTTCTTATACATATCTACATTCCTAGCCCATTCAGTGCCCACATTCCTACATCTCTTTCTCTGAGGCCTCAGGCAGAGGTTCTCTTCAGGTGACCTCTTCAGAGGACTTCTGTCCAGGTCTCCTTAATTGGGGAAAGGCAGAAAACCTTGAAGATACCATTCTCCACTCTAACTCAGTACTCAGGGCTCCACTTCCAGACCTTTCCCGTTGCCCTCCCTCAACTCCAAGGTCCATAAAGCTGCCAAAGCCTTTTATTGGGGGCTTTCTCTACAGTAAAGCCCTAGGTCTATGCTGATCCACCTGACCTTCAACTGCTGCACTGCTGTCCCACGAAAGCTGGAACAGGCGATGCCAGCGCTTCCCCTAGTTTTAGCCCCTCGCTTATACTATCACAGTAAGTAAAGGCTTAACGTTTTTATTTACTGCTTGCTTTAATCAGCAGCTTCAACACCTGAAAACTCAGCTCTCTCTCTCTCTGCCTTACCTCCTCTGCTGAGCTCCTGACACCTTCTCTTGCAATCCTTATATCCATTAGACTGGGAGATCTCTAAGGTCAAAAGGACTTTTTTCCTGATAATAATAGGTAACATTTTTCAGCATTTGCCGTATGCCAAACACAATGCTACGTACTTCGTTTAAAATAATTAATTGGGGGGTGTAAACAAAAAATAAAATTCTAAGCCCCCGACCATCTGAATGGAACCCTCCTCTCCACCAAGGACATTTCAAAGTTGACCTGAAAAACTAGTTCAGGCCATGAGGGGAGGGGGCGTTCAGACATACCTCGTTATACCCTCCTCCCTTTTGGGGATAATGCTGACCAGCATTATCATCAACATAGACCTTAAGACTGATGGAACAGACTCTTTAAGTCTGATGAGAAACATTTACAATCTATTCTCTCTGAAGCCTGCTACCTGGAGGCTTCCTTTGCATGATACATTTTTGTTGTTTGTTTTGTTGAGATGGAGTCTCACTCTGTTGCCCAGGCTGGAAGGTGCGATCTCGGCTCACTGCAATTTCTGCCTCCCGGGTTCAAGCGATTCTCCTGCCTCAGCCTCCTGAGTAGCTGGGATTACAGGCACACACCCCCACGCCGGGCCAGTTTTTGCATTTTTAGTAGAGACATGGTTTCACCGTGTTGGTCAGGCTGGTCTTGAACTCCTGATCTCAGGTGATCTGTCCACCTTGGCCTCCCAAAGTGCTGGGATTACAGGTGTGAGTCACCGCGCCTGGCCTCCTCTGCATGATAAAACCTTCATCTCCACAACCCCTTATCTTAGCCCAGACATTCCTTTCTAGTGATTCTGTCTTTAGACAGTATCTTAACTCTTTCAACCAATTGTCAATCAGAGAATCTTTGAATTTACCTGTGAGCACTTCCAGTTATCCCGCTTTTGCAGACTGAACCAATGTACATCTTACATGTGTTGATTGGTGTTTTATGTCTCCTTACAATGTATAAAGCCAAGTTGTAGCCCATCCACCTTGGGCACATGTTCTCAGGATCTCCTGAGGGCTGGGTCATGAGCCATTGGTCACTCATATTTGGGTCAGAATAAATCTTGTCAAATATTTTACAGAATTTGACTCTTTTTGTCCACAGAGGCCATTAGGCTGAGATGGCTTCAGCACCTTCAGTTCCTACATAAACAAACTAAAATCCAAGTCAACATAAACCACAAAGTGAAAGTTAAGCTAAGCCAATCAGAAACTGCCAACAATGCTCTTATTAGAGATTTCACCAATACGAAACCGCCAGCTAATGACCAAGTAAGCACTTTACACTTCAACCAAGCAAATATTTTCTTTGTGTTTCCCAAACACTTTATGAAAGGTTTTCCCTTGCACCCATCGGTGGAACCCAAACTGCTTGTGATTTGGTCCTGCCTGATTCATGAGTTGCTGTCCACTCAAATAAACTCTTTAAAATTTCAATGTGCCCAAGTTTATCTTTTAACAAGTTTATATGCATTATCTTGACTAATAATGACAAGAATTGCCTTTATTGTTGATTATTACATGCCAGACACACTCCTGATTGGATCAGCAATTATTGAACAATTAGATTTGGAAGGGTGGGGGTGACTACCCTGTCGTTTGTAAGATATCCCTATCTGCCCACCCAGGCCAGTCTCAGTCCCATCCATTAGCTTTGGAGCCGGGTCACCAGGAGAGGGTGGAGTGAAGGCCTAAGAGAGAGGGTTCAGAGAAGTCAGTGGCTCTGTGCATCTCTGGGTTCTGAAGCCACTCCTTCCCACCAGCCTGCAATGTCTTCTCTCCCATTCTAAGACCAGGGCACAGGCATTTCAAAGATGATATCCATCAAGATATATGAAGGCTTTGGAGACTATTGTGAAAGTTTACACAAATCTGATTATCCCCACAGTGAACTGAATTATAGTAAATTAGTCTAACAAGATTAGTGTCAAGTAGATTTGCTAAATGTACTGCCTTGACTGATAATGGGGAAATGGAATAATAAACAGAGACCTCTGTCTCTATCTTAGTTCTTTCCTTCATTCTTCATTCCCCTCCCTATTCAGAAACTTTTGGATTTTCAAGAGAGAGAGCTTATCAATCACACATGCCATCCATTCAATGAGCTGCACCCAATGGGGCAGATTCATCTGTTCCTGACCACATTATGGCTTGCCGTTCCCTCCTGCTGAGCAGCAAGCAGTCCTTCATTACCATAGCAGCTTTGTCCTTCTTCCCTGGCAGTTCCTGCCCACTGGGGAATAATAATTGAACCAAAGGTTGGAGCTGAGAAGAAAGCAATTTTTCCTCCTTGAGGTTTGGGCGTGGGTTGGGTGTGAATTGACCAGTAGTTGCGTGCAGCCTGGGGAGCTCCTGCTTCTATCATCAGCCAACTCAGAAATTTCATCAAGATCTAAATCTAAAGCCATTCCCCCTTGGAGTCATCCTGACTGGCATTCTCGTTGGTGTTTGATTTCTAAATCTCTCTTTAATGTGCCATGAGATGGGGAGTTGGCATTAGTTCTAATTGTCAATCATCCCCCTCCACTTACCAAGTGGTGTCACATACCTTCATCTCCACTAACGTCACCACCCACTAGCTGGAGAGATGAATCATTCCCTTCCTTTTACAGAAGATAAGGATGAAGCTCGGATGACACCGAGCCAGGCTAGAATGCTGATGAGACATCAGTGAGCTCTGCCTAGGTCCCGTCCACATGCCCTTGGCATTCACCTGTGAACATCCGAGGCTGCCCACTTGGAACATCTACATGCCTGGCAAACTAGAAGTGCCAGAGAGTGGAAGGCCCCAGAGGTAAAATGGCAAGTGGCAACAGGGTGGGGCGTAAGCACCTGGCTTCCTTGCCCTCAGTTGCCTCATGACAGCATGTCACATATCATCTCCTGACATTCCCCAGTAGGACAGGGCTCCAGTTACCCACAGTGGTAACTGGCTTGGTAACATCCCTTCATTAACTTCTTTTCCTTCCTTATCTGACTTCCCCACTCCCGATGGGTGTTTCCTGAGATTACCACCCAAAAAATGCTTTGCACTCACGTCCTTGTCTCAGGATCTGTTTCAGAGGAATTCAATCCAATCCAAGACACTTTCATGTTGTATGTGAAATACATAATTTCACATGTGAAAGACATGTGATACAAAAAAGTTTCACACTTTCATGTTGTATGTATTTTTTGGTGCCTTAACTTCTGGCTCTGCAGTAGCAGCACTAACAGTAGTAGTTGCTGGGCTTCCCTAGAGCTCCTAATGGGGCATAGCTGGGGGTTCAGGATGGAATGACCTGCCCTCACCAAGTTGTGCAAATCCAAGTACTGGGGAGTAATGTGTAAGACCTCAGGGCATTAGCACCCTTTCTTGTGCCCTGTTAAAGGGGTTTGAAAAGTTTAGGAACCGTATGTCTGAATGGTCATACTTGCCTTGCAAGGTGTGGGAATCAGAAATGCAAGAGGAAGTGACCCTGGGCCAGCAAAGGAGCTAAGGGACACCATTTACCTTCCTGGGACAGGTTTTCAAGTTCTGGTGCTTCCTCAACAGGCTATAAATGACAGGTCCAGAGTTTTACTCCCTTGCACCTCCATTCTGTGATGGGCACTCATGAGAGGGCAATGGTGAGCATGTGGCACTAGAAGCCAGAACACCTGGTCTGAGATACTGGAAAATGCTTAGGAAAAAACCTGAGTTCATAGTGCATTTACTCAATGTTTTTCCCCCTAGAGACAGGGTCTTGCTCTCTTGTCCAGGCTGGAATGCAGTGGCACAATTATAGCTCACTGCAGCCTTGAACTCCCGGCATCAAGTGATCCTCCTGCCTCAGCCTCCTGAGTTGCTGGGATTACAGTCATGAGCCACTGTGCCCAGCTTCAACCTTCTTTAAACATTTGTTTTTCAGTTTATAATTCTAGCTGAGTGACCTTAGGCAAACCACACTACCACTCTATCTATGCATGGCTCATCCATCCATTCATTGATTAGACATTTTAAAAGCAATGTGCCGGGTACTATGCTGGGTACACAGATATAGAAATTAATAACAGCCCATGCCCTCTGGAAGCTCCCAGTCTCGTGTGGCAGACACAGACCAGATCCATGCTATGAGAGAGGTAAACTCAAGATACAGTGGGAAGGATGCTTGGAGAGGCCTCTAACCCAGACTTAGAGAAGCCAAGAAAGAGTTCCTGGAGAGCTGCCACCTGAGATGAGTCTTGAGGTAGCAGTTAATAAAAGGAACAGTATCTGTATCGGACAGAACGGTACATAAACAGATAAGGAGGGCAGAGAAGCCAGAGAAAGATGGGGGCCCGGAAGCTGTTTCCACATGGTGTGTCCCTGAGCAGATCACTTCACCGTGCTGGGTCTTGGCTTCCCCACTTGACCCGCTTTCTTCAACAATTGGAATAAGATGAAATACGATAATGGATATGAGAGCATTAAGAAATCCTAAGGTCATTTAGAAATATGAAGGTTTGAAGAGGGGCATGATAGAACATACCCCACCCCTGTCATTGGGAAAGAAGATGGTGGTGGGAGAGGGGACACCCAAGGTGATATTTCCTTGTTCTGTGTCTTGTCTGAAGTAGTCAGTGTGGCTGACAGGGCCATAAATTAGACTGAGCAGCAATAAACATAATCCTGTATAAAGTATTAGACAGCAGATGAGCACATTGTGTGTGTGTGTGTTTTGTTTTGTTTTTGAGAGAGTCTCACTCTGTTGCCTAGGCTTCAGTGTAGTGGTGCTGATGAGCACTTTTACAACAATTTATTCCTCATGTGATATGATTTGGATCTGCATCTCTGCCCAAATCTCATGTTGAATTATAATCCCCAGTATTGGGGGTGGGGCCTGATGGGAGGTGATTGGATCATGGGGGTGATTTCTCATGGTTTAACAGCATCCCCCTTGGTCTTGTAAAGTGATAGAGTTCTCAGGAGATTTGGTCGTTTAAAAGTGTGTTGGCCGGGCGCGGTGGCTCACACTTGTAATCCCAGCACTTTGGGAGGCTGAGGCGGGCAGATCAATGAGGTCAAGAGTTTGAGACCAGCCTGGCTAACATGGTGAAACCCCATCACTACTAAAAATACAAAAATTAGCTGGACATGGTGGTGAGTGCCTGTAATCCCAGCTACTCGGGAGGCTGATGCAGGAGAATCACTAGAACTGGGAGGTGGAGACTGCAGTGAGCTGACATCGCACCACTGCCCTCCAGCTTGGGTGACAGAGTGAGACTCAGTCTCAAAAAAATAAAATAAAATGAAAATAAAACTGTGCAGCATCTCCTGTCTCTCTGTCTCTCTCTCTCGGTCCTACTCCAGCCATGTAAGATGTGTCTGCTTACCCTTTGCCTTCTGCCATGATTGTAAGTTTCGTGAGGCCTCCCCAGAAGCTGAGCAGATACCAGCATCATGCTTCCTATACAGCTGGTGGAACTGTAAATTAATTAACCCCCCCCTTTTTTTTTTAAATCTTTTGAGATGGAATTTCACTCTTGTTGCCAGGTTGGAGTGCAATGGCACGATCTCTTAGCTTTCTACAACCTCCACCTCCCCGGTTCAAGTGATTCTCCTGCCTCAGCCTCCTGAGTAGCTGGGATTATAGGCATGCGCTACCATGCCCAGCTAATTTTGTATTTTTAGTAGAGACGGGGGTTTCTCCATGTTGGTCAGGCTGGTCTCGAACTCCTGACCTCAGGTCATCTGCCCGCCTCAGCCTCCCACAGTGCTGGGATTATAGGTGTGAGCCACCACTCCTGGCCTAAACCTTTTCTTTCTTTTCTTTTCTTTTCTTTTCTTTTTTTTTTTAAATGGGGTCTCACTCTTTTTGCCCAGGCTGGAGTGCAATGGCGCAATCTCGGCTGACTGAAACCTCCGCCTCCTGGGTTCAAGCAATTCTCCTGCCTCAGCCTCCTGAGAAGCTGAGATTACAGGTGTGCACCACCACGCCCAGCTAATTTTTTTGTATTATTAGTAGAGGCAGGGTTTCACCACGTTGGCCAGGCTAGTCTAAAACTCCTGACCTCAGGTGATCCATCTGCCTCGGCCTCCCAAAATGCTGGGATTATAGGCATGAGCCACTGTGCCCAGCTAACTTCTTTTCTTTAATAAATTACCCAGTCTTGGCAGGGTGCGGTGGCTAATGCCTGTAATTCCAGCACTTTGGGAGGCCAAGGCAGGGGGAACACCTGAGGTCAGGAGTTTGAGACGACTCTGACCAATATGGTGAAACCCCATCTCTACTAAAAATACAAAAATTAGCCAGGCGTGGTGGTGGGCACCTGTAAAACCAGTTACTCAGGAGGCTGAGGCCAGAGAATTGCTTGAACCCAGTAGGCAAAGGTTGCAGTGAGCCGAGATCACACCACTGCACTCCAGCCTGGGTGACAGAGCGAGACTCCGTCTCAAAAATAAATAAATAAGTAAATAAATGAATGAATAAATAAATAAATAACGCAGTCTTAGATGCTTCTTTTTTTTTCTTTTCTTTTTTCTTTTCTTTTCATTTTTCTTAGACAGAGTTTTGCTCTTTTTGCCCAGGCTAAAGTGCAATGGTGCAGTCTCGGCTCACTGCAACCTCTACCTCCTGAGTTCAAGCAATTCTCCTGCCTCAGCCTCCCGAGCAGCTGGGATTACAGGCATGCACACCGTGCCTGGCTGATTTTGTATTTTTAGTAGAGATGGGGTTTCTCCATGTTGGTGAGGCTGGCCTCGAACTCCCGACCTCAGGTGATCCGCCTGCCTCTGCCTCCCAAAGTGCTGGGATTACAGGTGTGAGCCATCACACCTGGCCTCTTTTTTTTTTTTTTTTTGAGACAGAGTCTTCCTCTGTTGCCCAGGTTAGAATGCAGAGGCATGATCTCTGCTCACTGCAACCTGTGCCTCCTGGGTTCAAGCAATTCTCCTGCCTCAGCCTCCCGAGTAGCTGGGAATATAGGCACGTGCCACCACGCCTATCTAATTTTTGTATTTTTAATCTAGACGGGATTTCACTATGTTGGCCAGGTTGGTCTCAAACTCCTGACCTTGTGATCCACCCACCTCAGCCTCCCAAATACTGGGATTACAGGCTTGAAAGTATTTCTTGCTGGGAGCAGTGGCTCATGCCTGTAATCCCAGCACTTTGGGAGGCCGAGGCAGGAGGATAATGAGGTCAAGAGATCAAGACCATCCTTGCCAACATGGTGAAACCCCATCTCTACTAAAAATAAAAAAATTAGCTGGACATGGTGGCGCACACCTGTAGTCCCAGCTACTTGGGAAGCTGAGGCAGGAGAATCGCTTAAACCCAGGAGGCAGAGGTTGAAGTGAATCAAGATTGCACCACTGCATTCTAGCCTGGCAACAGAGTGAGACTCCAGGTCAAAAAAAAAAAAAAAGAAAAGAAAAGAAAAGAAAGAAAGAAAGAAAGAAAGAAGAAAGAAAGAAGGAAGGAAGGAAGGAAAGAAGGAAGGAAAGAAAGAAAGAAGTATTATTTTATAGCAATGTAAGAACAAACTAGGGCTGGGCATGGTTGCTCACACCTGTAATCCCAGCACTTTGGAAGGCCGAGGTCGGTGGGGATCACCTGAGGTCAGGAGGTGGAGACCAACCTGGCCAATATGGTGAAGCCTCGTCTCTACTAAAAATACAAAAAAATGTAGCTGGGCATGGTGGTAAGCACCTGTAACCCCAGCTACTCAGGAGGCTGAGGCAGGAGAATCACTTGAACCTGGGAGGTGGAGGTTGCAGTGACGCAAGATTGCACCATTGCACTTCAACCTGGGCAAAAAGAGTGAAACTGCATCAAAAAAAAAAAAAAAGAACAAACTAATACAGAAAACTGGTACTAAGGAGTGGGGCATTACTATAAAGGTACCTGAAAATGTGGAAGCACCTTTGGAGATGGGTATTGGAAAGAGGTTGGAACAGTGTGGAAGGCCAGAAGTTGACAGGAAGATGAGGGCAACTTTGGGACTTCCTAGAGATGTGTTAAATCAAGCTTGTCCGACTGGCAGCCCATGGGCCACACGCAACCCTGAATGGCTTTGAATGCAGCCCAACACAAATTCATAATCTTTCTTAAAATATTATGAAATGTTGGCCGGGTGTGGTGGCTCACGCCTGTAATCCCAGCACTTTGGGAGGCTGAGGTGGGTGGATCACGAGGTCAAGAGATCGAGGCCATCCTGGCCAACATGGTGAAACCCCATCTTTACTAAAAATACAAAAATTAGCAGGGTGTGGTGGCGTGTGCCTGTAGTCCCAACTATTTGGGAGGCTGAGGCAAGAGAATCACTTCAACCCAGGAGGCAGAGGTTGCAGTGAACCGAGATCACACCACTGCACTCCAGCCTGGCAATAGAGCGAGACTCCATCTCAAAAAAAAAAATTATGAAATGTTTTTGTGATTTTTTTTTAGCTTATCAGTTATTGTTAGTATTAGTATATTTTATGTGTGGCCCAAGACAATTCTTGAAGTGAAAAGATTGGACACTGCTGTGTTAAAGTCTTGTAGCCAAAATGCTGATAGTGATATGGACAGTGAAGTACAGGCTGAGGATGTCTCAGATGAAGATGAGGAACTTATTGGGAACTGAAATAAAGGTCACTTTTGCTATGCTTCAACAAAGAGCTTGGTTGGATTTTGCCCCTGTCCTAGGGATATATGGAACTTTAAACTTGAGAGAGATGATTTAGGGTATCTGGCAGAAGAAATGTCTAAGCCACCAAGTGTTCAAGATGTATCCTGGCTGCTTCTAATAACCTATGTTCACATACATGAGCCCAGAAATAACCTGAAATTGGAACTTATATTTAAAAGGGAAGCAGAGCATAAAAATTTGGAAAATTTGCAGTGTAGTCATGTAGTAGAAAAGAAAAGTCTATTTTCAGGGAGAAATTCAAGCAGGCTGCAGAAATATACATAAGTAAAGAGGAGCCAAGTGCTAATAGCCAAGACAATGGGGAAAAGGTCTTGAAGGCATTTCAGAGGCCTTCTGGGAAATCCCTTCCATCAGAAGTCTGGAGGTCTAGGAGGGAAGAATGGTTTCCTGGGCCAGACCCAATGTCCTACACCCTGTGGAAGCCTTGGGACACTGCTCCCTGTGTGCCAGCTGCTCCAGCTCCAAGGGGCCCATGTACAGCTTGGGGCACTGCTTTAGAGGGTGCAAACCATCAGCCTTGATGACTTCCACATGGTGTTAAGCTTGCGAGTGCTCAGAGTGCAAGAGTTGAGACTTAGGAGTCTGCCTAGATTTCAGAGGATGTATGAAAAAGCCTGGATGTCCAGGCAGAAACTTGCTGCAGGGGCGGAGCCCTCATGGAGAACCTCTGCTAGGGCAGTGCAGAGGAGAGCCTGGATGTCTACGCAGAAGACTGCTGCAGGATTGGAGCCCCCACACAGAGTCTCCACTGAGGAACTGCCTAGTGCAACTGTAAGAAGGCGGCCACCATCCTCCAGACCCCAGAATGGCAGATCCACCAGCAGCTTGCACTCTGAACCTGGAAAAACCACAGGCACTCAATGCCAGTTCATGAGAGCAGCCATGGGAGCTGAACCCTGTAAAGCTTCAGGAGTGTAGTTGCCCAAAGCTTGGGAGCCCACCCCTCATACCAGTCTGTCCTGGATGTGAGACATGAAGGGAGATTATTTTGGAGCTTTAAGATTTAATGACTGCCCTTTAGGGTTTCAGATTTGTGTGGGGCTTATAACCCCTTTCTTTGGCTGACTTTTTCCCCTTTTGAACGGGAATGTTTACCCACTGCCTATACCCCCATTGTATCTTGGAAGTAACTAACTTGTTTTTTATTTTACAGGCTCATAGGTAGAGGGGACTAGCCTTGTCTCAGATGAGACTTTGGGCTTTGGGCTTTTAAGTTAATGCTAGAATGAGTTAAGACTTTGGGGGACCTTTGGGAAGATATGATCGAATTTTGCAGTGTGAGAAGGACATGAGATTTGGGAGGTACCAGTGGATGAATGATATGGTTTGGATCTGTGTCCCCACCCAAATCTCATGTCAAATTGTAATCCCCAGTGTTGGAGGTGGGACCTGGTGGGAAGTGATTGGATTATGGGGGCAGTTTCTCATGGTTTAACACTATCCCCCCTTGGTACTATATAGTGATAGAGTTCTCACAAGATCTAATTTAAAAGTGTGTAGCACATCCCCTCTCTCATTCTTGCTCTTGCTCTGGTCATGTAAGTCATGCCTATTTCCCCTTTGCCTTCTGCCATGATTGTAAATTTCCTAAGGCCTGTCCAGAAGCTGAGCAGATATCAGCATCATGCTTCCTGTACAGCCTGCAGAACTGTGAAACAATTAAACCTCTTTTCTTTAATAAATTACCCAGTCTGGGCCAGGCGTGGTGGCTCAAGCCTGTAATCCCAGCTCTTTGGGAGGCCGAGACAGGCAGATCACAAGGCCAGGAGATCGAGACCATCCTGGCTAATACGGTGAAAACCTATCTCTACTAAAAAAATACAAAAAATTAGCCGGGCGAGGTGGCGGGTGCCTGTAGTCCCAGCTACTCGGGAGGCTGAGGCAGGAGAATGGCGTAAACCCAGGAGGTGGAGCTTGCAGTGAGCTGAGATCCAGCCACTGCACTCCAGCCTGGGCGACAGAGCGAGACTCCGTCTCAAAAAAAAAAAAAAAACAATAAATTACCCAGTCTGGCCAGGCGTGGAGGCTCACTCCTGTAATCCCAGCACTTTGGGAGGCCGAGACAGGTGGATCATCTGTGGTCAAGAGTTGGAGAGCAGCCTCGCCAACCTGAAGAAACCCCACCTCTACTAAAATACAAAAATCAGCCAGGTGTTGTGGCAGACACCTGTAATCCCAGATACTCGGGAGGCTGAGGCAGGAGAATCACTTGAACCTGGGAGACAGAGGTTGCAGTTAGCTAAGATCATGCCATTGCATTCCAGCCTGAGCAACAGAGTGAGACCACCATCTCAAAAATAAATAAATAAATAAATAAATAAATACTACATCATCTAGTCTTAGGTATTTCTTAATAGCAATGCAAGAATGGACGAATATAACATGTTTCATTGAGCTCCTACTACATGTCAGGGAATCTCTCAGGTTCTAGGAACAAGACAACTCTGAGATGGTCTGGTGAATAAGCAGGCAATGTATCACGATAACACTTTACCCTCACAACAGTCATGTGAAGTAAACTAGTCTGAGATTCTACTTCCTGATTTATCAATTAGGAAACTGAGGCCCAGAGAAGAGCAATAACTTGTCCAAAGGCATATCTAGATCCTGGTGGTGCCAGGGCCCACAGTAATGTCCCACCATCAACTTTCCGGCCATCAGCTTTCCATGGCGACAAAAGTTATGCCAATTCCAGAGCTGACAACAGTTAGCAAAGGAAGCTGACTGGGAGCGGTGGCTCACACTTATTATCCCAGCACTTTGGGAGGCCGAGGCAGGAGGATTGCTTGAGCCTAAGAGCTCAAGACCAACCTGGGAAACATAGTGAGACCTTCTCTCTACAAAAAACTAAAAATTAGCCAGGCATGATGGCATATGCCTGTAGTCCCAGCTACTCAAGAAACTGAGGCAGGAGAATTGCTTGATCCCAGGAGGTCAAGGTTGTGGTGAGCTATGATTGCAACACTGCACTCCAGCGTGGGCAAAACAGCAAGACCCAGCCACAAACAGAAAAAAAAAGAATAAAGGAAGCCAACTGGGCCTCAGAATGTGTTAAGTAGAAGGAAGAGATGGTCCTTTGAGCACCCCAGCAATAGTCTCCAAGCAGCAGAGGTAGGAAGAATATGCAACTGAGTTTGGATGTCTCTAGGCCTAAATCCAAGAAGGCCTTCTTTTTTCTTTTTCTTTCTTTCTTTCTTTTTTTTTTTTTTGAGATGGAGTCTCACTCTGTCACTCTGTCACTCAGGCTGGAGTGCAATGGCACAATCTCGGCTCACTGCAACCTCGCCTGCTGGGTTCAAGCGATTCTCCTGCCTCAGCCTCCTGAGTAGCTGGGATTACAGGCATGTATCACCATGCCTGGCTAATTTTTGTGTTTTTAGTAGAGACGGGGTTTCTTCACATTGGTCAGGCTGGTCTCAAACTCTTGACCTCGTGATCTGCCCACCTTGGCCTCCCAAAGTGCTGGGATTACAGGCATGAGCCACGGCGCCCGGCCAGGCCTTCATTTTTCATGTCAAATCCCTTCTGCTGTCTCCAACCCCTCCAGTAAAGCTTGACTCAGATTTCCTCAGACACAAATTAATTTGTTCTGAGAGGAAATAATGGATTGTTGGGTTCCCTTTATCATCCTGGCTCCCTCCATGGCTTCCACCTGCTTCCTCCACACCTAGAAATAAAAGGACAGAGGAGGACAGAAACCAGCCTGCAGATAGGCATCTACTGACCTGAACGTTCCCTATTGAAATCTCCCCTCCAAATGTGGCTTTGGGGCTGAAAGATTTGGGGATAGAAAGCTTGCCAAAGCCTCTGATGAAATTCAAACAGCTGTGGGAGGTGGCTTTAACTGGACATGCTGAATGGGAGCCATTAATAACTCAGCATTTCATTAGGCAGAGCCAGATGTTGGGGGTAGTGGGAGGGGCGTGCTATGAAGCAGGAATGACAAGAGATTAGCCACTTCCTTTTCAGGACTGGGAAGCACAAGCTTCCAGGTACAGCGAGAAGAGTCCAGGCAGAGTCAGAAGCATGACTATGGGTACCCCTGTCCAGATAGTCAAAACCCTTAGCTAGAGAAGCTGAATAACCTACTGATTTGTACATCCACTGGCCAAATCTTTACTGTGCACAGACCAGCAACCAGGCACTGTACTCAGTGCCAGGAAACAAGGTCAGTGAAACACAATCTTTGTAATCAAGGGACTTATAGTCTAGGAGAGGAGACAGACAGGTTAGCTAATGAGTGAATAGAATATCATAAATCTATCCTGAAAGACTGTGTAGTGCACAGTGAGGACACAGAAGCAATGGCCAGTTCTACTCGGATGTCGGAGATGTTACGGTTTAAGAGGGTGAGTCTTGAAAGATGACTGGGGTCTGCTAGGCAAAAAGGGAGGAGAAACATCCCAACATTAATAACAGTGATATCTGCAACATTTACTGCATGCACAGTTCCACTCTTTCACCCAGGTTGGAGTGCAATAGCACAATCTCGGCTCACTGCAACCTCCGCTTCCCGGGTTCAAACAATTCTCCTGCCCCAGCCTCCCGAGTAGCTGGGGCTACAGGTGCATGCTACCATGTCTGGCTAATTTTTGTATTTTTAATAGAGCTGGAGTTTCACCATGTTGGCCAGGCTGGTCTCAAACTCCTGACCTTGTGATCTGCCCACCTTAGCCTCCCAAAGTGCTGGGATTAAAAGGCGTGAGCCACTACTCCCGGCTATATATTTTCTTTCATGTAGTGTTCACACTGACCTACGCAGTAGGTTTTATTATCTCTGTTTTGCAATTGAAGAAACTAGGGCCCAGAGTGGTTAAAAAACTTGCCCTTAGGCCGGGCGCGGTGGCTCAAGCCTGTAATCCCAGCACTTTGGGAGGCCGAGATGGGCGGATCACGAGGTCAGGAGATCGAGACCATGCTGGCTAACACGGTGAAACCCCGTCTCTACTAAAAAATACAAAAAATTAGCCGGGCGAGGTGGTGGGCGCCTGTAGTCCCAGCTACTTGGGAGGCTGAGGCAGGAGAATGGCGTGAACCCAGGAGGCGGAGCTTGCAGTGAGTTGAGATCCGGCCACTGCACTCCAGCCTGGGCGACAGAGCGAGACTCCGTCTCAAAAAAAAACAAACAAACAAACAAAAAAAACAAACAAACAAACAAACAAAAAACTTGCCCAAGGCCAGTTTGGGGAACTGAGGTGATATAGTGGGACTTGAGAGGCTAGAAAAGTGGGCAGGGTCTGGGCATGAAAGGCCTCAGCAGTTTTGCTGAGCAGTGTAGATTTTACCCTGCTGGGCAGGCAATGGCAAGACCTGATTTCTGCTTTCCAAGATCACTTTGGCAGCTATTTAGAGGTGGAATTGGAGGCAGGAAGGCAAGGAGGCCAGTTAGAAGGAAATGTTAATGGTCCGTGGGAGAGACCATAAGCTTAAAACTAAATCACAGACATTAGCAATTGAGAAGACTTCAACACCACAAGACAAAATGGGCAGGAATTTCTGGCCGCCCAAAGGACAAGAAGAAAATGCTTTGTAGAGTCACACAGAGCTGAATTTGAGTCCTAACCATGCCCCTTACCAGCCTTGGCAACTAGTGCTTTTATAGTCTCTCCATATGTAAAATGGAGAAAATAATATAAGAGGTGATCCCACTAGATTGTATAACTCTCCATCATAATTTTCCACTTGAGTGTGAGCTCCTTGAGGGCAGGCACAGTGCCTAAATATTCTTTGTGCTGCCAGCACCCAGCGCTGTGCCTGAAGCCCACTACATGCCCAGTGCTGCTTCTGTGAATTGCTGTGAAATTGTTAGGGCTAAGCAAAGGGAGGACTCAGGATGACATCAGGTTTCTGCCTTGGCCAACGGGTGGGTGGTGCCATTTACTGAGACAGAGGTTGTGGAAGGAGTAAGGCACATTAGAGGAGGAGGATCATGAGCTTTGTTTTAAACAGAAATAGGTAGTGGTGTTCACTGTGACAACAGTTGAGGGAAGAGTCATGGGAGTGAGCAGGCAGCTGAGAAGGAGTAGGGAGCTTTTAAGTGTTGGAGAAGTTATCCATATGGATGCTGAGCTTTCTTTCTTTCTTTCTTTCTTTCTTTCTTTCTTTCTTTCTTTCTTTCTTTCTTTCTTTCTTTCTTTCTTTCTTTCTGTTTTTTTTTTGTTTAAGACAGAGTCTTGCTCTTTGCTTTGTTGTGCAGGCTGGAGCACTATGGCTTGATCTTGGCTCACTGCAACCTCCGCTTCCCGGGTTCAAGCGATGCTCCTGCCTCAGTCTCCCAAGTAACTGGGACTACAGGCACTGGCCACCATGCCTGGCTAATTTTTGTATTTTTAGTAGAGACAGGGTTTCACTGTGTTTGCCAGGGTAGTCTCAATCTCCTGACCTCATGATCCGCCCTCCTTGGCCTTCCAAAGTGCTGGGATTACAGGTGTGAGCCACTGTGCCCAGTGGACGTTGAACTTTCTTAAGACAGTCACTCATTATCTCTCACCTCAACATATGAAAATGTCTTCCTAAATAGTCTTTCTTGACTTGCTGCCTCCAATTCAGCCTCTATACTTCTGCCAAATTGATCTTAAAAAGCAGAAGCCAGGTCATGCCAGATCCACGTGGACTCTGCAAAGCACTGAAGACTATGAATAATACGCTGCTATTTTGTGTAAAAAGCTGGAGGAGGTATTGTGGATTGAATTGTGTCTCCCAAAAAGTTATGTTCAAGTCCGAGTCTCTAGAACTTGTGAATATGACCTTATTTGGAAATAGAATCTTTGCAGATATCATCAAGTGAAGATAAGGTCATCCTTGATTAGGTTGGGCCCTAATCCAATGACTCATGTTCTTATGAGAAGAGGGAAATTTAGACACAGAGACACAGAGGAAGACCAGGTGATGAAGGAGGCTGCAAACCAAGGAATACCAAGGGTAACCATCAGAAATTAGGAAGAGGCAAGGAAGGATTCTTTCCCAGAGCCTTCACAGGGAGCACAGCCCTGCCAACACCTAGATTTCTGACTTCTAGCCTCCAGACTTATGAAAGAATAAATTACTATTGTTTTAAGCCACTCAGTGTGTGGTGCTTTGTTATGGCATCCCTAGGAAAATAATAGAGAAGAAGATAGGAATATGCATATATAATTGCTTATATGTTCCACACTCAGTAATAGAAGAACCAACTAGCTTTGGCTGATCTAGGTTAGCCATTATTAATTATTAATTCATAAGATTGGAGTAAAGATTAAGTGAATTAGTATCAGTAAAAGGTTCAGAACAGTGCTCAGTAAATATTAGCTGTTATAACTCCATCAACAGTGAATTTCAGTTTATAATACCCAGGGAATGCTGACTTCTGGTCCAGCCAAACCTGGCAAGGGGGTGTGGTTAGGTAAGAAAGGACAGCTCTCCCTGAAAACATGCGGTTGGGAGTGGCGCAGCATTCAAGGGAACAGTGGTCTCAGGAGGAGGAGACTGTAATACTGAAAAGATGGCATTTGGACGGGAGATGGAACTTCCTAGGTGTGCTTCACTGCCAGGAAAAAGGTGGCTTTATACTGCAAAGAGCAATTCATACACACAATGCAATGAATGACACAAAGCACAACGCTTCACTGAGTGCCAGCCTGGGAGACCACTTGGGAGAGGAGCGGGGAGTGGTGGCTGATATTTCCTTCACTCCACCTTGCCACGGGGGACCCACGCCTCTGAAACAGGAAGCATCGGGGCAGAGGATAGCCATTAATGAATGCCCATTAGTGCCCCCCTGACAGTGAGTGGACAGTGCAAACGTACATAAGTGAGGTCAGTCACACACCGAATAACTCTCACTCTAGAAGATGACTAGGGTGCAATTCAAAGAGCTCATAGGGCCAAAGTTGTATCTTCCTGCCTCAATTCAAGCCTCCAAAACCAAAGGAAGCATTAATGTTCCACCCTGGAAAAGAGCCAGTCACCTCAATACACTTAGCCAAAGTGAGAATAAGCAGGGTTTGCAGAATGGCTTTAGAGAGTGGTTTGGGTTCCTCTCCCTCCCTCCAAGGTCCTGGCAGGGTAGAAATCCCTATGAGTCCACCCCTCCTGACTCCTGGGTGGAGTATTGGAGCTTTAGATTTGAGGGAGAAAACTTGCTAACACTCTTCAAACAGCCTGCTGGGCCCTTGGGGAGAATTCTCAGGGCCCAGGAAGCTATTGCTGCTGCTGTTTTTGCTTCCTCCCACCCTCCACCCCAAAACGGCTGTTTTCTGTCTGTCTTGGATTTGAGTGCCCTTTGGTTGAGACCAGCCTTGGTACACATATTCCCGGCAGCTTGGAAATGAATGGAGACATGGTACGATGGAATGAAGTTTGAATATGCAGTTGGAAGAACTGGTTTCAAGTCCCAGCTCTGCCATTTACCTGCTTATTTGTTTGTTTGCTTATTTACCTTGGGCAAGTCAGTTAACCTCTCTGAGCCTCTGTTTTTTCATTTGTAAAATGGGAATACTACTAATATCTTGATTACGCAGGGTTGTTGTGAGATCAAGCGAGATAATGGGAGAGCAAAGGAAAATTCACATTGTAATTTCATGCAGAACCCCAATACATATAACAGAAAAAAAATGGTGTTAAATACGACTAAATATGTGTCCCCTGCTCATCTGCAGTTTCACTTTCCGAAAGTGAAAACCACCATCATGATTCCAGTTACAACCACAGTCAAAAAATATTAAATAAAAACATACAGAAACAGCTCCTAAGTTTTAAATTGTGCACCATTCTGAGTAGCCCGATGAAGTACCTCACCATCCCACTCCATCCTGCCCAGGATGTGAATGATGTGAATCATCCTTTGTCCAGTGTATCCACTACTGGCTCCCAGGTCACTTAGGAGCCCTCTAGGTTATCAGATCAACTGTCGAGGTATCACAATGCTTGTGTCAAGTAACCCTTATTTTACTTAATAATTGTCCTAAAGTGCAATAGCAGTGATAACGGCAATTTGAATATGCTGTATATTAATGTCGAATAAGCCAGAAAGTTCTTCCTTTAAGTGAAAAGTTAAAAGTTTTTGACTTAAGGATAGAAAAAAAAAAAAATCTGTATGCTGCGGTTGCTAAGATCTACAATAAGAATGAATCTTCCCTCCATGAAATTGTGACGAAGGAAAAAGAAATTTATGCTAGTTTTGTTTTTGTACTTCAAACTGCAAAAGTTATGGACACAGTGCATGATAAGTGCTTGGTTGAGACAGATACATAGGGTGTGGTACTATCCGAGGTTTCAAGAATCCACTGAGGGTCTTGGAACATATCCCCCACAGGTAAGAGGAAACGACTGTATTAACATATTAAAGTAAATAACTTGAATTCAAGAGGTTGCTTTGATGAATAGATACATTTGAAATTGAGATGTTAGATGATAGTTACAGTGTCATGTGTCCTATTTATTTCTGAATTTTATTTTGCTTACTCAGAAAAAAAATCCTGATTCCACAAATAAGTAGTTGTAAATTGTAGCAGTGTTTTAAATCTTGAAATCTTACGATCCTCTTTAATTATCTTAATTCCAGAAGCTTCACAGAAGTATGATGGGAATTCTCCCCTCAAATAAAAATCAATAGAAAAACTGGGCTGCAACCAGATGTACTCTAAATCTTGTAAGGTTGTGGTGAGGATTTTACAAAACATCTATGTGGAGCACCTAATGCCGAACCTCTAAAATTATTACTTACACTTGAACATAGTATATCTCAACTGAATACAAATACTTCAACATACACTGGCAGACTGACCAGGTGCAGTGGCTTAAACCTGTAATCCCAGCACTTTGGGAGGCTGAGGTGGGAGGATCACCTGAGGTTAGGAGGTCGAGACCAGCCTGGCCAACATGGTGAAACCTTGTCTCTACTAAAAATACAAAAATTAGACAGGACTGGTGGTGGGTGCCTGTAATCCCAGCTACTTAGGAAGCTGAGGCAGGAGAAACACTTGAACCGGAGAGGTGGCAGTTACAGTGAGCTGAGACTAAGCCATTGCACTCCAGCCTGGGCAGTAACAGCGAAACTCCATCTCAAAAAAAAAAAATTAATTAAATAAATAAATACACACACACACACACACACACACGCACACCAGCAGATATCAGGAAAGGGGAAGGAGGAAAGCGTGAGGAAGTATTTAAGTGGACTAACGTCACCACCTAATAAATAGTAGGCACCCAGTCAATAGTAGCTATTATTATTTGAACTCATGAAAGTGACCTAATAAGCCATCAAAGCAGGCTCAGAACAGAAGAATTGCTCAACTGAACCACAGAATTGTGAGGAATTATAAATGTTTGTTTTAAGTCACTAAGTTTGGGGTTGATTTGCTACAGGATAAAATGTCATACAAAATGTAATGGGCATCTTTTATTCTTGCCTTCCCAACATCCATTTCCCTTTTATGCTTACAGCACCCAATTTTTCTCCACCATTTTCAGTCCATGTGATTGATTGTGGAAAAACAGGGTCCACCAAGGTTCCAGAGGTGGGCACGTGATGCAGGCCTGCCAATCAGAGCATTGCATCTGTAGCAGATACCTCTGACTGGCTAATGTAACTCCCCTTCCCAACCTCCTTCTCCCTAACTCCCTTCAGTGAGAGACTCTGGAGGAGCAAATGTTTCTCCCAGCCTCCCTTCAAGGTAGAACTGGCTTTGTGACCCAGAATAGCCAGTAGGTTGTAAACAAGTCTGCCAAGTACCTCTGGGAAATCTTTTCATTACTCATAGAGGAACAGTTGATGCTAATACCTTCCCTTCTCTTCTTACTGCCTTGAACATGGTTGTGATTTTTGGAGCTGCAGCAGCTATTCTGTAACCATGAGGCAAAGGCCAAGAGCATTTTCAAGTTGTGATTCATTCCTGAACCAGTAAGCCAGCAGTGGCAGCTGCCTACCTTTAGGCTTCCTGTTATACAAGCAAAATAAATCTCTATTTTTAAAACACCTCTTATCTTTGTGCTGATAGTCAAGTTGTCTTTTGTTTGTTTGTTTGTTTGTTTGTTTGTTTTGAGACAGAGTGGCTGAAGTGCAATGGCGCCATCTTGGCTCACTGTAACCTCTGCCTCCTGGGATCAAGCAATCCTCCAATCTCAGCCTCCCCAGTAGCTGGGACTACAGGTGTGCGCCAGCAGACCTGGCTAATTTTTGTTTTTTGTTTTTGTGGAGACAAGGGTTTTGCCATGTTGCCCAGGCTGGTCTTGAACTCCTAGGCTCAAGTGATCCACTCACCTCGGCCTCCCAAAGTGCTGGGATTACAGTGTCTGTTTCTTACAGTTGAAAACATTCCTTAGCCTAGTGTGCTACAGCATGCCTGTAGTCCCAGCTATTCAGGAGGCTGAGGTGGGAGGATCACTTGATCCCAAGAGGTAGAGGCTGCATTGAGCTGTGGTCCAGCCTCTGCACTCCAGCCTGGCAACAGAGTAAGACCTTGTCTCAAACAAACAAACAAGGCATTCTTAACACAGCATCTCACTAACTATAATAATTAGTCATAAGGAAAATAGAAGAAAATAGAAACCACTACTGACAGCAAATAATTTATTTTATTTTATTTTATTTTATTTTATTATTTTGAGACAGAGTCTTGCTCTGTCACCCAGGCTGGAGTGCAGTGGCGTGATATCGGCTCACTGCAACCTCCACCTCCCAGGTTCAAGCAATTCTTCTGCCTCAGTCTCCCAAGTAGCTGGGATTACAGGCACCCGCCACCATGCCCGGCTAATTTTTGTATTTTTTAAAATAAAGATGGCATTTTGCCATGTTGGCCAGACTGGTCTTGAACTCCTGACCTCATGATCTGCCAGCCTCAGCCTCCCAAAGTGCTGGGATTACAGGGGTGAGTCACCACTCCTGGCCACGCAAATTATTTTTACATTCTTCTTTGTAATTTTCACTATTTATAAATGCCTTTAGTAAGCATGCATTTACTTGGTAACCATGGGAAAAAATGAAGATTGAAATAATTTGATAGCAACAACTCAGACTTTCAAGACCCAAAGGATGGAAGCAGGCTGATCCATTGTCGAGAGACAGACCCAGGTGTGACCTTTTGATGTTCGAGTTTCCTTATCTATAAAGTGGAGATAATATTTCCTAAGTACTTCCTATGAAGAATGTCAAAATTAAATAACATAGTTTTCTTGGGAAGCTGAGGTGGGCGGATCTCTTGAGGTCAGGAGTTTGAGACTAGCCTGACCAACATGGTAAAACCCCATTTCTACTAAAAATACAAAAATTAGCCAGACATGGTGGCATGCGCCTGTAATCCCAGCTACTTGGGAGGCTGAGGCAAGGGAATTGCTTGAACCCAGGAGATGGAGATTGCAGTGAGCTGAGATTGTGCCGCTGCACTCCAGCCTGGATGACAGAGCAAAACTCTCTCTCAAAATAAATAAATAATATAGCTTTTTTTTTCTTTCTTTCTTTTTCTTTTCTTTTTTTCTTTTTTTCTTTTTTTTTTTTTTTTTGAGACAGAGTCTGGCTCTGTCACCCAGGCTGGAGTGCAGTGGCATGATCTCACTCACTGCAACCTCTACCTCCTGTGTTCAAGTGATTCTCCTGCCTCAGCCTCCCGAGTAGCTGGCATTACAGGTGCCCGCCACCACAGCTGGCTAATTTTTGTATTTTTAGTCGAGAGGGAGTTTCACCATGTTAGTCAGGCTGGTCTCAAACTCTTGACCTCAAGTAATCTGCTCTCCTCGGCCTCTCAAAGTGCTGGGATTACAGGTGTGAGCCACTGCGCCTGGCCATAGGGTTGTATTTATAAATGTACATGGTGTTAAATAAAGATTGATTTTTTATGCTTCCTAATAAAATAAGACTTCAGATATAAGTGACAGGGGGTTAGTGGGTGCAGGAAAGAAAGATTGGGGTGAACCAATGAGTGGATAAAGAAAATGTGGTATAGGGCTGAGTGTGGTGGCTCATGCCTGTAATCCCAGCACTTTGAGAGGCTGAGGCAGGGGTATCACTTGAGTCCAGGAGTTCAAGACTAGCCTGGGCAGCATGGCAAAAGCCTGTCTCTACAAAAAATACAAAAATTAGCTGGGCGTGGTGGTGCACACCTGTGGTCCCAGCTACTCGGGAGGCTGAGGTGGGAGAATCACTTGGGCCCAGGAGGCAGAGGCTGTAGTAAGCCAAGATCATGCCACTGCACTCCAGCCTGGGCAGCAAAGCGAGAGCCTGTCTCAAACAAACACACAAAAAAAAAAAAAAAAAAAAAAAGGAAAGAAAGAAAAAGAAAACATAGTCGGGCGCGGTGACTCAAGCCTGTAATCCTAGCACTTTGGGAGGCCGAGGCGGGTGGATCACGAGGTCAGGAGATCAAGACCAGCCTGGGCAACATGGTGAAACCCCGTCTCTACTAAAAATACAAAAAACTAGCCGGGCGAGGTGGCGGGCGCCTGTAGTCCCAGCTACTTGGAGGCTGAGGCAGGAGAATGGTGTAAACCCGGGAGGCGGAGCTTGTAGTGAGCCGAGATCACACCACCGCACTCCAGCCTGGGCGACAGAGCGAGACTCCATCTCAAAAAAAAAAAAAAAAAGTACACATAGTATATATACACCATGGAATACTAGTCAGCCATAAAGAAGAACAAATAATCTCTTTTGCAGCAACTTGGACGAAGCTGGAGGCATTATTTTAAGTGAAGTAACTCAGGAATGGAAAAGCAAATACCGTATGTTCTCACTTACAAGTGGGAACTAAGCTATGGATACACAAAGGCATAAAGCGTGGTAAAATGGACTTTGGATACACAGAATGGGAGAATGGGAAGTGGGTGAGGGGTAAAAAAACTACATACTGGGAACACTGTACACAACTCGGGTGACCGATGCACTACAACCAGAAGTCTCCTTCACCAAAATACCATTCATCCATGTAACCAAAAACCACTGTACCCCAAAAGCTATTGAAATTGTAAACATGAAAGACTGGAATGAGAGCCTGGACGACTATTTCCAGGTCCCATCCCATATTCCCAGTGCCTACTGCATTCCACCTTATGAGGCCTCTGTCCTTGTGCAGCGGCAGCCCAGCACAGACCACTTCACTTGCCTCTTCAAAAAGGGAAACCCCAAGCCAGGGCCACCTCTCATCCTACTGACTCTCCTCTGGGATCAGGCCCTTTTGTTGTTGATCCTGAGTCGTTTTTACCTTCACGAGTCATGTGTGTCCTTGAAGTTATTCTTTACAAAATTCAGGGAGTAACTCCGTTTCCCCCTGTGTACCTGCAGCATTTGTTTTTTTTTTTGAGGCGGAGTCTTGCTCTGTCGCCCAGGCAGGAGTGCAATGGCGTGGTCTCAGCTCACTGCAACCTCTGCCTCCTGGGTTCAAGCAATTCTCCTGTCTCTGCCTCCCGAGTATCTGGAATTACAGGTATGTGCCACCACGCCTGGCTAATTATTGTAATTTTAGTAGAGACGGGGTTTCACGATGTTGGCCAGGCTGGTCTCGAACTCCTGACCTCAGGCGATCCACCCACCTTGGCCTCCCAAAGTGTTGGGATTACAGGCGTAAGCCACTGTGCCCGGCCACTGCAGCATTTTTCTGGCCCTTGACTCTGTGTCTGTGACTCTCTTCTATTCTCTCCTTTCTCCCTCTCTAGAGGCTAATTAACATTCACAGACATATTCTTCGGGGTTGTGTCCTCAATGTTAAAAAATGTGAATGGCAAGCGAGATTTCTAGTCTGAAGTTTATCCTTTGAAGTCTTTTAACAAGTCACCAGGGATTGAGAGGGGCGCAGAGATGGGGCCTGAGAGCTGTTGCTGCTTCCAGGAAAGGGATGCAACGCCTCCACAGTTCCCAGACAACCCCTGAGAAATTTCCTCAGAGATTTCCTCCGATGCTTTTCTAGAGACCTCTCCAAGAATGCTGGAGAATGCAGGCTTCTTAATCCACAGAGAGACCACAGCCCCACAGACTCTCAGAGCTCTACTTACACAGGGCCATGCCACACATGCTCGGCTCCCACAAAGGGCATTTACCTCCAAGCACTCACACAGAGGTCTGTGCTCACACCCAGCTCCCAAGCCAGAAGCATGACAACTAGAGCTATCTATAGCCTGCCTACAACATATGCTGTTACATACCTTGTTCTCAAATCATGACACAAATTCTGTATAGTAGGAATTACTAATTTCGTTTTCATGGATGAAATTGCCTAAGGGATGTGAAGTTGCTTGCCTAAAGTCACAGAGCCGGCAAGTGGCAGAACCAGATTCCAGTCCCAAGTGAATCTGTTCCTTCTGCTGTGCCAAGCTGACTTCCGGTGCAGCCAGCAGCTGGCCCCTAGCAGGATCCGTTAGTGTGGAGAAGAACACCCAGCCTCATGGATCTCGAGGGAAGGAGCTGTTTTCCCGTCAGGCAATTGGATTTTCTGCAGAAGGGAAGCTTGGTGCTTAAATAAGTTTGATCAATGATTTACACCCTCTCTCTCCTCCCTCTTCCACTTGCAGGAATTGAATTTCGATTGAAAAATAAGCTTTAACCATTCACTTCATTTGTCACTGAAAATTGCTTCAGTCAAATGGCAGCGAAAACAGCCAAAGATAAACGTAGAGTTGAATCGCTTCCTTCAGCCCCTCACCCAGCACAGGAAGAGCTCTTATAGCATCCATGGAATGGCAGCCTTAAAACCACACAGAGTAGGTGGCTGGGCACGGTGGCTCACGCCTGTAATCCCAGCACTTTGGGAGGCCGAGATGGGCAGATCACAAGGTCAGGAGATCAAGACCATCCTGGTTAACACAGTGAAACCCTGTCTCTACTAAAAAAAAATACAAAAAAAAAAAAAAAAATTAGGCAGTCGTGGTGGCAGGCGCCTGTCGTCCCAGCTACTCGGGAGGTTGAGGCAGGAGAATGGCGTGAACCCAGGAGGCAGAGCTTGCAGTGAGCCCAGATTGCACCACTGCACTCCAGCCTGGGCCACAGAGCGAGACTCTGTCTCAAAAAACAAACAAACAAACAGAAAAAATGACAGAGTAAGTATCACTTCTACCGGCTCACAGCAGTTACACTAAATTTGTCTAAGTAAAGGTAGTTTCATCCAACTCTAGACTTGGGGAAAGTCATGTTTCAGAGGTGAAAAAAAAAACAAACCAGACATGATTGTTTAATTCACAAAGAGAAAGGAGAAGCACTTTAAACATGTTATCCACACCTGGCCTTCCCAAGCTGCCTTTCCATAAATCCCCGGATGGAAGAAACGAACTGCAGCTATCAACATGGCTGGTATTAGAGAAAGGGTTCTTGTGGCTCTGACACATTCATCAGCCACAGACTGGTGTGCATCTGCACGCACTCACCACACACACACAAATACACAGCCTTCAAAAAGACACACAGAGCCCCGGGCATACTTTGTAAAACATGATGGTGATTCAACACGCATTAAGAGGAGAAGACTTTGTCTATAAAGGAAACAGAAAGTAGAGTGAAAGTAAAAATACATTTTATCTATTGAATAAACAAATAAATAATCAAATAAATATGTGTTCCTGTAACAAATATGTATTGAGTAACTACTACATGCTAGCCTCTGTTCAGGGGTGGGGATATAACAGTGAGTAATAAGTGGCAAATAAAGCACAGCCCCTGGCCTCAATGTGTTTACAGCCTTTTGGGGAAGAAAACAATAAACAGACAATTTCAAAACCCTATGATAAATGCTATAGTATCAACTTTGTTTAGGTTTTGACTCTTATATTCCACCCAGTTTCCCCCAAATTAACCTACAGATCAAACACAGTACCAATCAAAACTCCAGCAGGATTTTTGTAGAATTGACAAGCAGAATTACAAAAGTCATATGGAAATGCAAAGGACATGGAATAGCTAAAAACAACTTTGAAAAAAAAAAAGAATTTAGTTGAAGGACTAAGTCTACCTGAATTCAATACTTATTAGGAAGCTAAAGCAATCATGACAGCTAGCAGCAGTTACTCTAAATTTGTCTAAGTAAAGGTAGTTTCAGCCACGCACGGTGGCTCACCCCTGCAATCCCAGCACTTTGGGAGGCCAAGGTGGGCAGATCTCCTGAAGTCAGGAGTTTGAGACCAGCCTGGCCAATATGGTGAAACCCCATCTCTACTAAAAATACAAAAAGCAGCCAGGTGTGGTGGCTCACACATGTAATCCCAGCTTCTTGGGAAGCTGAGGCAGGACAATCACTTGAACCCGGGAGGTGGAGGCTGCAGTGAGCCAAGATCGCGCCATTGCACTCCAGCCTGGGCAACAAGAGTGAAATTCTGTCTCAAAAAAAAAATTAAAAAAAAAAAAGTTACTCCAAGTAGAGTGTAGAACAGTGCCTGGCACAAGGTAGGCACTCTGCAAGTGTTGCCATTATTGTTATTATTATTATTTTGTTGTTGTTTGAGATGGAGTTTCACTCTTGTTGCCTAGGCTGGAGTGCAGTGGTGCCATCTTGGCTCACCACAACCTCCACTTCCTGGGTTCAAGCGATTCTCCTGCCTCAGCCTTCCGAGTAGCTGGGATTACAGGCATGTGCCACCATGCCTGGCTAATTTTCTATTTTTAGTAGAGAAGGGGTTTCTACATTTTGGTCAGGCTGGTTTCCAACTCCCAACCTCAGCTGATCTGCCCACCTCGACCTCCCAAAGTGCTGGGATTATAGGCATTAGCCACCGCCCCCAGCCTTATTATTATTATTACCACTTTGTTTTTGTCCCTGGACTGGGCATAGTAGAGCCAACGTGACCATCGGGAGGGATCAAAATAAGAGCCAGGAGAGAGGTTTCCGGGCCACAGTGCTCACTAACCTCGCTCCCACCCCATCCAACCCAAATCCTTCTTTCCTCCCCTCTGCCCTCCAGTGTGTCCTAGCTCCCACCACCTGGCTTGTCTTTCTCCCTCCCACTGAGTTAAGGAATTAAGCCTTCCTTCCTTCCTTCCTTCCTTCCTTCCTTCCTTCCTTCCTTCCTTCCTTCCTTCCTTCCTTCCTTTCTTTTCTTTCTTTCTTTCTTTCTTTCTTTCTTTCTTTCTTTCTTTCTTTCTCTCTCTCTCTCTCTCTCTCTTTCTTTCTCTTTCTTTTCTTTCCTTTCCTTTCCTTTTCTTTTCTTTCTTTCGCCAGAGTTTCAGAAATGGGCCAGGATCCATTCTATCCCTGCACTTTGGTAGGAGGAAGCATTATCATGTTGTAATCACTCTGTATTGGGCAGGGCCCTCGTCCCCAGGGCCACACAACCAGTTGCCAGCCCAGGTCCATCTCACTCTGAAGTCCAGGCTCTTTCTGTCTCCTGCAACTGGGAACAGACTGGGAGCGTCCACCCCACCCAGCTTCCTCAGGAAGATGTGTCCTTTCTCTATCCCTATCCCTCTCAGCGGCCAGGTCCTCCTCAATTTCCCCGTACACTCTGCCCCCAAACCCCAGCAGCCTGACAAACCCCTCCCCTCAGCTAACGCAGACTGACTTGCTCCACTCTTCCCCACCCACCAGCCCCAATTTCTGCCAACTTCTCCATACCTGGTTTTCTGACCTTAAGATGGGGATTAAATTTTTAATCAGCAAATTACAATGTTCACTGAGTTCATGTCTTTGTTAAATGCCACGGTGGAGTCCACACCCCTTCCAGTCGCTACCCCACATGAATGAGCCCATGTCCATGGGGAGAGGGAGAAGGTGGGGTGGGGCTTTCCGTGAGCTGGAGGGGTTGTGTCCTTTGAGTGCCTTCCTCTGAGCAGCATAGGACTGGGCATGGCCGGGGCTGAGCGGGGCATGTGGAGCTCTGTGAGTCCCCTCATTTCTGTTTCCTGTCATTTCAGGCGGCAGCATTCCAGAGGCTGAGACTGCTTGCCTGCTGGCTTTGGTTTTAAGGGTTCCTACCTCCTCCTACTGGGACTTGCTTTCTCCTCTCTTCTCTTCTGCCTGGGTCAGAATGCTGTGATGGCTTTCTCTCTCTCTCTCTCTCTCACACACACACACACACACCCCGACACACACACACCACTACCACCACCACCACCACCAGGCAGGACTAGCACATAGAAGCTCAGAGAGGGAGTGGAGTGGGAGAGCTGAGAATAATGGAGACGGTCCTATGCTTTCAGGAGCACCCCCTCCTGTACCGTGTGAGTGACCTTAGGAAAGGAAGAAAGTAGGCCATTCTTCCTCCCAGGGTCCTCATGGTATGAGCAAGAGACAAACCCCCACTTCCCAACACATACCTGATGACCCAGAGGCCGCACAGGAACTTGTGCAATAGCTGTCAGGCCATGAATGTTGGAGCACAGCATCACTCAGGAGAGCAGCCTGAGGGAGGACAGGGTGGGTTAGGAGAGAGAGGTGGGACTTCTTTGGAGGAACCACTTGGGAATCCAGCGGGCCAGGGGAGACAAGAAGAGGCTTAGACAGAATCAGCCTTGCTGCATCTGCATCTCCCCTAATGAAATACTTGCCAGCGACTAATTTTTCCTCAAAGGAGACTCAATTCTCAGACCCTCCATCCATGTATTAATTTCAGAGCAATTTAGTTTTCCCTGCTCTGGGGACAGGAGGAAATACTGCAGAACAGCATCCCAAATGTGGTGTTTATTCTTTGATAGGAAAGCATTCTCCCTCCAGTTCACACCCCCAGCTCTACCCTCTCCATCACAGGAAATAAGATCAAATGCTTATTTCATGCTGAGTGCTCTAAACAGACTCATATATTTCTGGTAAATCACTGTAAACATACTGTAATTTACCAATAAGGCTGTAGCAGGGCGAGCCGCAGACAAAACTCCTCAGACACCGGATTAAAGAAGGAAGAGGTTTTTTATTTGGCTGGGAGCGTCGGCAGACTCATGTCTTAAGAGCCGAGCTCCCTGAGAAAGAAATACTTGGCCTTTATAAAGGCTTACAACTTTAAGGGGTCCATGTGAAAGGGTCGTGATAAATCGAGAAAATGTGGGAAACATGACTGGGAGCTACATGCATCAGCTAACAGAACAGAAAGTTTTACAGTGCTTTTTTTCTTACAGTGTCTGGAATTTACAGATAACACAAGTAGTTTAGGCCAGGGGTTGATGTTGTTATTATTACTTTGTTTAACTCCTAGGGCCGGGTGGTGGTGCCAAGGTTGTCTGGCTATTTATCTTACTTTTGTTTCTTTCTCTTTACTCCTGTCTTGTGAACTAGGCAAGGTGGGAGGAGGAGGGCAGTTGGAGTAGTAGTGGTCTCCTTCCTTACGGCAACTGAGACACAGTGAGGTTAAATAATTTGCCTAAAGACACTCAGCAAATAAGTGGTGGAACCTGGTTCTCTTGGATGAAACTCATGTCTACTTTCTCTACATAGAGAAGACATATAAAGCTCTCTTTGGGAATCCAGGGCATTGACAGTTCCAGGAGCCCTTGACAATGGCTAGGGAAGGCCAGGACTTAGATGTGAGGCACAGTGTGACAGATGCAAGAGTAGATGGGGACCTGGAACAAGTGGACCCAGAACCATCAACAGCAGTGAGGCACCAACCATGGGGCATCAGCCTAGACGGGCCACAGAAACTATTCCCTCCGTCCATTCACTTCTCAGACAAGGACTCCAAGTCCAGAGCAGAAGTGAACTGGCCAAGACTGCCCATCACAGGGACAAGCAACATGGCTCTCAAGAGAGGCTTTTACGGTCTTCTCTGACCCTTGATCTCTTTACCACTGTTCTTTGCTCCCTTCATGGCATTTCCTCTGCCTAGGGAGTAGCTCTGCCAACATGAGACAGCTATCCTTTCCCCCCTCAGTCTCCACCCTGGGCCACTCTGACTGCTGAGGGGGAGGAGGCCAGCTGGAATCTAGATACCAGGCAGGCATGGATGTTTAGAGGGAGACAAGCTATTGCCAAAATGGACCTACTGAGAGACTTGGTAGGAGCTCAGCCCAGAAGACCCTGGAAACTGGATCAGAGAGAGTCACATGTGAAGTGGGATACCTTGGGTTCCTTGGTCCATAGAGACTCAAAGTCCAGGTCTGTGGTTTTCACGGGGCTCAGGTCTGCAGCTATGCTCAAGGCCCTGCTGGCTGCACAGCAAGGTCTAGGTCCAGCCATTTAATAGCTATGTGGTTTGTGAACAGGTTCTGTATCTTCATCTGAAGAACAGGATTTTTTGTTGTTGTTGTTTGTTTGTTTGTTTGTTTTTTTGAGACGGAGTCTTGCTCTGTTGCCCAGGCTGAGTGCAGTGGCACGATCTCGGCTCACTGCAATCTCTGCCTCCCAGGTTCAAGCGATTCTTCTGTCTCAGCCTCCCGAGTAGCTGGGATTACAGGCGTGCACCACCACGCCCAGCTGTTTTGTATTTTTAGTAGAGACGGGGTTTCTCCATGTTGATCAGGCTGGTCTCGAACTCCTGATGTCAGGTGATCCACCCGCCTCGGCCTCCCAAAGTGCTTGGATTACAGGCGTGAGCCACTGCGCCCAGTCCAAGAATAGGATTTTAACAACTCCTTCCTCAAAGTAATTATGCGCAGACACTCACACTTTGGCAAGTCACAAGTTTCGCCAATCTTTTCCAATCCTCCTCCTATGTCAGGCCCCTCTCCCTTTTCTAATTTCTCCTGGCCTTTCAACTAGGAGTCAGTCAGGCTGTGATCTTTTTATTTTTTTTGAGACAAATTTTGCTCTGTCATCCATGTTGGAGTACAGTGGTGTGACCAAGGTTCACGCAGCCTCGACTTCCTGAGATCAGGTAATCCTCCCATCTCAGTCTCCCAAGTAGCTGGGAGTACATGCACATGCCACCAAACCTGTTTAGTTTTTAATTTTTTGTAGAGATAGAGTCTCACTATGTTGTCTAGGCTGGTCTCAAACTCCCGGGCTCAAGCATTCCTCCCATCTTGGCCTCCCAAAGTGCTGGGATGACAGGAATGAGCCACCGTGCCCGGCCCAGGTTGTGATCTTTAATTTACTCAAGTACAAAGTACTTCTACCACCTTCTGCCCAGTTTCCCTCCCATTTGTTGTGGAGAATGAAGGAGACAAAGTACTATATAGAAATGCTTTGACAATGGCCAAATGTTTCGCAAATGTTAAACACATATCCAGACCTGTGCAAAGCCTTTCTACAAGGAGTGTCGGGAAATCAATGAGTTTTCAAGTTTTTGCCTTCCCCACCAGAGGTGGATTGAAGACCAGAGAGGGTCTAGCTGACCTTGGCTGCTAGTCTGCCCAGCACTTTCTCCAGGCTCTGTAAGTCAACCATCCAAAATAAGGTATTCCCCAGTTTACCTGGCTTAGATGAACACATCACTGCAAACCTAGTTAAAGCAATATATTTTCTTGTAAAGACGGAATCTCACTATACTGCCCAGGATGGTCTTGAACTACGGGGCTCAAGCAACCCTATCTCCTCGGCCTCTCAAAGTGCTGAGATTATAGGTATGGAGCCACTGTGCCTGGCCTAAACCTAGTTTTTAAATGGAGCACAGAGACTTTTGCTTCCTCTATAAAAGATTAACTGTTACAGCAATTGCTCTCTTGCCAAAAATAACTAGCAAAACAGACAAAATATATGAAATAGTTATTTTCAGATAGTGGGTAACAGTCAGTACAGGACAGTTGCAAAAAGAATTTGACTCCATTTTTTGATGGTTGATTACTGATAACTTTCAAGTCCTATCTCTTCCCTTTCTCCTTTTTTGACCCACCTTGACAAGTCCATAAGAAGGCCACATGCTTTCTCCCTTAGTGCCAGCAAGAAAAGTTCAAAAGCTGGCCTATGGGCAGGAGCTCTCACTCTGGCCCCAATCGTATTAGAAACTCAAGTCACTCACCCCTCCCTTTGCTCAAGTCATTCCAGATGGTTTGAGGGCCTGCTCTGTTCTCCCTAGAAAGTTCCATCATGCGGGCAATAAATGTTTTCATACCCTCTTGGTGCATGTGTGGCATCATTAGTCTTGACATCCAAACCAATTTTGGATGGAGAATTGATCCACCCCAATGGGGCAACCACAAAACACCAGTTATGCCTGTAAGAAGGGAAATAGGCCGGGCGCGGTGGCTCAAGCCTGTAATCCCAGCACTTTGGGAGGCCGAGACGGGCGGATCACGAGGTCAGGAGATCGAGACCATCCTGGCTAACACGGTGAAACCCCGTCTCTACTAAAAATACAAAAAACTAGCCGGGCGAGGTGGCGGGCGCCTGTAGTCCCAGCTACTCGGGAGGCTCAGGCAGGAGAATGGCGTAAACCCAGGAGGCGGAGCTTGCAGTGAGCTGAGATCTGGCCACTGCACTCCAGCCTGGGCGACAGAGCGAGACTCCGCCTCAAAAAAAAAAAAAAAAAAAAAGAAGGGAAATAAATGAGGTAAGACCTATGAGTGCACCAACGTATAGCCTGAAGAAAGTTTCCAGGTCACAATTCAGAAGGAGAAACCCAAACAGCTCAGCAGTCTCACAAGACTGAGGACTCAGAGGTCAGAGTTTGGAGATGCTGAGGCATCTAAAAATTGTGGGAAAAACACCAGAGAAAAGGACACTGCATAGAAACTGAGCTCCAGAAAACTACAGAGGATTTCCCTTGGGTCCTTGGCCAAATATCAGCCTGTGTATGCTTGGGGTCAAACCCCCTGAGGGTGAGACCGGGCAAGAACAACTTCCAGGGAAGGAGCAACTACCTGGGAGCTGGAAGACCAACACTATCCAGAGCTGACACAGGGCTGTGCATCATCTGACTTCTCTCTACACCACTGGACAGACCATAGAAAGGCCACACATTGTAAGAAGTACAACACAATGCAGCAAGCCAGAAAAGTCTAACAACAGGCAGACACTCAATAACATAAAATTTATAATGTCCAGCATCCAATCAAAATTTACTAGGCATACCAAGAAGCAGGGTCCTGTGATTCATAGATGGAAGATAAAATCAGTCCACACAAACAGATAAAAAAAAACGACAGAAATGATGAGCTTAGCAGATATGAATGTTAAAATAACTATTATAAACATGTTCTTTATGCCCAATTAGGCCAATAACATGAAAACAAAAGAAATGGGCCAGGCACAGTGATTCACACCTGTAATTCCAGCACTGTGGGAGGCTGAGAAGGGAGGATCACTTGAGCCCAGGAGTTTGAGACCAGCTTGGGCAACATAGTAAGACCTCATCTCTACCAAAAAAATAAAAAATAAAAAACTAGCCAGACATGGTGGCATGCACCTGTAGTCCTAGCCACTCAGGGAGCTGAGGTAGGAAGATCACTTGAATTCAGTAGTTTGAAGCTACAGTGAGCTATGATTGTGCCATTACACCCCAGCCTGGGTGACAGAGGAATACTCTGTCTCTCAACAAACAAACAACAACAACAAACAAATGAAAACAAAAAATAAAATAAAATAAGAGAAACGGAAAATATAAAAATTATTAAAATAGAACTTCTGGAGATGAAAAATACAACAAGCTGAGTTGAAAAATACATTGGATGGGATTAAGAGCAGATAGGACCCTACAAATGAAAAAAATCAGAATAGAAAACATACTAGGCCAGGTGCAGTGGCTCTCACCTGTCATCCCAACACTTTGGGAGGCCAAGGTGGAAGGATCATGTGAACCCAGGAATTCAAGACCAGCCTGGGCAACATAGGGAGACCCTCTCTCTACAAAACAATAAAAAAATTAGCCAGATGTGGTGGTGCACACCTGTGGTCCCAGCTACTCAGGAGGCTGAGGTGGGAGGATTGCTTAAGCCCAGGAAGTTGAAGTTACAGTGAGCCATGCTCATGCCACTGTACTCCAGCCTAGGCAACAGAGTAAGACCCTGTCTCAAAAAAAGAAAAAAAAAAAAAGAACCATACTAAATGAACCAAAGAGAGAAAAAAGACTGAAAAAAAAATGATACTGTTCCTCAGTGACTTAGTGGACAATGTCAAGTGGTCTTGTTTTACATGTAATTAGACATGCACAACATGTACACAATGTACATATAATTGGAGTCCCAGAAGTAAAGGAAAGAAAGGAGGAAGAAGGAAAAAATAATGGTTGATAATGTTCCAAATTTGACTAAAACTGTAATCTTAGTTATCCAAGTAGCTCGACAAACCCCACGCAGGATAAAAAACAAAAAGGCCAGGCGCTGTGGCTCATGCCTGTAATCCCAGCACTTTGGGAGGCCGAGGCGGGCAGATCACCTGAGGTCAGAAGTTTGAGACCAGCCTGAGCAACATGGAGAAACCCCATCTCTACTAAAAATACAAAATTAGCTGGGCGTGGTGGCGCGTGACTATAATCCTAGCTACTCAGGAAGCTGAGGCAGGAGAATCACCTGAACCCGGGATGTGGAGGTTGTGGTGAGCTGAGATTGTGCCATTGCACTCCAGCCTCGGCAACAAGAGTGAAACTCTGTCTCAAAAAAAAAAAAAAAAAAACCAACCAAACAAACAAAAATCCCCCTACACCAAGACAGCTAATAACCACATATTGAAAACTAGTAATACAGAAAAAATTCTGAAAGGCAGCCAGAGATTAAAAAAAAACAAAAAAAAACAAAAACAAAAAAACACCACCTACAGAGAAACTAAGATAATAAAGAATAATCATAGATTTCTCATAAAAAACTATGCAAGCCAGAAGGCAACATTGCAATATCTTTAAAGTACTGAAAGAAATAAAACAAAAAATCTGCCAAGAATTCTATATCCAATTAAAATACATTTAAAAAATGGGCTGAGCAAAGTGGCTCCTGCCTGTAATCCCAACACTTTGGGAGGCCGAGGTGGGTGGATTACCTGAGGTCAGGAGTTTGAGACCAGTCTGGCCAACATGACGAAACCCTGTCTCTACTAAAAATACAAAATTTTAGCCAGGCATGGTGGCGGGTGCCTGTAATCTCAGCTACTCAGGAGGCTGAGGCAGGAGAATCACTTGAACCCGAGAGGCAGAAGTTGTAGTGAGCCGAGATTATGTCACTGCACTCCAGTCTGGGCGACAGAACAAGACCCTGTCTCAAAAATAAATAAATGAATAAAAATAACACAAAGAATGGGAGGGGAGAAATTGAACTATACTGTTACACTCTACATAACATAGTATACTATTATGTAAATGTGAACCATGATAAGTTAAATATATGTTTGGTAAATTAAATTAAAAGCTATGGCTAATAAACTAATTGTGGAGACAAAATGTTATTCAAATATTTGATTCATCAAAAAGAAAGCAGAAAAAGTGGGGAAGGAACAGTAAACAGATAAGGAACATAGGAAACAGAGAGTAGCCAGGTACAGTGGCTCACACCTGTAATCCCAGCACTTTGGGAGGCTGAGGTGGGCTGATCTTGAGGTCAGGAGGTCGACACTAGCCTGACCAACATGGTGAAACCTCGTCTGTACTAAAAATATACAAACATTAGCCGGGCATGGTGGCGCGTTCCTGTAATCCCAGCTGCTCAGGAGGCTGAGGCAGGAGAATCCCTTGAACCAGGGAGGCAGAGGTTGCAGTGAGCCGAGATCTCACCATTGCACTGCAGCCTGGGTGACAGAGCAAGACTCAGTCTCAAAAAAAAAAAAAAGAAAAGAGAAAGTAAGATGTTAGACTTAAACCAAACCATATCAATAATTATCTTAAATGTAAATACTCTAAACATTCCAATTAAAAGGTAGAAATTGTTGTATTATTTAAAGAAAAGCAAGATCCAACTATACGTTTGCTACAATAAATTTGCTTCAAATGTGAAGACGCAGTTAAGTTAAAAGCAAAAGGATGGAAAAATATATGCCATGCAAACGCTAACCAAAGAAAATAGGAATAGCTCTTTCACATCAAAGTAGACTTTACAACCTAAAAATTACAAGAGATAAAGAAGAACATTTTACAATGATAAAGGGGTTAATTCATCAAGAGGATATAATAGTTCTGAAAGTATAATAAACTAATAAAAGAACTTTTTTTTTTTTTTCTTGAGATGGAGTCTTGCTCTGTTCCCCAGGCTGAGGTGCAGTGGCGTGATCTCGGCTCACTGAAACCTCTGCTTCCTGGGTTCAAGTGATTCTTCTGCCTCAGCCTCCCAAGTAGCTGGGACTAAAAGTGCATGCCACTACACCCGGCTAATTTTTTGTATTTTTAGTAGAGATGGGATTTCACCGCGTTAGCCAGGATGGTCTTGATCGCCTGACCTCATTATCCACCTGCCTCTGCTTCCCAAAGTGCTGGGATTACAGGCGTGAGCCACCACACCCAGCCGAAAAAGAACTTTGAAATACAAGAGACAAAACCTGATAGAATGAAAAGGAGAAATAGACAAACCTACAAGTGTGGTTGGAGATTCAACACTGCTTTCTCAGTTTTTTTTTTTCTTTTCTTGAGGTGGAGTCTTGCTCTGTCGCCCAGGCTGTAGTGCAGTGGCGCATTCTCAGCTCACTGCAACCTCCACCTCCTGGGTTCAAGCAATTCTCTTGCCTCAGGCTCCCAAGTAGCTGGGATTATAGGTGCCCACCACCTCACCCAGCTAAAATTTGTTTTCTTAGTAGAGACGGGGTGTCACCATGTTGGCCAGGCTGGTCTTGAACTCCTGACCTCAGGTGATCCACCTGCCTGGGCCTCCCAAAGTGCTGGGATTACAGGCATGAGCCACTGCACCTGGCCCTACTTTCTTAGTAATTATAGAAGTAGACAAAAAAGTAAACAGTCAAGACGTAAAATGCTTGAGCAATCCTATCAACTAAAGTGATCTGATTGAATTTATAGAACACTCCACCCAACAACAGTAGAATACATATGTTTTTCTTTTTTCTTTTTTTTTTGAGATGGAGTGTTGCTCTGTCACCCAGGCTGGAGTGCAGTGGCACCATCTCGGCTCACTGCAAACTCCACCTCCCGGGTTCATGCCATTCTCCTGCCTCAGCCCCCTGAGTAGCTAGGACTACAGGCAGCCACCACCACGCCTGGCTAATTTTTTTGTATTTTTAGTAGAGGCGGGGTTTCATGTGTTAGCTAGGATGGTCTCCTGACCTTGTGATCCGCCTGCTTCGGCCTCCCAAAGTGCTGGGATTACAGGCGTGAGCCATCATGCCTGGCCCTATGTATGTTTTCAAGTGAATACAAAATATTTATCAAGATAGACCATACCCAGGGCCAAAAAATAAGTCACAATATAATTTGAAAGGATTAAAACCATACAGAGTATGGCCAGGCACGATGGCTTATGCCTGTAATCCCAGCACTTTGGGAGGCCAAAGTGGGCGGATCACTTGAGGTCAGGAGTTGGAGACTAGCATGGCCAATATGGTGAAACCCCATCTCTACTAAAAAATACGAAAATTAGCTGTGTGTGGTGGCCTGTGCCTGTAGTCCCAGCTACCTGGGAGGCTGAGGTGGGAGAATTGCCTGAACCCAGGAGGTGGTGGTTGCAGTGAGCCAAGATCGAGCCACTGCACTCCAGCCTGGGTGACAGAGTAAGACCCTGTCTCAAAAAATAAAATAAAAATAAATAAAACCATACAGAGTATATCCTCTGACTATAATGTTATTAAACCCAGTAACAGAAAGATATGTGGAAAATCCCCAAATATTTGGAAATGAAATACGCTTCTTAATGACCTATGGGTAAAAGAAGAAACCACAAGGGCAATTAGAAAATATTTTGAATTGGATAAAAATAAAACACAATATTGCAAAATCTGTGAGAAGCAGTTAAGAATCAAGGAAATTAAGAGTATCAGATGCTTATAGTAGAAAAGAATGAAGATCTCAAATCAGTGATCTATGTTTCCATCTTATGAGACTAGAAAAAGAAAAGCAAAGTAAACCCAAAGTAAGCAATGGGAAGCAAAAATAAAGATGAGCAAAATAATTAGAGAAAACCCCTCACCAGCCTGGACAACACAGCAAGACTCCAACTCTACAAAAAAAAATTTTTTTTAATTAGCCAGGCATGGTGGCATGTGCCTGAGGTCCCAGCTACTCAGGAGGCAGAGGCAGGAAGATCACTTGAGCCAGGGAGGTTGAGGCTGCAGTGAACTGTGATCCTGCCATTGCACTCCAACCTAGGTGACAGAGTGAGACCCAATCTCAAAAAAAAAAAAAAAGAAAAGAAAAGAAAAGAGAAGAAATAACCCCTCGACAATAGAGAAATCAATTACTCTAAAGCCAATTCTTTGAGAAGATAATATTGAAAAACTTCTCGTCAGACTGAATAGAAAAAAAAAGAAGACACACCAATATCAGGAATGAAAGAGGAAACATCACTACAGATGGTACAGATAATATAAAGATAATGAGGGAATATTCTGAACAAGTTTATGTCAATAAATTCAATAACTTGGAAGGAAGGGAAAAATTATTTTGAAAGGAAGACCGACGTTCACTCAAGAAGAACTAACCTGAATATTCATTATAATTATTAAGGAATTGGAATTCTGATTACAAACCTTTCCACAAGGAAAACTCCCAGCCAGATGGCTTCACTAGTGAATTCTATCAATCACTGAAGAAAGTAATGGTACAAACTGACATAAACTCTTCCAGAAAACAGGAGTAAATACTTTGCAACTTCTACTATGAGGTTAGCATTATCCTGTTTCCAAAACAAAGACAAAGATATAAGAATAAAAAAAAAACTATAACCAATATCCCTCATAAACAGAGATGAAAAAAGTCCTTACACTATATTAACAAATCAAATTTAGAAATATGATAAAATAATAAGGAAAATGCATTGTGCTCAAATGGGGCTTATCCCACAAATTATGCAAGATTTATTTAACATTCAAAAATTGGCAATGTTGATTTATCATATGATTCAAGCAGAAAAAGAAAACAATATGATCATGTCAATAAATATAGAAAAGCATTTGACAAAATTCAACACCCATTTATAATAAAATTTCTCAGCAAACTAGGAATAGAAGGGAATTTCTTCAATCTAATGAAGAATGCTTATGAAAAACCTTCACTTAATAACATAGTTAATGGTGAAGACTGAATGTTTTCCCCTAAAATTAGAAACAAGAGCAACATTGTCTGTTCTTGCCGCCTCTATTCAATATTAGAATAGCAGCCAGGTGCAATGAATGGCTCATGCCTATAATCCCAGCATTTTGGGAGGCTGAGGCGGAGGATCACTTGAGTCCAGGAGTTCGAGACCAGTCTGGGCAACATGGCGAGGCCCTGTCTCTACAAAAACAAACAAACCAACCCAATATTGTACTAGAGGTCTCAATCAGTGAAATAAGGGAATAAAAGTGAATAAAAAACTTCCAAATTAGAAAGGAAGAAGTCAAATTATCATTATTCACAGACAACATGATTATCTATGTAAAAAATCCAAAAGAAACTTTTAAGAAGCTACTGGAACCAAGAAGGATGTTTAGGAACATCACAGGATAAAAGGCTAATATACACATATCAGTTGTATTGTTTATACACTGTACTAGCAACAACCAACTATAAATAGAAATTTAAAACACAGTACCATTCATTGTATCATCAAAAACATGAAATACTTAGGGATAAGTTTTACAAAATATTTGTAAGACCTAAACTTGAGCACTTAAAACTATAAAATATTGTTTAGAAAATTTTAAGAAAACATACATAAATGCACATATTTTCCATGTTCATAGATCAGAAGACTGAATTTTTTTTAAAGAAAATTTTTGTGGTTTTATTGTATCATAAGGCATTGAGACATCTGAACAAATCAATGTCTGGGCGGTGAGGCAGCTGCTTTCTCCTTCACTTCTTTGGGTTACTAAAGCAACTTGTCAGTAGATTAAAACAAACAAACAAACAAACAAAGGACAACTTTTGCATTACTTAAGTCTTTCCAAGGCACGCGCTGGTACAACACAAACTTCTCCTATCAGATGTAACTAGTCTAGCGTCCAAACATCATGCACAACACCTCGGTGGCAGCAGCGCACTGCGCCCACTCTCTTGTGCATGATATTTGGGGCATCTGGAGGAGTAGGAATAGTATTGGGAAGAGGAGGGAGGAGGAAACAGCGTTAGTGCCTGGCTGAGAGGAGGTCAGCCGAAGTTGTGCAGGGCAAGCCTGAACATGTCATCTGTGCAAACCCAAGCATCCTGGATGTTCTTTAATAGGAACATCTGGTGGAACCCCATGATGGGGTCTTCATCTGCCTTAAGCTGGCCCACAACCATGCTGATGATGCAGCTATCTGGCATAGGCTGATGGTCCTGCGCCATGAGGCTGTGCTGGATTTTCTGGAACGGAAAGCTGGACAACTTCTCCACAATGGCAGCTTTCCCCTGGAACTGTTGTCCTTCCCATGTAAGGCATGAGGCATCAATGTAAACTGCGCCTAGTTGCGTTCTATTGTTACCAAATAACTGGTAGTAATGTTGAATGAAGCTGGATCCAATCGGCTCCCAAACTGGCTTGTCTCCCATTCTTGAGCATCACCTGGCCTCGCGGAGACCTGAGGGGCTGGCACGATGGTGGCAGCGGTGGCAGCAACCCAGAGTGGTCCTGAATATTAAGATACCAGTTTTCAGGCCGGGTGCGGTGGCTCACGCCTGTAATCCCAACACTTTGGGAGGCCGAAGGAAGGTGGATGACCTGAGGTCAGGAGTTCGACACCAGCCTGACCAACATGGTGAAACCCTGTTTCTACTAAAAATACAAAAACTATCCAGGCGTGGTGGCAGGCGCCTGTAATCCCAGCTACGTGGGAGGCTGAGGCAGGAGAATCGCTTGAACCCAGGAGCTTGAACCCAGGAGGTGGAGGTTGCAGTGAGCCGAGATCACACCGTTGCACCCCAGCCTGGGTGACAAGAGCAAAAACTCGGTGAAAAAAAAAAAATCGGTTTTCCCAGAATTAAAACTATAGTTTCAAGGCAAACCCCTTCAAAACCCAGCAAGATTTTTGCAGAACTTCACAAGCTAATTCTAAAACTGATATAAAAATATGAAGAACCTAGAAGAGTCAAAGCAAGTTTTAAAGAAAACAGTATTAGAAGGCTTTAAGACTTACTACAGTAATCAAGACAGTGTGGTGTTGCTGTAAGGACAGACACATACATCTAAGGAACAGAATTGAGAGTCTAGAAATACAGTTTCTTAGGTTAGGAATTCAGAGGCATCTTAGACTCGTGGTTCTAGTTCAGGCCTTCTCCTGAGGTTGCACATCAAGATGTTGGCTGAGGCTAGTCACCTGAATGCTTAACTGGGACTGGAGGATCTACTCCTCAAATGGCTCACTTACCTGTCTGGCAGGTAGCTGCTGGTGTTGGCATGAGGCTTCAGTTCTTCACCACATAAGACTTCATGGAGTGGTTTGAGTTTCCAGCTGGCTTCCCTGGATGAGTGATGCAAGAGAGATCAACATAGAGAGCAAGGTAGAGGCCAAATGTTTTTATGGCCTAATGTTGTTAACTTTTACTCCCTAATTTCTGCAAAATTGTATTGATTACACAAGTCAACCAAGGCAACCAATGCAGTAGGAGGGGACTACACAGAGGCCTGCATACAGGTGGTATTCATTAGGTGCCATCTTCAATTCTAGCTACCACAGGTTCTAAAGTAACTTAATGGAAAAGAGTAGTCTGTTCAATGAATCGTGCTGGAACAATGGGATATCCACACAGAAAAAAATGGACCTCAGGCTGGGCGCAGTGGCTCAAGCCTGTAATCCCAGCACTTTGGGAGGCCGAGACGGGTGGATCACAAGGTCAGGAGATCGAGACCATCCTGGCTAACCGGGTGAAACCCCGTCTCTACTAAAAAATACAAAAAACTAGCTGGGACTAGCAGGCACCCGCCACCTCGTCCCAGCTACTCGGGAGGCTGAGGCAGGAGAATGGTGTAAACCCGGGAGGCGGAGCTTGTAGTGAGCTGAGATCCGGCCACTGCACTCTAGCCTGGGCGACAGAGCGAGACTCCGTCTCAAAAAAAAAAAAAAAAAAAATGGACCTCAACCTTTACCTCACACCATATGTAAAATTTAACTTGAAATAGATCATAGGCCTAAACATATGAGCTAAAACTATAAAACTTGTAAGAAGAAAACAAAGGAAAAAAAATCTATGCAAACCTGACATAAGGCAAAAGATTTCTTAAGACCTCAAAATCACAAACCATAAAAGAAGATAATGATTATTGGATTTCATCAAGACTACAACTAACTCTTTGAAACGGTTATGAAAATGATGAGGCAGGCCAGGTGCGGTGGCTTGTGACTGTAATTCCAGCACTCTGGGAGGTTGAGGTGGGGAGATCATGAGGTCAGGAGTTCGAGATCAGCCTGGCCAACATGGCAAAACCCCATTTCTACTAAAAAACACAAAAATTAGCCAGACATGGTGGTGCGTGCCTGTAATCCTAGCTACTGGGGAGGCCGAGGCAGGAGAATTGCTTGAACCCAGGAGGTGGAGGTTGCAGTGACATGAGATCACGCCACTGCACTCCAGCCTGGGTGACAGAGCAAGACTCCCTCTCAAAAAAATAAAAACAAAACAAAACAAAAAAGGCTGGGTGTGGTGCTTCACGCCTGTAATCCCAGCACTTTTGGGAGGATCACCTGAAGTTGGGTGTTCAAGACCAGCCTGACCAACATGGAGAAATCCCGTCTCTACTAAAAATGCAAAATTAGCCGGGCATGGTGGCATGTGACTGTAATCCCAGTTACTCTGGAGACTGAGTCAGGAGAATCGCTTGAACCTCGGAGGCAGAGGTTGCAGTGAGCTGAGATCACCCCATTGCACTCCAGCCTAGGCAACAAGAGTGAAACTCCGTCTTGAAAACAAAAAAAAGAAAAAAAAAAAAAAAAGAAAAAGAAAATGATGAGGCAAGGCACAGACTATGAGAAAATATATGCAAAACATAAATAAGGGAGCTATATTCTAAATATATAGAAAACATTTACAGCTCAGTAATATAAAACAAATAACCTGATAAAAATGAGCGAAATATTTGAACAGACATTGCAGTAAATAAGATATATACATTTTTAAAACAAACACATCATAAGATGCTCAACGTAATTATTTGAAAAATGAAATTTAAAAATACAGTAAGATACCACTGGCCACCCACTAGCATAACTAAAATTAAAAAGAATGGCAGGCCGGGCGCGGTGGCTCAAGCCTGTAATCCCAGCACTTTGGGAGGCCGAGACAGGCGGATCACGAGGTCAGAAGATCGAGACCATCCTGGCTAATACAGTGAAACCCCGTCTCTACTAAAAAATACAAAAAAAATAGCCGGGCGAGGTGGCGGGCGCCTGTAGTCCCAGCTACTTGGGAGGCTGAGGCAGGAGAATGGCGTAAACCCGGGAGGTGGAGCTTGCAGTGAGCTGAGACCCGGCCACTGCACTCCAGCCCGGGCGGCAGAGCGAGACTCTGTCTCAAAAAAAAAAAAAAAAGAATGGCAATACTAAAAATTGGTGGCTATGTGGAGATGACTGGAGCTTTCATGTACAATTGGTGGGAGTGTAAAATGCTTCAGCCACTTTAGAAAATAGTTTTGCAGTTTCTTACAACATTAAAAGTATATTTTCTGATATGATCCAGCAATTCCATTTCTAGCTATGCACCCAAGAGAAATGAAAATATAGTCACACAGACTTGAACAAATATTCCTAACAGCTTAATTCAAAATAGCCCAAACTGGGAAAAAGTCCAAATGTCTATGGACAAGAGAAAGGGTAAACAAATTGCGGTACAACCAGACAATGCAGTATCAGCAATAAAAAAGCCAGGCACGATGGCTCACACCTGTAATCCCAACACTTTGGGAGGCCAAGGTGGGTGGATCACCTGAGGTCAGGAATTCGAGACCAGCCTGGCCAACATGGTGAAACCCCGTCTCTATTAAATAAATACAAAAATTAGCCGGGTGTGATGGCAGGTGCCTGCAATCTCAGCTACTCTGGGGAGGCTGAGGCAGGAGAATCGCTTGAACCCAGGAGGCCGAGGTTGCAGTGAGCTGAAATCGTGCCACTGCACTCCAGCCTGGGCGACGGAACGAGACTCCATCTCACCAACAAAAAAAAAAAAAAAAAAAAGTAAACTACTGATCTTTCCAACAATAGGGAAGAGTCTCAACAACATTAAGCTAAGTGAAAGTCAGACACAGAGCTCATAGTGTATGATTCCATTGATATGAAACTCCAGAAAATACAAAAACATAATCTATAGTAGAAGAAAGCAGCCCAGCGGTTGCCTAGAACTCAGGTGTGTGGGATGGGGTGAGTAGAGGGACACAGGGTAGTCTGGGATGACGGCACAAGGTGATTGTTGAGGACGTGGAAATGTTCTGCATCTTGGTCATGGTAGTGGAGTGTGAATGTGTCAAAATGTATCTAAATATCCACTTAAAGTGGGTGCATTTTATTGCATGTAAACTATACTTCAACAAAGTTGAATTTTTTAAAAAATAAGAAGGCACAGCTTTCCAACGAGTTTCAATTTGAATAAACAATATCTGCAGCTTTTGTGCCTTCCCATGTGTACACCCACAAGGCCCTGGGCCTTCCTGCGTTGAGACTCTCTCGGGTGCCACAGGGCCCGGCATTGAGAGGAATCCAAGGTTAACACCATTAGCCCGCGTGGATTGCGGGCCGCGAAGCCGGCAGAGGAAGCGCTAGTTTAGTCACAGCTGCAGGCCTCAGCGGTCGCAATCCTGCCACAAGGGGTTGCTGCGCACCCGGAGGCCAGAGGTCCAGACGACAGACCCCAGACGCGTCCTTCCCACCTGCTCCCGGAGGACCCCGAACGCCGCGCCCACTCGGCGGAAGCCGCCGCATCTCGAGCCTGCGTTAATCGGGGTCTGCGGGACCTACACGATGGACGCGGGCCACCAAGGGCCACCAGGCCCCAGGAGCGAGAGAGGAGCCCGGCGGGCAAGAGCAGCCTAGGGCGTGCGCCCGTCGCGGGGGTTGGAAAGGAGAAGCCTCTGCCGGGCGAGGGGACTTGCGGGGAGAAGACCCCTCCCAGCCCAACCAGGTTTGGGGACTGGTGACCCGCAAGGGCCCGTCGAGTTCGGCTGATCCGCGCTGGGGCTCAGCCCTCTGCCTTCCGCTGTGGAATCGCCCGGGGAGCCAGGAGCAGTGGCGCTGCCTCTCCCCTTTCCCCCAGCCCCAGGGCTGCCCCTCACTCGGGACAGACCCGCTGCTCGGAATCGCCCACGAGCCTCCCAGGCCCCCACCGCACCCCTCTGTCGCCCACAGAGGAGCATTTTGTGGACACCGCCCATGACAGGGAGGTCTCTCTTGGAGACGCAGTCAGTCCCCGCAAATCTCCTGCGGACTCCACCGCTCTGGGAGGGACTCGGCCAGGCCCTCCCTGTCCCGCCGCCCGGGCCGGATGGTCCTTGATCGATGCCGCTCTACTAATCAGAGGGAGGGAGAGGAGGGGACGCTCGCAGCTGCCCCCCTCTTGTTTGTTTGTTTTTGAGACGGAGTCTCGCTCTGTCCCCCAGGCGAGAGTGCAGTGGCGCGATCACGGCTCACTGCAGCCTCCGCCTCCCAGGTTCAAGCAATTCTCCTGCCTCAGCCTCCTGAGTAGCTGGGGTTACAGGCGACCGCCACCGCGCCCGGCTCGCAGCTGCCTCCTTCTGAGTAAAGCGGGGGGAAGAGTCCCTGGGAGTGACTGTCCAGCCTGGGGTGGGGCGAGTGTGCTGGTATTGGTGGTTGGGGGTTGTGGGGACTGTTGGGAGAGCTGCAGTCCGCATTCCTCACCCTGGAGACCAAGCACCCTCCCGAAATCTTGCACACACACTCTCAGTCTCCCCTGACCCAACACGTGCGCGCGCACACACCCCTGCACCCCACCCGGGACCCACTGAACCTCCCTCTCTCACATCTTCTAATTGACTAATATCTACAATTGCAACCAATTTTTTTCTATTATTAACTTAGTTAAAAGATTTTTCCGGAGGGATTATTGATGTCGGCTTACCAGCAGCTTAATCTTTAACAATCAGTAACTAAAAGCAAACAACGGGTCGGGCGCGGTGGCTCTCGCCTGTAATCCCAGCACTTTGGGAGGCCGAGGCGGGCGGATCACGAGGTCAGGAGATCGAGACCATCCTGGCTAACACGGTGAAACCCCATCTCTACTAAAATACCAAAAATTTAGCCGGGCGTGGTGGCGGGCGCCTGTAGTCCCAGCTACTCGGGAGGCTGAGGCAGGAGAATGGCATGAACCCGGGAGGCGGAGCTTGCAGTGAGCTGAGATCGCGCCACTGCACTCCAGCCTGAGCGACATAACGAGACTCCGTCTTAAAAATAAATAAATACATACATACATAAAATACATACATACATACATACATACAAGCAACGTTTGCAGCCTCATGGTCGCGTGCTGCCCAGCTAGTGCGTGTGCGCGGCGGCGGAGAGCCAGGAGAGACGTCCCCAGGTGGGAGCGACGGAGAGAACCTCGGCCCTCCAGCCTTTAAGGCTGCCCCAGGTATCACTCCCAAGGAGAAAAAGTCAACGCTCCAGTCCGCTTGGCTATCATGTTTCCTGCGCAGTACTTGGCGAGAGCTTACGAGTGGAGTGGAACTCGGCAGCAGCTCACGCTGCTCCTGGTTTTTGGACCATCATCCTTGGGAACTCTGGGAGTCCCATAGCTGCCCCGACTGGTCCCGTGAGTCTAAGGGAGTTACCTTTTCAGCATCTGCCTTTCGACCCTCGCTGAAAAACCCATCGGAGGACATGCTCCTCACTCGCGCTCTCCACTGTGGCCTAGGCTCTGGGCGGAGCACCAGGCTGGGTCTGGGAATCCACGTGCAGAAAAGAAGTTAAAGAGAAACTTGATCCTGGGCCAGAGTGAAAGGGAAGACCAAAGACCCCCAAATCCCTGACAGCCAAAGGGCAGGAATAACTTGAGAGCAGATTCCAGCTCACCCCACCCCAGCAGCCCCTCCCTCCTAGGTGGTATGGCCTCCTCCCTTTCTCTCCAATTCCAGGACATGGGTCCTCCGGAATTGCCACAGTTCATCTCCAAACTCCTCTTCCAGCCTTTCCTCAGAGTTGGCCAAGATTCGGATGGTGACCCCTAAAAAAAAAAAAAAATTATTAACCCAAAGCTCCAGTAAGTGTTCAGTGTTTGCTTTTGTGTGAATACAGCCGTAATACGGACTTGGGTAGAGGGGTTATGGGCCTTGGAGAAGGCAGCATGTTGGGATTCTGGGCCTTCAGAGTCCTTCAAACAGCACATGGGCAGATGCACGGGGCCAGTGCTGCCACCCATTGTAGCCAGATGGTGGGAGAGAAAAAAGCAATCATCCGTTAAGGAATGGAGAGCCCAGAGTTGGAAACTATCCTCATCCTCCTCCTTCCCTCTCTGCACCCCCAGGCAACCACTGCTTTTGGCCCAAGGGCTATTATTTCTTACCTGGATTATTGTCAAAACATCTGTTTTATTGCCCAGTCTTCAGTGTCACCCACCCATCGGGTCTTAACAGCTTCATCTCTAAGGTGGCAATCTGCCTCTGCCCTTGCCCTTGAGCCCTTGCTGGGTTCTCCATTGTCTTTAAGATAAAACTCAAACTGTACAGCAACCAGCTTCTTTCTGAGCTCAGCCTTGGCCAACTTTCAGCCTCATCTCTGCCATCTCTCCTTACCCTTGTACTCTAGCCATTGCTAACTATTTACTTGAATTTGCCTCAAGTGTTCTTTGCAACTGCTTTTCCCTCAGCATTTGCACTCCTTTCCCTCCAACACACACACACACACACACACACACACACACACACACATATATGCTTTTTGCCTGGCTGATTCCCACTCAAATTTAAAGACCTTCTCATGGCTGGGTGCAGTAGCGCACGCCTGTAATCCCAGCACTTTGGGAGGTCGAGGCAGAGGACCACTTGAGGTCCGAAGTTGGAGACCAGCCTGGCCAACATGGTGAAACTCCATCTCTACTAAAAATACAAAAATTAGCAGGGAATGGTGGCACATGCCTGTAATCCCAGCTACTCGGGAGGCTGAGGCAGGAGAATCGCTTGAACCCAGGAGATGAAGGTTGCAGTTAACTGAGACTGCACCACTGCACTCCAGCCTGGATGACAATAGTGAGACTCCGTCTCAGAAAACAAAAACAAAAACAAAAACAAAACTTCCTCAGGATGCCTCCCTCATGCTGGATTTGGGTTCCTCTACCCTCATTCCTGCCCCAGAGCATGGAGGAGACACCCTGTCACAGCACTTACTACCCAGTCTATCCGCTGGCCTCTTACCCCTTCCCTAAACACTAATTTTGAAGTGTTTGGACTCTGGACAGCCAATCCTCAAGGAGATGACCAGAACACATCTCATGGGTGATGGAGGGATGTGAGTGTTACAGCTAAGCAGACCTGGGCTCAAAGTCTTCGATTCCATGTCTGTAAATTGAGAATGGTAATGTTTATCATATGGAATTAGTGTGGTAATTAAATGAGATAATTCACATTTTAAAAGTCTGCCCCTCGGCCGGGCGCGGTGGCTCAAGCCTGTAATCCCAGCACTTTGGGAGGCCGAGACGGGTGGATCACGAGGTCAGGAGATCGAGACCATCCTGGCTAACACGGTGAAACCCTGTCTCTACTAAAAAATACAAAAAACTAGCCGGGCGAGGTGGCGGGCGCCTGTAGTCCCAGCTACTCGGGAGGCTGAGGCAGGAGAATGGTGTAAACCCGGGAGGCGGAGCTTGCAGTGAGCCGAGATCGCGCCACTGCACACCAGCCTGGGCGACAGAGCGAGACTCCGTCTCAAAAAAAAAAAAAAAGTCTGCCCCTCAAATGTCATTTACTACATGCTTTTTCCTGGTCCTGGACTCCCAGCCCATGAGACAGCTATTGAATGCCCTCAGGCTTTCTTTCTCCTCTGAGCATCTGCCTCTGTAAACTGGTGTTAGCAACCTTACCTCACAAGTCCCTGTGAGAATTAAATGATTCAAGGTATGTGTAATAAGTTTATTGAATTACAAGCCAGAGACACTGTGTGTGTGTGTGTGTGTTTTTTTTTTAAATCACACTTTCACCTTTTTTTTTTTTTTTTTTTTTTTTTTTTTGGGGTGAGTCTGGCTCTATAGCCGGGCTGGAGTGCAGTGGCGGATCTCAGCTCACTGCATCCGGCCTCGGGTTCGCCATTCTCCTGCCTCAGCCTCCCGAGTAGCTGGGACTACAGGCGCCCGCCACCTCGCCCGGCTAGTTTTTTGTATTTTTTTAGTAGAGACGGGGTTTCACCGTGCTAGCCAGGATGGTCTCGATCTCCTGACCTCGTGATCCGCCCGTCTCGGCCTCCCAAAGTGCTGGGATTACAGGCTTGAGCCACCGCGCCCGGCTCACCTTTTTTTTTTTAACTTTTAAGTTCAGAGGCATAAGTGCAGGTTTGTAACACAGGTAAACTTGTGTCATGGGGGTTTGTTATACAGATTATTTCATCACCCAGATATTAATCCTGGTATCCATTAGTTATTTTTCCTGATCCTCTCCCTTCTCCCACCCCCGACCCTCCCCAAGGCCCCACTGTGTGTTGTTTCCCTCTATGTGTCCATGCGATCTCATCATTTAGCTCCCATTTACAAGTGAGAACATGTGGCATTTGGTTTTCTGTTCCTGTGTTAGTTTGCTAAGGATAATGGCCTCTAGTTCCAGCCATGTCCCTGCAAAGGACACGATCTTGTTCTTTTTTATGGCTGCATAGTACTCGTGGTGTATATGTACCATATTTTTTAAATCCAGTCTATCATTGATGGGCATTTAGGCTGACTCCATGTCTTTGCTACTGTGAATAGTGCTGCAATGAACATTCACATGCATGTATCTTTATGGTAGAATGATTTATATTCCTTTGGGTGTATACCCAGCAATGGGATTGGTGGGTCGAATGGTATTTCTGTTTTTAGGTCTTTGAGGAATTGCCACACTGCTTTCCACAATGGTTGAACTAATTTACACTCCCACCAACAGTGTATAAGCATTCCCTTTTCTCCAAAACCTTGCCCCACCTTGTTTTTTGATTTTGTAATAGTAGTCATTCTGACTGGTGTGAGAAGGTATATCACTGTGGTTTGATTTGCATTTCTCTAATGATCAGTGATGTTGAGCTGTTCTTCGTATGTTTGTTGGTTACATGTGTGTCTTCTTTTGAAAAGTGTTTGCTCATGTCCTTTGCCTACCTTTTAATTTTTTTTCCTTGTAAATTTGTTTAAGTTTTTTATAGATGCTGGATATTAGATCTTTGTTGGATGCATAGTTTGCAAAAATGTTCTCTCATTCTGTAGGTTGTCAGTTTACTCTGTTGATAGTTTCTTTTGCTGTGCAGAAGCTGTTTAGTTTAATTAGATCCCATTTGTTGATTTTTGTTTTTGTTGCAATTGCTTTTGGCGTCTTCATCATGAAATCTTTCCCATGCCTATGTCCTGAATGGTATTGCCTAGGTTGTCTTCCAGGTTTTTATAGTTTTGGGTTTTACATTTGAATCTTTAATCCATCTTGAGTTGATTTTAGTATATGGTGTAAGGAAGCGGTCTAGTTTCAATATTCAGTATATGGCTAGCCAGTTATCCTAGCACCACTTATTGAATAGGGAATCCTATCCCATTGCTTGTTTTTGTCAGGTTTGTGGAAGATCAGATGGTCGTAGGTGTGTGGTCTTATTTCTAGATTCTCTATTCTGTTCCATTGATCTATGTGTTTGTTTTTGTACCAGTGCCATGTTATTTCAGTTACTGTAGCCCTGTAGTATAGTTTGAAGTCAGGTAGCGTGATGCCTCCAGCTTTGCTCTTTTTGCTTAGGATTGCCTTGGCTATTCCACACCTTCACCTTTAATCCCAACATGTGGACTCATATCTGTGGTTCTGGATGAAATCTCGGGCAGCTTCTGTGTATTTTTCTGGTTGCTTTCAGGTAATAGTTCTGGTCACTTTCATGAATAAGAAGAGGGAAAAAAATAATTTGTTAATATTTACCTTAGAGTAATCCTCCTTATCCTCAGGGGATGCATTCCAAGAGCTCCAATGAATGCCTGAAACCAGGGACAGCACTGAACCCTGTATATATAGTACTATGCTTTTTCCTATACATACCGATGATAAATTTCCATTTACAAATTAGACGTAGTAAGAGATTAACAACAACGATAATAAAATAGAACAATTACAACCATATGCTATAATAAAAGTTATATAAATATGATCTTTTCAATCATTTGGGGTTGGCCTGGGCATTTTGGTTTCTGTTGGTTGGAAGGACCAGGAGTTGCTATAGATGTGAAGTGGGGGAGAATTTGTATATGAAGTGGAGGAGAATTGTGTGTGTGTGTGTGTATGTGTGTATGTGTATATCTGTACCTCTGGCTATCTCTCCTTCCAGGCAAAATATTGAATATTGAAATATCAATATTCTCAGACCATGGTTGACTACAGGTAACTAAAACCATAGAAGGTGAAACCACAGATAGAAGGGGACTATTGTAATATATTCATATTAGTGTGAGAAAAAAATACTTTCTGTTTGTTTGTTTGTTTTTTATTATTCTTTAAGTTCTAGGGTACATGTGCACAACGTGCAGGTTTGTTACATATGTATACATGTGCCCTGTTGGTTTGCTGCACCCATTAACTCGTCATTTACATTAAGTATATCTTCTAATGCTATCCCTCCCCCTCCCCCCACCCCATGGCAGGCACTGGTGTGTGATGTTTCCCGCCCTGTGTCCAAGTGTTCTCATTGTTCAGTTCCCACCTATGAGTGAGAACATGCGGTGTTTGGTTTTTAACTACTACAGTCCTCATTTCTATAACTGGTCATATGGTCACAGCTGGTAGTTTTAACTTCATTGTGTATTATTCAGTCCATATTACCTTTGCTTTCCGCAAACACTTCACCTAATACAGTCGCTGAATGATAGCTCTGTCACATAATTTATTTATGTATAATTAACCTAGGCGGATAAATTGCCTTTTAAACCTACAGAGCCCAATGCTATGGGGCTAGAAAGCAAAAATTTCTCTAGTGGATCACTAGGAGTAACCATGAGAGGAGCCATTTCCACTTCAAATCTTTGATTTTCAGACTCATGAATCCTGACTATGAGAAAAACAGCACTACATACTGGTCGCTGATTCAGGGCATTGCGAAAGACATTGCATCAGCCCAGTGTTAGCTGGCATTGTGCCTGACCCCAGAAAGATCATTCTTTTTAGGCCATTTACTCCAGGGCAATCAGCACATTGTAAGACCTGTGAATTCTATGATCATAAGCCCATTGCCATGTTTTATTTGCTGTAAGATGAGTTCCCTGGTAAGAAGCTATGCTTAGTGGAATACTATAACAATGAAAAAGATACTCTGTAAGTTGGTGTTTTGGGCAGCAGCATGTGGACTGGAAAGAGAAGTCCACATCCAAAGTGAGTGTCTACTAGGAGAAGTGTTGCCTCTCTCGTGATGAAAGTGTTCCAATGTAATCAATCCGCCATCAAGTGGTGGCTGTTCAGTCTGGGGAATACTGCCTTCTTCAGGGTTCAATGTTGGTCTCTGCCCTTAGCAGATTGGGCACTCAGCAGTGCCTGGAGACAGATCAGATTTGATGAGTGGAAGCCCGTGTCGCTGTGCCATGCATACTTTCTACCCTCACCACCGTGTACACTTTGATCATGAGCCACTGGCAAAAGACAGGGATGACTGGAGGAAATGGCTGGGGAAAGAGTGTGGCATGTTGTGGTCTGATTTTTAAAATCCTCCTCTACTGAAGTTGTACTTTGGCAAGCATTCATGTAATACATGAATATTTTCACACTTTGTGTCAGCTCATGACTGTTGATTTGCATAGTTCTTCTCCAGACTTCCTTATCATCAGTTTTCCAAATATGTTCCCTCCAATACCGTAAGTATCCACACCCTGAAAGTCAAACCTTTAGCCAGCCGCGGCACACACACACAATTTGTGGCTGTATCTGGGGTTGGCCTGGGCATCTTGGTTTCTGTTGGTCAGAAGGGCCAGGAGTTGCTATAGATGTGAAGTGGGGGAGAATTTGTGTGTGACGTGGAGGAGAATGTGAATGTGTGTGTATGTGTATGTGTGTGTGTGTGTCTGTACCTCAGGTATCTCTCCTTCCAGGCAAAATGAACAACCATATATACTGCTCAGAATTCTGCAGAATGGTGGGATTTTCCTTTACCACTATCGTTTAGGGTCTTCTCTGAGTAGGGCAGCAGTGCTGCAATTATCTTCCATATGGTTGGTAAACCATTGACGAAGGAGATTGAAGGTGTAACACTGGCCCTACCCGTTGAAAGTAAACTGCTTCGGTGATCTTTCCTAACAGATATAAAGAATAGGCCGGGCGCAGTGGCTCACACCTATAATCTCAGCACTTTGGGAGGCCAAGTGAGGGCAGATCACCTGAGGTCAGGAGTTTGAGACCAGCCTGGCCAATATGGTGAAACCCCTGTCTCTACTAAAAATACAAAAATTAGCCAGATATGGTGGCAGGTGCCTGTAATCTCAGCTACCGAGGAGGCTGAGGCAGAAGAATCACTAGAACCCAGGAGGCAGAGGCTGTAGTGAGCCGAGATTGAGCCACTGCACTCCAGCCTGGGTGACAGGGCAAGACTCTGTCTCAAAAAAAAACATAAAAATAAATAAGTAAACATTTCTTTATTCAATAATAGCCAGGCCATTAGTTGCATACCAAGTACCAAAACCATCTTTGCTCCAGTAAAGAAACCACATCTAGGCTGGGTACGGTGGCTCACATCTGTAATCCCAGCACTTTGGGAGGCTGAGGCAGGCAGATTATTTGAGCCCAGGAGCTCGATACCAGCCTGGACAACATAACAAAACCCTATCTCTACAAGAAATACAAAAATTAGCCAGGCATGGTGGTGCACACATGTAGTCCCAGCTACTCGGGAGGATGAGGTGAGAGGATAACCTGAGCCTACGGAGGCTGAGGCTGCAGTAAGCCATGTTGGCACCACTGCACTCTAGCCTGAGTGACAGAGTGAGACCCTGCCTCAAAAAAAAAAAAAAAAAGGAGGAAAAAAGAAATCACATCTGGAACAGAGGCTAAAATTGGAGCCATCCTGATTAGGTTTGTGATAATCCACTGTCATTCTTTAAGGTCCATCTGTATTCTGCAAGTTGAAAGAAGATATGGTACAAATCACCACTACTACATCTTTCAAGTTCTTATGGTGACACTAATCTCTGGAACAAAATTGCTTTGGGCTTACTATTTTGGTAGGTACAGGCCATTCTAGAGGCTTCCACCTGGCATTTTCCACCACAGTAGCTCTCATTGCATGAGTCAGTGGAATTGCCAATATGAGATGGAAATAGGAGTGACTCTTCTCACTGTCATCCCTAATGATTCACCAGCAAAATGTTAATTCCTGTTCCCAAGACTCTGGGCCCCACTGATTTAGTGGTATTGGGTTCTAAGAGAAGAATGTCTCCACCATGGGGCACAACAGTGACTCCTACTACACTCAAGTCAAGACTGGCCATGTTGGTTTTCAGAAATTTCACCCCTGGAGCTACAGGAAATAAGGGTTTCTTTCTTTCTTTCTTTTTTTAATGATTTTTATTTTTATTTTTTCTGAGATGGAGCTTTGCTCTTGTTGCCCAAGCTGGAGTGCAATGGCGGGATCTTGGCTCACTGCAACCTCCACCTCCCAGGTTCATGTGTTTCTCCTGCCTCAGCCTCCCGAGTGGCTGGGAATACAGGCATGCGCCACCACGCCCAGCTAATTTTGTATTTTTAGTAGAAATGGGATTTCGCCGTGTTGGTCAGGCTGGTCTCAAACCTTCGACCTCAGGTGATCCACCCACCTTGGCCTCTGAAAGTGCTGGGATTACAGGCATGAGCCACTGCGCCCAGCCTTATGATGATTTTTAAACTTTTATTTATGTATGTATTTATTTACAGATAGAGTCTCACTCTGTCACCCAGGCTGGAGTGCAGTGGTGTGATCTCAGCTCACCTTGGCATCCTGGGTTCAAGTGATTCTCCTGCCTCACTCAGCCTCCTGAGTAGCTGGGATTACAAGCATGTGCCACCATGCCCGGTTAATTTTTGTGTTTTTGGTAGAGACGGGGGTTTCACCACTTTGGCCGGGCTGGTCTCGAACTGCTGACCTCAGGTGATTCCCCCTCCTTGACCCCCCAGACTACTGGGATTACAGGCTTGAGCCACAGCGCCTAGCCAAATAAGGGTTTCTTTTAAGGCAATAATAGAAGCATCCTGCTCCTGTAATCAAACCTTGAGCTTGGCATTTAAAGTCCTGAGCACATCATTTTCTTCCTCTACGTGTTTGAGTACACCTAGAAGCAATCAACGAATGCTCCTATACTCTCTGTTTCCATTAAAATGTTTAGTGGGGGCAACTACTTGGCCAGCCAAAGACTTGCCTTTAAAGACATTTGTATTACAGGTGACTACGGGTGATAATTCATGTATCTCTCTTGCCACTGCATGCCATGATTTATCAGTGTCACCTATACCAATGGTAATAGGATCATTAATGCCTTTAAATCTAACCAGGTCAGTTCAAAATTTTTATCCCTAATGTTCTATTCCTCTGGAGCCATTTCCAGTACCTACTTGATGTTTATTATTGATACTAATGGTATTGGTCAGGGTTCCATCAGGGAAGGAGAACCACTAAGCATGTTGTATAATAAGAGATTTATTATGGGAAGATTTATTATGGGAAGGTGGCTTTACAGAATTGCTGGAGAAACTGGGAGAGTAAAGGTTTGAATGAAGAAGTTGGAGGACCAGAGAAAAGCCACTAATCAAACTTTCAGGACTCAGGAATGCCAGCTGCTGGAGCAGGATCCTAGAGAGGAGAGTTTATGAAAGTCTATTGCCTCTGATTCTGGGGTTGGCCTGGGCTTTTTAGTTTTTGTTGGTCGGAAGGGTCAGGATTTGCCAAGTAAGGCTAAATGTGGTGAGAGTAAGTATAACCTGGAACCTGCTGACAATTCTAACCTATGACAGCTGCTAAGTAATTGTGGCAGCTGCTTCACTTCTCTGCCTTACAAATCATTCACAAATTAATCTTCTGGCCAACTCTAAACCAGAACCATGCAGGGGATGGGATTCTGGGAAATGTAGCTCCAGCTTACCCAAACTGACACAAGACAATTCTACCACATGCCATTTATTTAGCTGCTTGATATTGAATGAATTATTTAATGTCTATGAGTCTGTCTCTCTAAGTCTCTTTCCATCTCAGAGTGTGGGCATTATCTTGTGTGGGAGGATACTTTCCTGGATTTCTGCAAGATGCGCTACGGCTGGCGATCCCCCATTTACAAATCCCTTGATGTGGGTGATGTCTCCTTCCACTGGCCACTTAGGACTTCCTCTCAGACTCCTGGCTTCTGGTAATCCCTCCCTAGCTGGGGTCACCTCTCTCTTCCAGGAAGCCCTCTTGGGCAGTCCACTCTTGGCCTGTGAAAAACATGCAAACATCGTGCTCTGCTGAGCTCTTGGGGGCAGCTCACTCTCAAGGTGGTCCTCTGGACTCTCTCCAGAGCAACCAGCCAGCCATAGCCACTCGCCTTCAGATTATTTTCAGGTCTGAGTTCCTGGGTCCCTCATAGTCCAATGGATTCAAGTCAAGCTCTTGGAGTTCTTCTCTGGAATCCCCCTCTGAAGTGGGTTACAGTAAGAAACAATCACACCATTGGCCAGGGTGGAAGAAAGTGACAACTCTCTCCGGTCAGATCTTCACTACCACCTGCCTTTCAACCTTAGTTCTTAGCTCTCTCTCATGCAGTCTGGAGGTGGGTAACAGCTATTCATCACCCCTTTTGCAAGTCTAGCATCTTGATTTAGAATGTAGGAGGAGTTTAGCGTAGTTGACACTCAATTTTATTTTACCTGACCTTTAGGGCCTCTGTCCGAATTTTGAGATGGGAAGAGTCCCACTTAAATATGTGTGTTTGACACATGGTAGAGTTTCACTAATAGAAGCTATGGTGTATTGCCAGTCACCCAGCCTTGTGGTCAATCAAGCCTTTAAAAATGGCTGGAATCCACTTCCTCTAGACCAGACTGAAGGGGAGTTTGTACCCTCATGTATGGTTTGAAAGGTAGTTGCTTGGTCCTCCTTATGCCCAGTCTACATATCTATTATAAATAGAATGTTTACAGCCATATGAGCCCAGTAGCTGCTGTGCCCATGCACACGCCCAGACTCGTACTTGATGACAAATCACAAGTCCCAGGAAACCAGGAACCATCTTAGCTACTCACATTGTGGGGAAGAGGGAAGTGAGCCCTCCTCAGTTCATTGAGATGGAGTCCATCTCAGCTACAGCAGGGGGAGTGGGAATGTGCAGTTATGTGCTGGGCTGTGTGCTGCCAGTGTGCCCTGGGCTAGCACCTGTCTTGATGAGTCAGTCTCTGTGCTAAACTGGTTTTTATGTATTTTGAATATTGTCCTTGCTTGTAGGCATGGAGATACTCAAATCCACAGACACACAGAAACACCAGCAGCAAGGCCGGGCATGGTGGCTCATGCCTGTAATCCCAGCACTTTGGGAGGCTAAAACAGGTGGATCACAAGGTCAAGAGGTCGAGACCATCCTGGCTAACATGGTGGAACCCTGTCTCTACTAAAAATACAAAACATCAGCCGGGCGTGGTGGCGGGCGCCTGTAGTCCCAGCTACTCAGGAGGCTGAGGCAGGAGAATGGTGTGAACCCGGGAGGCGGAGCTTGCAGTGAGCTGAGATCGCACCACTGCACTGCAGCCTGGGTAACAGAGCGAGATTCTGTCCCCAAAAAAAGAAAGAAAGAAAGAAAGAAAGAAAGAAAGAAAGAAAGAAAGAAAAGAAAGAAAGAAAGAAAGAAAGAAAGAAAGAAAGAAAGAAAAGAAAGAAAGAAACACCAGCAGTGTACATGCATAAACAATTACATCTTCACACACGGGTGCACATGCAGTTATTTTCCTTAAGCTTAAAAGCAGAAGTTTCATGAACCTGGAAAATATGAACTGAACTGATCTAGGGTGTGACAACGTGTTAGGAAAGCATCTGCCCTGAAGTCTTTCTCTTGGCCTCTTAATCTTTACGTCTTCATTTCTTTGTTAGATATCACAGGTGGCACCGGAAGGGATTAAAGCAGGCAGAGGCACAGCCTCAAATACATATATGTATATATGTCCCCAAACTCAGGAATACAGTGCAAAGTCATCATTTCCAGATTGCAAAAGTATATTGAGAAAGATTCAGCTAAAACACTAAGGCTTCAGTTGGCAAAATTTTTGTACAAAGGATCAGATAATGGGCTTGGCGCGGTGGCTCATGCCTATAATCCCATCATTTTGGGAGGCCAAGGCAGGCGGATCACCTGAGGTCAGGAGTTCAAGGCTAGCCTGACAATATGATGAAATGCCGTCTCTACTAAAAATATAAAAATTAGCCAGGTATGGTAGCATGCACCTGTAATCCCTGCTACTTGGGAGGCTGAGACAGGAGAATTGCTTGAACCCGGGAGGTGGAGGTTGCAGTGAGCCAAGATTGCACCATTGCACTCCAGCCTGGGCGACAAAAGCAAAACTCGGTCTCACAAAAAAAAAAAAAAAAAAGGATTAGATAAATATTTTAGAATTTGTGATCCATATGGGCTCTTCAAAATGACTCAACTCTGCTATTTAGCATAAAAATAGCCATAGACAAGAAGACACAAATAAGCATGGTTATGTTTCAATATAACTTTATTTACAAAAAAGGAAGCAGGCCAGATTTAGGCCGTGGGCTTTAATATGCAGCCTGAAGCACCCAGAAGCTATCCAAGTGGCTTCACTGATCTCTAAGGTTAATGGGGCTCCATTCTGTCTCCTTGAGAAAGGATAAAAATCAATTGTTTTGGATGCGGCATCAGTTCTGTTCTTTTTTTTTTTTTTTTTTTTTTTTGAGACAGAGTCTCGCTCTGTCGCCCAGGCTGGAGTGCAGTGGCCGGATCTCAGCTCACTGCAAGCTCCACCTCCCGGGTTTACGCCATTCTCCTGCCTCAGCCTCCCGAGTAGCTGGGACTACAGGCGCCCGCCACCTCGCCCGGCTAAGTTTTCGTATTTTTTAGTAGAGATGTGGTTTCACCGTGTCAGCCAGGATGGTCTCGATCTCCTGACCTCGTGATCCGCCCGTCTCGGCCTCCCAAAGTGCCGGGATTACAGGCTTGAGCCACCGCGCCCAGCCTCAGTTCTGTTCTTATTATTTTGTGCTGTGCCTGTGCATTGTGTTCTTCTGAATGAGTGATCTCAATCCCTCTTTTTTGCTCCTCCTTCCCTCTTCCTGTGTATATATCTCTACGTGTTTCCCATTCTTCATTCTGTTCCCTTGCACTCGCAGGGTTGAGTGACTTTAGAACGGGACACTTTCACATTCATCCTTGCTAAAATCCTGGCTTCTTTTCAGGTTCCTCATCTATACTTGATGTGCAGTAGTAGAAAGAACACTTGTCTGGATCACTGGACAGGACACACCAACAGCTTGCTATGTGACAAACCACCTAGCCTCTCTGAGCCTCCCCTTCATCATCTGTCAAATGAGGGAGTTGGCTAACTGGTCTCTAAAATCCCTTGCAAGCTGGGTGTGTTGCCTCACACTTGTAATCTCAGCACTTTGGGAGGCCGAGGCAGGAGAATTGCTCGAGGCTGTCTTGAGGACGCTCAAGACAAGACCAGTCTGGGCAACATAGGAAGACCCTGTCTCTATTCTAAAAAAAAAAAAAAAAAAAAAAAAAAGGATGTGGCAGCACATGCGATTAGGGCCAGCTATTCAGGAAGCTGAGGTGAGAGGATCACTTGAGCCCAAGAGGCCAAGGCTGCAGTAAGCCATGATTATGCTACTGTACTCCAGCCTGGGCAACAGAGGGAGACCCTGTCTCAATAAAAAAAAGAGAAAGGAAAGAAAGAAAGAAAGAGAAAGAAAGAAAAAGAAAGAAAGAAAGAAAGAGAGAGAAAGAAAGAGAGGAAGAAAGAGGGAAGGAAGGAAGGAAAGAAGGAAAGAGAGAAAGAGAAAGAGAGAAAAAGAAAGGGAAGGAAGGGAAGGAAGGCAAGGAAGGAAGGAAAGGAGGGAGGGAGGGAGGGAAAGAAGGAAAGAAAGAAAAGAAAGACTTTAAAATCCCTTGTAGCTGTAAGCTTGTGATTTTAGGAAGTTGCAGCCTCAATCCAGGCAACTGTCTGAGGCCATTAATTAGGATGTCACTCATAGACCTTAACGAAACTGCTAGGATGCCAACAGAAATTAGCCACATGATCTCCTGTGGTTGGTAACCTTCCTAAGGCCTTCACAGCTGAGGACAGTGTGGGCACGGCTAACTTCAGACTGAGATTCCAATCCAGTAAGGGGAGAAGAGGAAGATAAATGACTCCAGGAACCTTATGTTCCAGGAAAATTCATTTGCATTTTTAAACTGTAGCTACAAAATGCACACAAATATTGATTCAGTTGGAAACTGGACCCTAGGATGCTATTGTCGGGGAGGTGGGACACTCTCCCTTCTCCGTCAGACCCTCCTATGTAGGGGTCGTCTGGCTACCTAAAAGATACCCCTCAAATCCCACCAAAAAAATGTATGAAAAGGTAAGGAGGAAATGAAGGCTTTGAGGAGCTAAAAAAATGAATTAGGAGTTAGCAAATTCCAGCATGTGTCAAAGGAAAGAGGTCTTCTCTGTAGCAGGGATGGGCGAGGTCAGGGAAGGTTGGAGAACCCAGACTTTGGTTGAGGCAAAGGCTGGCAGTGGTTGGCAACTCAGGAGAGAGTTTGCATAGCATCATCCCCGCTATCAGGCCCAATCCCCAGCTCAGAGCCCACCAGCTTGTGGATGCAGCAGATGGGCAGGGGGCTCGAGCCCTCTCCCTCCCTCCTGGACACAGTCTTGAGGGTGCAGCATGAGTAGAGATAAGCCCCCCTTCTGGCCTCCGGAAGAACAGGTTGTTATTATCTGACTCTGCTAAAGCTGTCTCATTTGTAGCCTAAATAATTCACTCACCAATCTCTCAAGAAGCATTAGGAGAAAAACAAAACCTGACCCGGCCCTCATGCTCAGGTTCCCATTGCACAGAAGGCAGGCCAGGAGGCTGGGAGGCAGTCCCGCACTGCAGAGATGGCCTGCCTTCAAAGGTTCATGGGGTTGGCACCCTTCTGAAAAAAGACCCAGAGTCTGTTTCTGTACAGCTAAGACTTGAGCTATTAATAAGACTAGCTTTTGCATTTTAAAGACATTTTAAAACAAAATAAAACAAAAAACAACAACAACAAAAACAAAGAATATGCAACAGAGACTGTATGTGAACTGCAAAGCTTGAAATATTTACTATCTGGCCTTTTCCAGAAAAAGCTTGCCAATCCCTTAATCCATCCCCACCCTCCATCCTCCAACCTTAAAGGAGGCAATGATGATCTTTGATCAACTCCCTGACTACCCTACCCCATGAGCCCACCATTTGCAGAGATTCTGAGTTATGAATTCTGGTATTTACAGTCTAGTAAGAAGCTGGCACCATTGTTCACCCCATTGCCAAAAACAAGAAAATAAACTGGAGTAGGGCGAGAAAGGGGGAATATCAGTCTTGGTTCTACTGTGCGGGGAGGAAGGGAGAAGCTGAGACTCAGCCACAAACTATAATCTGATTTGTTTCTCTGAGGCTCAGAATTCAGCATTGTCCAGGTTGGTCTCTACTGACACTCCCCTCCCTAGGGCCTTGGTGATCTCAATGCCCACAGTCTCAGAGGCTGCAATTCTCTTACTGATGAGATATCTAAGTAGCCCATGCCTCTGAGGCCCTGAAGCCTGTGTATCATCCCTGAGCCATTTAGAGTGTCAGCCTGACTGCACTGACCTTTAATTCTAAACAGAGGTTCTAGCCTTTCACCCCTGCTGCCCGGCAGGGCCCTTTGAAAAGGGAAGACTCTAACCAGTTCTACGTCCCACCTAGAATCTCTCCTGGAGCCAGAGTCTTTAAGAATTATAGCCCAAAGACCCCAGAAGAGATGGGTCAGAGTGGCAATGGAGATGCCAGCTGAGCCCCAGCTGTAACTGGGTTGAGTGACCTCTGGGTGTCATAAGACCTGCTTGAAATTTTGGAGGATGAGAGTAGAGTGGAAACCAGATGGTCCCACATCCCTATGTGTGGATATTCTGGGTTATTTCAGACAGGAGAACAGTGACCTTAGTAAAAGTCCCTGCTCTAGCATCTCCCAAGAAAAATGTTGCTGCTGTCTAGCCTGTACTTTGCTGGTTCCAGTAACTTGAGATAAAATTAACACGGGAGGCCTATGTTGGAATCCTATTATTCAGGCTAGTGGAAAATCATCAGTCTTAGAGGTTTGGGAGCCCAGGCTATGAGATCTTGGGCAAACTGCCTCACCTCTCTGGGGCTGTTTCCTCATCTGTTAAAATAAGCAAACAAACAAACAAAAAACCTGAGGTGCTTGGATGGAGGTGATTTGAAAGTCCTGTCCATCCCATACCCAATGAATGGCCCAAACCAGGCCATACCTGTGCCGAAGATTTGCTGGGAAGTTATTTGGCTTTATTTTTACTTTCCTTCCCCAAGTCAATCCAATCCCATCCAAATGAGATACCGCTGGTCTGGGATAAGGGGAGAATGTTTTCCTGCAACATGTTAGCAGCTTGCTGGGGATTCAGAACTGATGCGAAAGAGGGAGGTGGTGGGTGCTGAATGTGACCTCCTGTCTCTATGCCCTGTGGCCACGGGGTATCTGAAGAACTGTGGGAATCTCGTTCCCAAACCTCCATCATGCCATAGCATGTGGCCCAGAAGCCACGGTCTGGTATCAAGTACTTTAACCTAAATTATCTAAATTGTCTGTCATCAACTCTCCAATTCAACTGGACATTCCTTAAGGGTAGGAATTGTGTGTTGACCTTCGTGTCTCCAGAGAAGCCCAGCTCCACACCAGGTATGTGGTTGCAGATCCATCCATATCTGCTGAGCGGCTTAACTGAAATGCCCCAGAAAGACTGATGCTGCATTTGGCATGAGGCATGTAAGTGAATCCCCATCTTTCCTGGCTGATGACTGGATACCAATCTTCAGTCCATGGCTCAATCAAGCCTTTCTTGTCCAGGCCGTGACCCCCAAGAGCTATCGTGTGACCTGGTGAAGAAGCGATAGGGTAAGGTTAGAGAAGCGAATGCCTATTCCATTCCAGCATGCCAGAGACTACCCAGAATATGCAGGTCACTTAGAGTCCACTGCTGCCGATCCTCTCACCCTAAAGCAGGCCGGACTGGGAAAGCATGGCCTGGTGACCCACGCAAACATACATCACACAAGCCTCCCCACTGTTTGCTTCAGAGTAGCTACCCAAATTGCAAGCACTTCCTTACAGGCTCCAAACCCACACCTATAACATGGTGACAAATGTCACAAGCTCTGTAGTGGGTCTCATTCTCTTCTGATGTTAAATATACTCAGAATGGCTGTCCCTCATCCCTGCCTACAGACAGAAAGAAGATGCTCTACTTTAGAGCCAGTCAAACTTTTTCTTGCTGTAGCTCCTTTTGTTCTGTGCTCTGTGAAAACGGTTGCTGTCTTCAGAAGCTGAAAGTTGTCTTTTTTTTTTTTTTTTTTTTTGAGAAGGAGTCTCACTCTGTCGCCCAGGCTGGAGTGCAGTGGCATGATCTCTGCTTACCACAACCTCTGCCTCCCAGGTTCGAGTGATTCTCCTGCCTCAGCCTCCCAAGTAGCTGGGATTACAGGCACGTGCCACCATGCCCAGCTAATTTTTGTATTTTTAGTAGAGACGGGGGTTTCACCATGTTGGCCAGGTTGGTCTTGAACTCCTGACTTCTTGATTCACCCACCTTAGCCTCCCAAAGTGCTGGGATTACAGGCGTGAGCCACTGCACCCGGCCCTCCTTCTCTATTTTCTTCTGTGTTTGCTTGTTTGCTGCATGTGGTGGCAGGGAGGGAAAGCCAAAGGCAGAGCCCTGGCTTGCTCCGTAGTGTCACTCTTCTGTACCAATGGTGATGACAGAGCAATGCAGCTGATTAACCATGACACACATGGAGCTGCTAACGAGTTTGATAAAAATTTAATTACCCCTTGTTCTGTGGGGCAGGCAGCAAACCATGAAAGTAATAATCCTCTTGGGTGCTGTGAGAGTAGACAGAGAAATCTGACTAGAGGAGGGTAGGTATGAACTGTAGGGAGTCAACAACAGTGGGAATGGGGTGGAGGTGGGAGACGGTCATGGCAGAGGTGAGTGGCAGAGTGGCTACTGTACCTGGAGTTCAGGTAGAAGTAGCAATTCCTCCCTCAATTATCTAGAAAATTTTTCCCATTCTCTATTATGCTTTTATAGGCCTGATATTTTCTGGAGGCAAACTAATTCCAGGCAGAGTAGAGGAAACCAGAGTATATGCACATCAAGAATCTTCCCAGCACACACTGGATTTCAAGTCCTGACCCCCCTAACTCCAGTCCCAGTGAGAACAGACCTAGGAGGACTGTCTGTGAATTTCATGGTTCACGATCTCACCTTGGGACACTGACATCCTAGACCTCCAAGGCTCCTGTGCCCCCTTTTCTGCCCCTGGTAGAGGGGGAAGGGGAGGGTGGGATGAGGTGCCCACCCAGGGTACCTTGGTGGTTTTCACTTTGTGTCCACTGCTGCAGCTCCATCCCGACAGGTCCGGGAGCACCTTACACTCCTCCCCCGGCAGGCAGGGCTCCATCTGACACCACCATCTCTGCAGGACGATGGAGGCTGTGGGAGCAGGAGGCGGAGTGCAGCTCTAGGGTCTCTATGAGCACAGTGGGCAGCCAAGAGCAGGTCTGCGAATGAGGTGCACTTTTCCACACACCCCTGGCCTTGAGGCATGCATTTCCCTCGTCTTTCCCCTACTCCAGGCTGCCTAGAGAGGCAGTACTCAGGCTGAGGCCTGGGGACATAACCCCCAACTTTAATCCCACCGATCCCTGAATCTCCCCAGACAGTGAGGGGCGAAGGCAGGCAAAAGTGTCTCTAAGGTGACCATGTCACTAGCATAGATGCACAACCAGTATACTCCCTCTGTGGTGTGTGAGCAAGGGTGTGAGTCGTCTGGAGGGGTCTACAGACCAGGAGTGCATAGCTGGCATAGCTGGTATGCGCATGACACAGTGGGCACGTGTATGGGGTGCCAAATGAGTGTGAGCGTATGAGTGTGGGTATGAAGGATCACATATGTCCACACAGGAAAGTGTGAGAGGAGGGCTGAGAAGGAGAGGAGGGTACGCGGAGGTGGCCAGGGAAAGGAGCAGCAGGGGAAGGAGCTGGAGGAAGTGTGTGGAGAGAGGAGTGGGGCTGTGTGAGGGAACGCGCCTGTGTGTGCACCAGGCAGAGGGCACGCGAGTGTGGGAGGCTGCGCGCATAACGAGAGTTTTTCTCATCTATGACACAGGGATGGCCACATCTGCCCTCTTCTCCCAGAGGGGGCCCCACCATTTGAGACTAATCATGAAAGCCCTGAGACGGGTATGAAATTGTATCCCCAGCAGATGGCGAGGCCTGAACAGGCCTCCTTATGGCTCGGCTCAGGGCCCTGCCCGGGTCCTGGCCTCTCACTCACCGTCCACGCAGGAGGGCTTTGCCCGCGTGGTGCCGGCCACCTGGCCAGAAAAACAGGAGCATTTCACCGTCTGGGAGCGCTCCTCGATGCGGTTTCGGTTGCAGCAGCGGTGAGCCGCAATCACCTCGCAGGTGCCCTGCTGCACAAGCACTGAGCGGAGCCGCCCAGGATCAGACGCCCAACACGCCCGACCCGCTCCCTCCCGCCACCCGGGCTGGCCTCCAGCCCCTCTTTCCTGCTTCAAGGAGGGCTATGGAAGAATGGAAGAGATGGCCAGTGGCGGGGGAGGAGGAAGTGGATGAAATCTTCCGGCCGCTTCACAGAGCTCCTACTCTTCCTCCCTCCCCCGTGAGACCGTGCTCTTCACCCTTTGGCAGAGCACGGCCCCTGGGCAGAAGACAGAGAGTCCCGCACCAGCCCCGCCTCCCCAGCTTCCTCAGGGTGAGGGCAAGGGCCCCAGGGCTTACAATGCGTGGGGAGGATCATCCGCTTACACAGGCTTTAGCCATCCCAGAAGGAAAACCACAGAATTAGGCCAGGAGGCTAGAGTTAAGCCCCCGCCCGAGGGCCTCTCTCACTACAGAACACCTTCCAGCCTGGAAGGAGAGGTGAGCAAAGGGTCTGCCCAGACCTTCTCTGGGGCAGGACAGCAGGGATGGGCAGAGTTCCCTGGGTAAAGAGCAGAGGAGGAACCGGAACCCCTAGAATCTCTGGATTTTACTCTGCCTCGGAGACCTGCCTGCTATGGAATACGGTGGAGTGGTGTCCAGCTCCCCAGGTGTTCTGGGAAACTCCCTCCCTGGGCCCTGCCACCTCCTCCAAACCTGTAGCAGTGGGAGGCTGCAAGGCAGCCAAGGTCAGGTGGGTCCACAGCCAGGTCAGGCACAGTGCCAGCAGCCAGCCGCCTGTGCTCCAGTTCCGCGCAGCCCTCTCACTCATCCTGTGGAGAGAAGCACACATTCTGCTCAGCTCCAGGCAGAAGCTCCCCTGTGCCCAGCCTGGGCACCTTCTCTGTGCCACACACTCTAGGAGGCACAAAGATGGGGAGGAGGCACACCTTGTCCCCAGGCATCTTTCAACCTGGCACAGAGTCATGCAGGCAGTAATGAGTGCTACAGGAAGAAAAGGAGAGACTTTGGAGGAGACGACATTTAAGAGGCATCTTGGAGGATGAACTAGATATGGGCCCATGGAGGGCTGTGACATGGGAGGGACAACAATGCTGACTCCTACTCTTTGAGTGCTTGGTTCCAGCACTTCACATGCACACTCTTGAATTCTTCACAACTGTCCTACAAAGTAAGATTATTATTACCTGTTTTACAGGTGAGTAAACCAAAGCTCAAAAAGCTGGGACATAACCTAAACAACCATCAGTAAAAGACTGGCTGAATACATCATAAAGAGTCTGTACAAATGCAGTCTCATCCAGATAGCTGTAAAAAACCAATGGGGAAATGCTTTATGTCCTGACACATGCAATGATCTCCAGTGATAATCCACTGTTAAGGGGGGAAAAAAAAGCAAAGTGTAGAATGGTGTGTATACAATGTGTATAAGGCAGGCCAGGAGTGTGGTGGTTCATGCCTCTAATTCCAGCACTTTGGGAGGCCAAGGCAGGAGGATCACTTGAGGCCAGAAGTTCGAGACCAGCCTAGGCAACATAGCAAGACCCCCATCTCTACAAAAAATTAAAAAATTAGTCAGGCATGGTGGTGCACACCTGTCGTCCCGGCTACTCCAGAGGCTGAAGTGAGAGGACTGCTTGAGCCCAGGAGTTTGAGGCTGCAGTGATCTATGTCTGAGATACTGCAATCCAGCCTGGGCAACAGAGTGAGACCCCAGCTCAAAATTAAATATAATAAAATGTGTATAAAGGAAGGATTATCTATATTGCTCAGATATGCATAAACTAGCTTTGAAAAATGTATTTTAAAACTAGTGGCCGGGCACGGTGGCTCAAGCCTGTAATCCCAGCACTTTGGGAGGCCGAGACGGGCGGATCACGAGGTCAGGAGATCGAGACTATCCTGGCTAATACGGTGAAACCCCGTCTCTACTAAAAAATACAAAAAAACTAGCCCGGCGAGGTGACGGGCGCCTGTAGTCCCAGCTACTCGGGAGGCTGAGGCAGGAGAATGGCGTAAACCTGGGAGGCGGAGCTTGCAGTGAGCTGAGATCCGGCCACTGCACTCCAGCCTGGGCGACAGAGCGAGACTCCGTCTCAAGAAAAAAAAAAAAAAAAACTAGTAATATTGTTTGCCATCAAAAAGGGAAACTGGTTGGCTGGGAGATGGAGGTAGAAGAGAGGCATTTTTCTCCTGATTTATTTCTTGCTTTTTGAGCTTCCAACCACGAGAATGCAGTAGCACTTCAATTTAAACAGAATTTAAATTTAAAAAGGAAGAGATGAAACCAAGGCTAATAGAAGTTAAATGACTTGCCCAAGGCCAGGCAGCATGTGGGTGGAAGAGTCCAGAGCCTAGAAGCCTGCCCTCTGCCCACTGTACCACCTTGCCTCTGCTCTCTTCCCCTTTCCTTTTCCTCTTTCATCGTTGATGGTTTGGGCCTCCCAAAGCTACCCCGAAGGGCAGGCTGGAAATGGAGGGAATCCTAAGGAAGCAAGAGGCACAGAGTTGCTAGGAGCTGCCCAGTCATAGAAGGGGGTGGGAGCAGTACCAGGAGGCAGCAAGGCCACAAGCTCAGGGGTGGGCCTGGAGCACTACTGGGCCCCCACAAGTGCCAGTGCAGCTTTGGGAATACCAGAGGCCAAACCAACTGCCAAGACCCAGTTGCTCGATGGATAGGGTACTTGATCTCTGTCCACCCCCGCTACTCCCCATCTTCAATGTCTCCTCACTCACCTTTTTGGGGATCTTTCAGTTTCTGTCTGTTCATCTGCTGGCCTCAGACTCACTCCACCTGGACAAGTAGGAAAGATTCTTAGGGGGTTGCAAAGGATAGAGGGAGCCCATGGCTCTGCAGGGGGTGAAGGAGAACCTGGGAGAGGGCAAGGGGGTGGGCTGGGCACTGAAGTTCAGCCCAATTCTGAAGCTGTTCTCAGGTGCCAGGGCAGGGACAGTCTCTTCTAGCCTGGGAATCTGGAGGGGACCTTGCAGACTCTGGGATCACACAGGGTGGTGAACCTGAGAAGGGTGGCCTGAGGGAGTTTCTCTATTCCAAGAGTGAAGCAGGGTGATGGTAGGAAGGGGTCTAAGAATCACGGCTGTCATCTCTCTGGCCTTGGGAGGGAGCTGAGGGTCAAGGAAGGAGCAGAACCTGACAGATTCCTGCTGGAAGAGGCACGTGGGAAAGAGTCCTGAGGCCCTGATCCTCTCTGCTTCCACCTCCTACCCACTATGGCCCCTGCTTCCTGGACTCACATAGAGCTGGCTTGGCTTAGCCATCCTCGCCCCCATTCCCACTCCAGGGGACTAGAATGGGGACACTTCAGGTCCCTGAGCCTTTGAAGGCCACAGCCTCCAATAGCTTTCCATGTCTCCCTAAGAACCTCTCTTCCCTCACCACTCTAAAGGGAGGCAGAACTGAAACATATAGGATGGTGGGGTCCCATAAGGACAGAGACCCCTGAGTCCTAGCTCCCAGGAGTGAGAGCATAAGGGGGATCTGGAGGAAGACAGAGGAAGAGGTGCCAACTCCCAGGGGATGGGTGTGCTCCGTGGGCTGAGCTTTCCACCCTTCTAGATGTGCCTCTTTTCTGAGTAGGCATCTCTTCTCCCTGCCCTCTAGGAACCCTCCTTTTGACCATCACAAATGCAGCTTTGTCTTCTCTCAGGTGATCCTATTTCCCTCTGAGCTGCAACATCCTCCAGTCCAACTCAGGCATCTCTCCTAGGAACCCCAAGGCCCAAAAGACCTCAGTGGGGTGGGCAGCAGAGGGGTGGGGGGTGTTCATTTGGGCTCTCATCCCTGGCATTCTATTCCCTCCCTCCACCCCGGAAACAGCTGGACATAGAAGCTTCTGGGATTTGTTTTTCGACTTCTATGCTCCTGCCTCAGTTTCCTAGCCTATTTTTCCTAAACCCCAATCCAGGGGTTTAGTGAGGCTGAGTTAACAGCCTGCATTATAAGGGTTTGAGGATGTGAACCACAAGAACCTTCAACCTTTCTTCACCTTCTCTCCCCACAAACCCCCCTAACGCCTACTCATTCCTCCACATTCTGAGCCCCACACCTGGGACCTACCTGGTCCACGGTGGTGCCCACTGGTTCGACCTGCTGGCCTGAAGTCTTCCTTGCCCCTGAGCCAGGGACCAACACTCCCAAAGACAGACTTTGGGAGGGAGCGGCCAGCTTGGGTGCTGTCTAGTCTGGAGCCCCGTCCCCTTCACCAAGTTGCTGCGCCCCAGGACAGCGGGGTTCTGGTCAGGCAGGTTGGCATCATCCGCAGGGCGGGCCCGGCTCTGGGCACAGGGGAGCTCCGGGCCCGGCCCCGCCAGCTCTGCAGAACTCAGCCGGGTTTTTTCCAAGGTTCCTGCCGGCAGGCTGGGGAGCGCGCAGCCGCCGCCGCAACCGCCGCCTCGCCCCGGGCTATCCCCGCTTCTCCAGCCCGGCGTGGGCGCCGCCGCCTCCTTCGGGACAGCGCCAGGCGCTCGGCTGAGCGGATGGGCACAGCCGGGACGCAGCGGCCCCTGGCGGCCGAGGGCAAGAGGAAGGGAGAGAGGACATCCGGCCCCCGCAAGTTCAGTGCGGTTGGACACCTCCCTGGTGCAGGCCAGGCAACTCAGAGGAGGTCCCTCAAAACCCTCAAGGTCTCGTGGCCCTCAGTGCCCTGGCTCAGGGGAGCTGGAGGTGCTGGGGGAAAAGGAGCTGGGAGTGACGAGTGATTGACTATACCCTCAGGGTTTTTGAGCTTTGAAGATTGCAGAACTGCATTGTCCAAGACTGTAGCCACTAGTGGCATATTGATATTTAAATTTAAATCTAAATTAATTAAATAAAACTCAAAATTCAGTTCCTCATTAGCATGCACCATATTTCAAATGCTCAATAGCCACACGAAGATAGGGACTGCTGTATTGGACAGAGCAGATGTAGAACATTCCCGTCAGTGTGCAAAGTTCTGTTCGACAGGGATCTATTCTGGATGCGAAAGTATTAGACAAATGAGAGGGAGTAGTGAATATCTCTTCCTCTCCCAGGAGTGGTGCTCTCAGGGGCTGGGAGGGCTAGAGGAAGTATAAGGGCGTGGGCATTAGGCAGGAGGATAGTAGTAGGCTATGAATGGTCCCTATGGATGCCACTAACGTGGCCTGAGATACCAACATGGGAACTAAACTCTGAGACCTAGTCCAGTCCCCCTCCTTGGCTCAAGCTTCACGCTCCCCCGGCAGGGCCAGTCACTGAGCAGAGTCTCGCTCTTCACAGAGAAAAACATCCCACAAGTCTGCTTCTTTTTTTTTTTTTTTTTTTTTTGAGACGGAGTCTCGCTCTGTCGCCCAGGCTGGAGTGCAGTGGCCGGATCTCAGCTCACTGCAAGCTCCGCCTCCCGGGTTCACGCCATTCTCCCGCCTCAGCCTCCCGAGTAGCTGGGACCACAGGCGCCCGCCACCTCGCCCGGCTAATTTTTTGTATTTTTTAGTAGAGACGGGGTTTCACCGTGTTAGCCAGCATGGTCTCGATCTCCTGACCTCGTGATCCGCCCATCTCGGCCTCCCAAAGTGCTGGGATTACAGGCTTGAGCCACCGCGCCCGGCCACAAGTCTGCTTCTTCGTACCCCACCCCCTTTTCCCTCTCACTTTCCGCTGCCTCAGGGATGAGTAGAGGTGATGACCTCACCAGGTTCTGGGACAGTCTGAGGATGGATGGAGGAGGCATAATGATGTCAGAAATAGGAGGTGAGAGGTTCAGAGAGAGGGGAGCCTTAGGATGAGGCCATGGCTGGGGGCTGTTCTGGAGCTGCAGGGAGCTGTCATCCCCTGCTGGTCGTCTGGTGCTGGGGCTGGGGGGGTCTCTGGGCTTACCTCTGCGGACCTCTTGCAGACACACCATGGTGCTAGAAAGGGCAGGGAATAGGAAGCTGGGTGACACCAAGAAGCGGTAAGTAAACTGTCCCAGAAACACTGAATAATAAAAAACAACCAGGAGTTATATTTGTTTCTTCAGTTGCTGGCTTGCTGCTGCTGTTATTTATCTGAGAATTGGTTTCAGTTTTTCTCAAATAGCAGGGGAAAACCTATAGAAGCAGGTTGTCCTTTGTCCCTGTCTTCCTTTGCTGCTCTGTTTGCCTTGGGGTCTGTTTTTTGGTTTTTTTTCTCTCCTGTGACTTCTTTTCCTCTGGCTGTCTGCCCAAAGCTCAGGTGCAACATAGCAGGCACAGTAAGTCTACCAACCTGAATGACCACTGTGGGATCTTTATTTGGAAGATGCCAAGAAAGTCATCCCTTCTGGGGACACAGTTTAGCCTGGGGAACAGAGTGGGATGTGGTCAGGAAACACATGGCCGACAGATCCCAGAAAAGTTCCAGCTGTGAACTGGGTGTAGTAGTCCCTGATGGCTACCTCCAACTTGCACGATGGCCACAAAAGCCTTGTCCCCATTTGAGATGTGTGGGTGGGTGGTGTCTGTGGATACCCAGTGATCAACTTTCTGATAGGAGATTTAGAGACAGAGCTCTTGTGGCATCAGGTCAGTATCACCCTCTCCTAGAGGGGAGAAATTAGGAAGAACAGGCAGCCAACCAGTCGCTGGGCTCGGTCCTGGTCTTCCAGCGAGTGGGCTTTTACTCGTCATAGACAAAGGCTTAGCCTGGCCTCTGTCTCCCCCTGGCGGCAGACATAGAACTTGCTTAGCATTCCCGGACAGCTCTCAGCCCTGGCCCTAAGAGAAGGATGGGAGGGGAGGAACCCCCACTCCTCTCTCTGCCATTGATCTCTTTTCTAGCCCTTCCTCCCTGATCCGGAGAACTAAGCTTGGTTCTTAAGACAGAGCAGGTTTGAATGGCAGGAGGCAGACACAGGTGTGAATCTTTCACTGACTGTGTGACCTCTTGGGGCAAGTCACGGTAAAATGACAAGAAGCGTCCGGTCCTGCCTCATCCATGAAACTGATAGAAAAAAACCCACCTTGAAGAATTGGTGTGCAGGATAAATAACCTAATAATGTATGGAACGTGCTTTATAAATAGCCTAGTAGGCAGTACGTCTTCAACAAATAGTATTTGTTATGTTGTTTTTATCCTATTAATAGCTAGTCCTGCTGTGATCAGGGAAGGTCTACATTGTGGGAAAGACCTGGGTTCTGAGAGAGAAAGGAGGGTGGGAGTGGCACCCTCTAGAGGGATCTAGAGGTGGTCTTCATGGGGAACAGCGCATCAGGAGCCCAGGAATCTACCCCGGCTCCTGATTCCGGGGTGGTTGGCTGCAGCCTGGTCATTATCCCCGCACCCCCACCCGGTACCAGCTTGCCCGCTCTCGCTCCAGCAGCCCCATCCAGAGGTGGTGTCACACCTGGCGCCTCATACCAGCGGCTCCGAAGCTCCTGTTTTGCTCTGAGGTCATTAGCTCCATGGCTCTCTGGGCAGGCTGGCCACACCGAACCAAGAGCGAGGAGACCGCACCCCCTTGTCCCTCAGCCCCTGTCACAATGGAGACGTTCTAGCTGATGTCTAATCTAGCGAACGGCTGAAATAAGGTTTCCTTCTCTCCGCCCCCTTCCCACAGCAACAGAACCTACCCCTAAGAAACGGAGGCGGGGCCAAGCCGAAATGGGGAGGGGCAGAGGCCGGGGGTCCGTGCGCCCGTTCCTGGGGTGGCCCAGAGCAAGGGCAAGTTTCGCCCGGGACCCGCCCAGCTGGCCGGGAGCCAGTAGCCGGGAAGGGCCGGCTGGCGCGAGCACCGCCCACCCCGAGTCCTGGGGGCGGGGCCTGGGCGGGGGCGGGGCCGCGGCCGAGGGCGGGGCAGGGAGGCAGCATGCTAAACCGGGTGCGCTCGGCCGTGGCGCACCTGGTGAGCTCTGGGGGCGCTCCGCCTCCGCGCCCCAAATCCCCGGACCTGCCCAACGCCGCCTCGGCGCCGCCCGCTGCCGCTCCAGAAGCGCCCAGGAGCCCTCCTGCGAAGGCTGGGAGCGGGAGCGCGACGCCCGCGAAGGCTGTTGAGACTCGAGCGAGCTTCTCCAGACCGACCTTTCTGCAGCTGAGCCCCGGGGGGCTGCGACGCGCGGATGACCACGCGGGCCGGGCTGTGCAAAGCCCCCCGGACACGGGCCGCCGCCTGCCCTGGAGCACAGGCTACGCCGAGTGAGCGCCCCCTGGGGCACCCAAACCAGGATGGGACTCCCACCCCTCTCCCCAGCTCTGCATCCCCGGCGCTAGGACGCGTTCCCCACGCCGCGTCCAGGCCAGGAGCTCCCTTTTCCCAGGACCTTTGCTATCCTCTGGTCTTCGTGCCGCACCCCCTCCCAGCCCACTTTCCAGTCGGGCGCAGCCTATGTCACCTTCTTCAGGTCCTTCCCGCTCATTGACTGCCCTCGCTCACGCTGCCTCAGGACCTGTTCTTCCCCGGAGCCCGGAGGGCGGAGGGTCCTGCGAAGGATGAGTTGGCCAGTTCCCAGTGGCGGCCCGGCAGCTTAAAGGCTAAGGGAGAAGGGGTTTCACGAAGGAGCGGGGTTCTTTTTATTAGGGGACATAGCGGTTGGGAAGATTCGCTCACCCGCTTCCCGGCTCCAGCGCCCCAGTTCCCTGTCCCTCTTACCGTAGTTCCCCTCCCCCTCCACGCCCAGAAATAGCCCGCGACACCAGCAGGCCGTCAGCTTCCCCAGGGGCGGGGAACTGGGGAAGCGGGGAGGGGACGCCCGGGGTAGAGGAGGGTCCCATTTAGATGCCTCTCAGCCTGCCAACTCGTGCTAGCCTGGCAAAGAAGCGGACCCCCTGGCCGGACCGGCCGGCTTGCCCCCAGGCTGTGTGTATTTTTAATGCATCTGTCGGGAACGCAGAGCACCGAGGGAGCTGGGGGCGCTGAGTTCGCTGAGGAAGGTGGCTGATGGCCCATGGACCCACCACCACCTCCCTTAGCCTCCGGTGTCGGAGGAGCTTGTGGGTATGTGGTTTCTGCCCAGTCCAGGTGGGCTTCCACTTCTACTCTATTTCAATTCCTCTTTCCCGATCTGGGCTGGAGAACTTCCTCATTGTCAAGGCAGCAGAAACTTTCGCTGGATGGTTTTAGGATAAGGGTGGGTGTGCCCATGAGGATGAGGTGCTGGGGACAAGGCACTGGCAGAGTTGATAGTGGTTGAGGGTGAGATGTAGGGTGTAGCTAGCAGGGAAATAAAACTTCTGCTACCATCTAGCCCCTCCCCCAGAAGCACCACTAGGAATGCCTTTCATTTTCTTTTTTCTTGTTTGCCAGGGATGGGGGAAGTGAGGCAGGCAGGGGACATAGCGGTTGGCCAGAAGCTCCTGCTGGCCTTTCTGTGAGGTGGTAGGGCCGGCCACCCAAACAGTACTCCTTGCACCTTGCCAGCCCTCCCTTCTCCTCCTCCCTCTGGCCTGGATCCCAGGTGGCTGTGACCTTTCTCAGCTTGGCCAGCAGGCACAGGAGACGGTGTGTGTCTAAGGTGGGGGTTATTCCAGGACCTGGTCTGGTTTGCAACCTGATGTGGTCATTCTGGCCTGGCAGGGTCATCAATGCTGGCAAGAGTCGGCACAATGAGGACCAGGCTTGCTGTGAAGTGGTGTATGTGGAAGGTCGGAGGAGTGTTACAGGGGCACCTAGGGAGCTTAGCCGAGGCCAGGTAAGCCCGGATCCCCTTTCCCAGACTCCAGAGACACAGTGACACCTCTCCCCAGGGACTCAGGCCTCTGGTTTTAAATCTGAGCCATGTGGAAGACCTGACTAACTCACTGGCTTTCTACCTTCTGGCACAGAACCTTTACCTGGCATTCATCAGTTAGATTCCACCATGTAAGCATGCATGTTACTTTCCCACCTAAAATGTAGAGGCTCACATCTTTATGGATGATTTAATTGCCAGTGCTGAGTTTTGGATCTGTTATCCTCTGAGTTTGGCTTTTTGAGCCTTTGCTTTCTCTTGATACATAGGAAGCCTTATGTGAGTAAGTGAATAAACCTAATTTGCCTTCAGTAGCAAATACTGACTTCTCAGATGTTTGTATGGATGCCCAGAGTCTTGTTCTTCTCCTGGCATCTCACACACACACACACAAAACACAAACAAACACAACTCACCTCCAACTTTTCCTCCACCAGGGACTCTGCTTCTACTACTGGGGCCTATTTGATGGTCATGCAGGGGGTGGAGCTGCTGAAATGGCCTCACGGCTCCTGCATCGCCATATCCGAGAGCAGCTAAAGGACCTGGTAGAGATACTTCAGGACCCTTCGCCACCACCCCTCTGCCTCCCGACCACCCCGGGGACCCCAGATTCCTCTGATCCCTCTCACTTGCTTGGCCCTCAGTCCTGCTGGTCTTCACAGAAGGAAGTGACCCACGAGAGCCTGGTAGTGGGGGCCATTGAGAATGCCTTCCAGCTCATGGTGAGTGGGTGACCTGGGCCAAGGGTCTGCTAGGCAACCATTCTGGCCAACTCTGTGTGGAAGCCAGGTGGCCTAAGGGGGTTACGCTGAGAACCCACAACACCTTTGAGAGCCTGAGCAGAGCTTGGTTCAGAGGGGAGGGAGAAGGGGCAGTTATGCCCCAGTCTTCCCTCCTGTCTTCCAGTATAGCCTGGCTGGGCCCGTTGATTCCTACAGGTGGAGGGGGTAGGGGGAGGGTGACTGTGTGCCTGGAACCTCTCCTTCTACCCACCTCTGACCCTTCCTTGTGTGGCAGGATGAGCAGATGGCCCGGGAGCGGCGTGGCCACCAAGTGGAGGGGGGCTGCTGTGCACTGGTTGTGGTCTACCTGCTAGGCAAGGTGTACGTGGCCAATGCAGGCGATAGCAGGTATGGGGGAGGGGGCTCTGAGAGTGGCGACAGAGGGCCACACTCTCTGGGATGGGGGAATACAGGAGAGTGAGGTGGCAGGGGCTAAAAATCAAGACTGGAGGGAGTCAAGAGGGGTGACAGACATAAGGAGTGGCCTGAAATAGCCATTGGGTGGGGTTGGGGGCAGATATGGGGGTCTGGGTAAGGAATCTGAAAGGTCATTATGGAGAGGGCCTGATCTTTCTGGAATTTTTCATGAATGGGTCTGAAGACAACCAGGTCCCAATTCCTTTTCTTTCTTTGGGCAGGGCCATCATTGTCCGGAATGGTGAAATCATTCCAATGTCCCGAGAGTTTACCCCGGAGACTGAGCGCCAGCGTCTTCAGCTGCTTGTAAGTAGGAACCAAACTCCCTACCCTCATTCTTTGTCGGGTCTTGTGCCTCCCTGCACCCCATGGACCTGAGAACTCTCACACCCCTACCACAGGCACAGAAAGCACCTTACTGGGAAGGCTGCTGTGTGGACTATGGAGTGCGGGGCTGAGCCAGTGGGAGGCTGCAGTACTGGGTTGATGCAGTGCTCCCACTGTGGCCCCAGCTGAGGCTGGAAGTAGAGACTGAGGTGGGGGAAGGGAACAGCAAAGGCCCCTGAAAGGCAGTACGGCTTAGTGCCTAAACGTAGGTGGCTGTGGAGCTGGAAGCCCAGGATGCATCCTGGTCTGAGTGCTTTGCTAATTGTGTGACCTCAGCAATTCCCTCCCTTAACCTCTGTGCATCAATAGTTCCTGCCCCAAGGGCTATTGTGAGGAGTAAATGAGTTAATACTGCTAATATTAGAATAATGTGTGGCACATGGTAAACTCTATTTAAGGGTCTGCTGTAGTTAATGTCATCTATATACCAGCGTGTGGTGTGAGCATAATGCCCCCTGGCTCTCTGTTCTGATCATCCCTAACTCTAGGGCTTCCTGAAACCAGAGCTGCTAGGCAGTGAATTCACCCACCTTGAGTTCCCCCGCAGAGTTCTGCCCAAGGAGCTGGGGCAGAGGATGTTGTACCGGGACCAGAACATGACTGGCTGGTAACACTTCCCTCAGAGCTGGGGCCCGTTCCCATGGCAACACAACCAGCCCCTCGCCCGCAGCAAGGTGGAAGCTGGAGGCTGGGAGTTGGGAGGATGTGGCCTTTCTAAGGGGTTTGTGTGAGGGTGCGCAGCTCCTAGGGGAGAGGGACTTTGATGCCTGGGTGATGCCTCCTCTACTCCCCCCTCCCCAGGGCCTACAAAAAGATCGAGCTGGAGGATCTCAGGTTTCCTCTGGTCTGTGGGGAGGGCAAAAAGGTAAACTCCATGGTAGAGGTGGGAGAGGGCAGGAGGACCTGTCACAACTTGTCTAGGGAGGTGGAGGTTCTACCTGAGGGTAGGGGTGGAAGGGATCTTTGGTTTCAGAGAATCTGGCAGAGGACTAGAGTGGCACTCCCTCCTCATTTCTTTCAGGCTCGGGTGATGGCCACCATTGGGGTGACCCGAGGCTTGGGAGACCACAATCTTAAGGTCTGCAGTTCCACCCTGCCCATCAAGCCTTTTCTCTCCTGCTTCCCTGAGGTGAGCCATACGGTTAAACCACCTCTTGCCTTCTCTGGGGGCCTCAGGCCAACTTTCTTTTTTTTTTGTTTTTTTGTTTTTTGTTTTTTTTGAGACGGAGTCTCGCGCTGTCGCCCAGGCTGGAGTGCAGTGGCGCGATCTCGGCTCACTGCAAGCTCCGCCTCCCGGGTTCACGCCATTCTCCTGCCTCAGCCTCCTGAGTAGCTGGGAGTACAGGCGCCCGCCACCACGCCCGGCTAATTTTTTGTATTTTTAGTAGAGACGGGGTTTCACTGTGGTCTCGATCTCCTGACCTTGTGATCCGCCCGCCTCAGCCTCCCAAAGTGCTGGGATTACAGGCGTGAGCCACCGCGCCCGGCCCTCAGGCCAACTTTCATCTGCAGTCCCTTTATCCCCAGGCTCCCTGTCCAGCAAACCCCACACCTCAATCCTCTCCGCCCTTTTCTCCCACCAGGTACGAGTATATGACCTGACGCAATATGAGCATTGCCCAGATGATGTACTAGTCCTGGGAACAGATGGCCTGTGGGATGTCACTACTGACTATGAGGTGGCTGCCACTGTGGACAGGGTGCTGTCGGCCTATGAGCCCAATGACCATAGCAGGTAGGGGCTGCATGGCATGGTGGTAAGGGGATGGCACTGGTGAAGGAAGGGTCAAAGGGAAGCAATGCTTGGGACCCCACATGTGGGCCTGTGTATCTGTCTTCCCACATACATGTTGGTACATGAATGTGCATGTGTGCTTCTGGCAGGTATACAGCTCTGGCCCAAGCTCTGGTCCTGGGGGCCCGGGGTACCCCCCGGGACCGTGGCTGGCGTCTCCCCAACAACAAGCTGGGTTCCGGGGATGACATCTCTGTCTTCGTCATCCCCCTGGGAGGGCCAGGCAGTTACTCCTGAGGGGCTGAACATCATCCCTCCCACCACCATCCCAGCCTCTCCATACTTACTCTTCTCACAGCCCAAATTCTGAAGTTGTCTCCCTGACCCTTCTTTAGTGGCAGCTTAACTGAAGAAGGGATGCCCGCTATATCCAAAATTATAGCTATTGGCAAATAAACCAGATGGATAAAGGTGTGTGTCTTTATTTGCTTTGACTAGAAACTGAAAAGATAAGAAGAAAGCTCTGTGGGGTGATGGAAAGAGCACCAGAACAGTTCTAGAAATGTGGTATTCCCCAGGTTCTTTATTCCGCCCGCCACTCTTTCCACTCCACGCATTTGCTGTGAGTGTCACTGGCCACTTCTGTGGCTTCACCCATCTGCCCAGACCCTTCCTGAGCTTTAGATCCACACATTCCAGTCATCTCCTGGACAGCCCGCTGGCACTTCAATTCAAATACCTCAAACTAAATTCACCACTGCCCTCCATAACATGTTCCTTCTCCTGGTATATCCCCTCAATGTGCACCAGCTCTGCTGCTCCAGTTAGAAATCCTGGAGTTGGTCACCCTTTGCTTTCATTTCTTTCCCATCAAGGTAATTGATCACTAAGTATTGTTGACTATAGACCTTTAAAAATATTTCTCTACTTGTCTCCACCTCTCTCTGCCTTCAGTCACCACCACCTTTTACTATATTGGCCTCCTACATTTAGTGGCTCCTTACTGCGCCTAGAACAAAATCAACACTCAACTCCTGTGCATGGCATATAAGGACCTTCATGATCCAGCCACTGCTTCCTTCTCCAGCCTCATTTTTCACCGCCACCACCAACTTCCTGGGGTTTGCATAACTGTGGGCTTTTAGTAGCTCCAACTTATCCAACATCTACTGCTGGGCATGGTGATTCACACCTGTAATCCCAACACTTTGGGAGGCAGAGGTGAGAGGACTGCTTAAGCCCAGGAGTTTAAGACCACCCTGGGCAATAGTGAGACCCCATCTCTACAGAAAAATAAAAAAATAGCTGAATGTAGTGGTGAGTGCCTGTGGGAAGCAGTTAAGCATCCAAGGAAATTAAGAGTATTGCTTATAGTAGAAAAGAATAAAGATCTCAAATCAGTGATCTGTTTCCACCTTAAGAAGCTAGAAAAAGAACAGCAAATTAAACCCAAAGTAAGCTAAGGGAAGCAAAAATAAAGATGAGCAAAATAATTAGAAAAGGCCTGTCACCAGCCTGGGCAATATAGCAAGACCCCATCTGTACAAAAAATACAAAAATTAGGTGTGGTGGTACACGCCTCTAGTCCCAGCTACTGGGGAAGCTGAAGTGGGAGAATCACTTGAGCCCAGAAAGTTGAGGCTGCAGTGAGCTGAGATTTTGCCCTGCACACTTGGACAACAGAGATCTTGTCTCAAAAAGAAAAAAAGGCTGGGCGCGGTGGCTCAAGCCTTTAATCCTAGCACTTTGGGAGGCCGAGACGGGCGGATCACGAGGTCAGGAGATCGAGACCATCCTGGCTAACACGGTGAAACCCCGTCTCTATTAAAAAATACAAAAAACTAGCCGGGCGAGGTGGCGGGCACCTGTAGTCCCAGCTACTCGGGAGGCTGAGGCAGGAGAATGGTGTAAACCCGGAAGGCGGAGCTTGCAGTGAGCTGAGATCTGGCCACTGCACTCCAGCCTGGGCGACAGAGCGAGACTCCGTCTCAAAAAAAAAAAAAAAAGAAAAAATTAAAAATTTTTAATTAAAAAAATCTACACATCACCTTATCTTGAAAACTTCACCTGCTGTTCAGGACTGGGTATCCCACAGCCACACAGGCCCACACTACAGCAATGACCTCCTGTATTATAACTGTCTACATTAGGAGTCAGTAGGGAGTAGCAATTAAGAACAGGGGCTTTAGAGTTCAGTTGTTTGGGTTCTAGTGTCAGACCCAGCACTAGCTTTGTAACCTCTCTGAACCTCAATTTGCTTCTCAGTAAAATGAAGATAGCTACCTCATGAGATTCTTGTAGTTAATGTATGTGGACCCAGGTCCATGTAATATGGATTCAATAAATGTTAGCCATCTTGAAATTGTCTGCATTCCTCATTTAGACTCTTAAGTTGTTTGAAAGCAGAAATGGATCTTCCAAACATAGCTCTCAGTTCACCCTCAAGAAATGTTTACTGAGCCAGTTAAGAGGCCTGGGGCCAAACTGCTGCGGACCTCAGTTTTCACATTTGTCAAATGTCTGGATTGCACTTCAGATAAAGTCTGTATGACTCCTAACATTCATTCATTCATCAAATATTTGTTGGCAACCTATTACGTGCCACTCACTGTGCTAGACAACGGGGGAAGGGACAGGCTGGAGGAGCCTGGGAAGTAGCAGGGCCAGACCACCAGTTTGGAGCCAGACAGGCCCGGCTGTGTGAATTCTTGCTGTCACAAGTCAAAAACATTTGTGTAAGCCACTTGATTTCTCTGAGCCTCAGCTTCCCTATGGGCAAAAGGGGATGGGTATATTTTCCCCAAAGATCTGTGATGAATATTGAAAGGGTTAAGCTGTGTAGTGTCCCAAGCACAAGCCAATGAAATGTTGGTGGACGTCCTCATTCTACTCCCACATCCTCAGCTTCCTTACAGGAAAAGGAGATACGCGTGTAGGTAAGTATCCTATACACCAAGTCAGAACTAGAAGTGGGAACAGAATTCCCAGCTGGGATCCGGAAGCATTTCTAGGAGCACCCTTTGAGGAGTAGGTAGGAATTGGACTCCTGGAAATTCCAGGCCAAGGGAGGAAAGCGAATTGTGAGGAGGAACGCTGGTCTGGGTCTGAACGGCTCTGAGAGGTCTTCAAGTTTGGGGGATGACGTTGGGCTGTACGATCCTAGGAACAAGAGAGTGGACATCTCCCCCAACCAATACACCCACGCCGGGCCCTGGGACGTGCCGGGGTTGCCCTTTCCCAGTCCCGCCTCCGGAGAGGTCCCAGGTGCAGCAAGAGCGGGTGGCTGCTTGGCCACAGGAGGGCAGCAGCGGCCCTTCCTGACCCCACCCCGAGCACTCTCAACTTTCCCGACGCCGGTCCTCCCCTAGGGGCTGGAAGGTTGGGCAGAGTGAGTTCACCCAGGTAGTGCTGGCCCCGCTCGCCCGGCTCCTCCGCAGTCCCGGAATAACCCCGTGGCCCTCCCCTACCTGGCGGAGTGGACGCCCCCGGCCCCAGGCCTGCGGACCAGGGAAGCGGCGGCCGCCCCGCGCGGGGCCGGGGCGGGCCGAGCCAAGGGCCGCCCCCAGCCGACCCTCCCGCTGCCGGGCCCGCCCTCCCCGCCGCGGAGCTGGAGGAGGGCGGGGCGGGGCCCTGGGGTCAGTCTGAGCCTCAGGCACCGGCCGCGCAGCTGGAGGCGGCGGAACCGAAGGTACCCTGGGCCGGGGCTGCGGGCAGCGGGGCGTCTTGGGAACTCGTCCCCGGGAGAGCACTTTGCCTTCCTCTCTGGGCCGGAGATCGAGGCCCGTGCAGGGAGGGGGCTTCGGCCTGGGCTTGGACCCCGTTCCCTCCCTGCGGAGTCGGCATCCGGGCTGGGCGGGGGTCGGCCGCGTCGGCACCTCCCGGGGCTGCAGCGAGGGGGCCCGGACTTGCTGGCAGGGGCTCTCGCCTCCTGAGGTCCGAGTCGGAGCCCCTTCCCCTCTCCTTCCAGCTTCCTGGAACCTGCCCCGCCGGGTGAGGGGCGAGGGAGCCTCAACTCAGACGCTCCAGCCCCCAGGGCGGGCGGCCGCAGGGGACCTAGAGTGGGATGGGGTGGCAATTCCTCCAGGCCAGGAGGGAGGCATGGCGGGAATAGGGGCGGGATGTGACCATTGGGACCTGCCACTGTTCGGCAGGGTCTGGACGCCGCCCTAGACGGTTCCTGGAGCCCGCTTGTGTTGAGGATAAGGGAGATGGGGAAGGATCCAACTCTGTGGTGTGTGTGTGTGTGTGTGTGTGTGTGTGTGTGTGTGTGTGTGTAGACAGAAAATGAGAATGAGAATCCTTCTCCTTCTTCATACTCGAACCAACAAAGAGTATCCTGGGGTTTGGGGCTGGGATCCCGAGGCCGAGTCCCACCCTCACTCTGGTTTTAAAGTTGAGAATGAGGTATCTCCTGGTATCTCCAGAATGGATTCCTTCCCTAGGTGTAGGGTGGGTCAGCAAAGTCAACCGGCCGCTCTGGATCATCTGGGAATTCAAGAGAGCGGTTGGAGAGAGATCTGGTGTATCCACACTGTCTTGTCTTGGGGAAGGCCCCAGAAGTTCCAGGCTCCATTCCAGGACCTGTGTGGGGCTCAGTTGCCCCTCTTAAGGGGTCAGTGGGACAGTCCCTCTGGGGCTGCCTCCCATAGGGAGTTATCCATGCCATCTTGGCCTTGGCCCTAGTGTCCTGGCCTGGCCTGGGCTGCCTGCTGTTCCAGCCCAACCGTAGCCTGGAGGGAAGGTCTTCTAATTGAGCTGGAGGCTCCAGGTCCCTTAACGCATGCCTCAACCCCGGGCTTCTGTCCTCTGCCTCCTACCACTCTGGTGCCATCTGAATTACCCTGCTGGGGGGACAGCAGTGACATACTCATGCCTAAGTGACTGGCTTTCACCCCAGTAGTGATTGCCCTCCATCAACACTGCCCACCCCAGGTTGGGGCTACCCCAGCCCATCTTTACAAAACAGGGCAAGGTGAACTAATGGGGTGGGTGGAGGAGTTGGAAGAAATCCTAGCGTCAGTCACCTGGATAGAATTCCCGAGGAACCCTCTTTTTGGAGGATGGTTTCCATTTCTGGAGGCTATCTGCCGGCAGAGTGAATGCCTTCTTGCTTGTCTTCTGGGGAATCAGAGAGAGTCCGTTTTGTGGTGGGAAGAGTGTGGCTGTGTACTTTGAACTCCTGTAAATTCTCTGACTCGTGTCCACAAAACCGACAGTTTTGTGAATGTGTGTGGAGGCAAGGGAAGGGCCACCTAGGATCTGCTGTTGAAGGGAACAGGCCTGGGGCTGGAGGATTCGTTTCCTAAAGGGCAGTGTGAGGTGGTGGTGGGGTGTGGGGAGTAGAGGCCTTCAGTCAGCCCAGTTTGACAGGATGTGGGACTGAGAGAAAAAGCTAGGTTTGAAGCCGAGATCAGGTTACCGTCGCTTTCTTAACTGCTCCCTGCCTGGTTGGTGCTGGGACTGGCCCTCATTTGTCTCTTCTTTTGGGACTCCTCCCAACCCAGACTCTAGCCCCCTCCCCCTTCCCAACAGCCTTGACTTCATCTCAGCTCCAGAGCCCGCCCTCTCTTCCTGCAGCCTGGGAACTTCAGCCGGCTGGAGGTCGGTTCCCCTCCCCAGGGAAGGAGGAAGTGAGGGAAGCTGCGAAGGTGTGATGAACTGTGCAGATGCTCGCCGTGTGTGCTGGGGGTGGGGGACACTTGGAAGCCCGGGAAGCTGACTCCTTGCCCTGAGTCACAGGGAGGGGTGGGCAGGGCCTGTGGGTGAGCTGGACCGAGGGAGGAAGGGACTGTTCCAGAGTGGGTGGAGGTGATTCCCTGGTGGATTCTTCTCAGTCACTGTGCTGTGGTGGATGTGTGGCTCCCTACAGTGTGGTCATTGTCTCCTGCCAGGGGCTGAGTGACCCAGTGTTGCTGGCAGGCCCAGGAGGAAGGGGGGAGGAAGGCAGCCTGCCCAAACTCGAGCTGTGGGCACTGCTGGGACTGAGCCTCCTTTGTATGACTTGGGGCTTTGGGGACCGGGTGGGGTGGACCAGGGAAGCTGGCTGGCTGCTGCCCCTGTCCTCTGGGTTTCCCTGCTTCTGCTCTCCTTCCTACTGCTGAGGTGACATGTCGAAGAGGCACGGCTTTGAGTCACACAGTCCTGCTATGGATGCTATCCCTGCCGCTTATAAGCCACAGCTCTGAATCTGTCTTAACCTCATTGAGCCTTAGTTTCCTAGTTTGTCAAAATGGAAAGTACACCATCTACCTCCCAGGCATCTGGGGACCAAAGGAGATAATTCCTGCCAAAATGCCCGACAGAGTGCCTGGCACCTAGGGACTCTAACTATTCTTCCTTTACCTCTGGTCCTAGAGAGGGACTCCTCATTTGTGACTGGACAGGTATGACCTGTGCTGAGGGACAATCTGTTCTAGATTGGACCTTAGAGATTATTAAACTGTAAATGCATCAAAATCCTGGTAACCAATGAAGTCTGACTTGAAACCCTGATGTGTGAAGTAGATAGAAGCTTGCTCCCTGGACGTCCCGCATCCCTGAGCAGCTCTTTAGCTACCTGGAGTCCCCAAGTTGGCCAGTGGATTAGATTGAAACTCATGTTTTCCAGCTCCCAAGTGGGGTCATCATCCACCTCCCACCACTGTATTCTAACCCATCGAGGGAGACCTGTCCCTGACCCAGAGATTAGGAATTTCGAGCTCTGTTGTTGCACAATTGGTGTTTGGCCAGAAGATGCCTGAGCAAGCCCCCTGTCCCTTTGCTAGAGGCCTCGGTTTCCAGGAAGGTTTGAGGGCCCTAGAGAAGTGTTTTTGGACTTTAATGGCTTTTCCTCAAATCCTCAATACCTCTTTCCTGGCAGCCCCACCATGGCTGCAATCCGAAAGAAGCTGGTGATCGTTGGGGATGGTGCCTGTGGGAAGACCTGCCTCCTCATCGTCTTCAGCAAGGATCAGTTTCCGGAGGTCTACGTCCCTACTGTCTTTGAGAACTATATTGCGGATATTGAGGTGGACGGCAAGCAGGTGAAGGCAGAGATGCCCTTCCCACCCGACCCTGATCCCCGCCCCCCAGTCACTGAATGACCTAGTATGTCCTTCCCCACTCCTACCCCTGTCCTTGTGTCATTCTCCCTGCTGGAACCAGTAAAAGTTAGGAAGTATATCTGCAGTCTTAAAAAACCTGGATATACTTTCTGGTTCTTCCACAGACTGGCTCTGTAACCTGGGCCGAGTCCCTTTGCCTCTGGGTTTAAGCTCCCCCACCTGCAAAATGGGGATGATGGTAAGACCTCCCTCAAAGGGTTGTCGTGAGAATTAACCAAAATAATGGTGCTCACAGTGGCAACTCAAGGGTCAAACACGTGTCTTAGCTTTCTTTAACAAACTGACCTAATTTATGTTGTGGGACAGTGATTAATACAATGCCTAGCACATAGCAGGTACTTGAAAAAGAAGTTCAGTGAGCCCAAAGAACAGTGGTTTCAGAGGACCTTTGGGTGGCAGGGTTGGGGCCCTCAGGCCAGCTACTCACTGGCCTTGTGTGTCAGGTGGAGCTGGCTCTGTGGGACACAGCAGGGCAGGAAGACTATGATCGACTGCGGCCTCTCTCCTACCCGGACACTGACGTCATCCTCATGTGCTTCTCCATCGACAGCCCCGACAGCCTGGGTGAGGAGATTGGAGGGAGGGGACTGAGAACCCCTCGGAATCAGCCAGAGGTGTCGTGCCTTGGCCTGTCTTCAGTCATCTTCAGAGATGGGGGGTGGGGATGCAGGGGAGCACTCAGGCCCTGCTGGTCTCCTTTACTGTGGTAACTGGCCCTCTGAAGGCATACTGCTCTTGAGGTTTTGAGCTGTGAAAGGGACCATCATGCTGAATGGCTTCTAAGATTCTGCTGTGGGAAGATGAGGGCCCCCCAGGGGAGCTTTCTAGCTTAAGTGGAGGCACCGACACCTGTTGGGGCATGTCTGCACAGAAAACATTCCTGAGAAGTGGACCCCAGAGGTGAAGCACTTCTGCCCCAACGTGCCCATCATCCTGGTGGGGAATAAGAAGGACCTGAGGCAAGATGAGCACACCAGGAGAGAGCTGGCCAAGATGAAGCAGGTGGGTGCGGCTGCCAGGCTGGAGCCCCTGGGGAAGAAGGCACCCTCTGAGGGGTTGCAGACGGGCAAAGGGAGCTTCTTTCCAGCTACTGCCATGTGTTAGGGGAGATGGTAATATCTCTTGGTGAGGGAGGACCCGTAGGGTTGTGTCTGATGAGGCATCAGAGAATGAAGTGACTTGTCCAAAGTCACTTGGCATTTTTATTTATTCCAGTTAATTGTCCATTCTGTTTAGAATTGGGACTATTAAGATGATTAAGAAAATCTGCCCTCGGGGAGACAGCTTATGTTCGGGTACCCAGGCTGTGCCATCACAGTGCCCCTGGGGGAGGTGTAGGGTGATGTGGATGTGGGAACGAGGGCAGGCATTGTGTAAATGGCTGGAAGAAGGGATGAGAGTGCTGGCTTATTCAGGGACCTAAGTGGCTCTCTAGCCAGAGCACTAGAGTTTATTAGAGAAAGCTGTCAGGGTAAGAAATGCAGATAATTAAGGCAAAGTTTCAAAGTGGGGAGATGTTAGGTCTGTGTGTTAGAAAAATAATTCTGACTGGAAGAGTGAGGATGGAGGCAGAGCAGTCAGGAGGTGGGAGGCGCTCATTCAGGCAAGAGAACTGGGGGCTGTGTGTGGGAGGAGGTGGGGCTGAATGGGAATGGAGGGAGGGACCGGAGGGATTTTTGGATCCCTGGCCCAGAAGCTGCCCAGGGTAGCTGGGGCCTGGGCGCTTTTTTTGGGTCAGGACTGGAGGAGGAGGCATTTGTTCCAGCTGCTACACTTATGGGTGAGGCAGGAGAGGTTCATGTAGTCACCAGCTTCCTTTGACCCCTCATCTTCTGTCTTCTCAGGAGCCCGTTCGGTCTGAGGAAGGCCGGGACATGGCGAACCGGATCAGCGCCTTTGGCTACCTTGAGTGCTCAGCCAAGACCAAGGAGGGAGTGCGGGAGGTGTTTGAGATGGCCACTCGGGCTGGCCTCCAGGTCCGCAAGAACAAGCGCCGGAGGGGCTGTCCCATTATCTGAGATCCCCAAGGCCTTTCCAAACATGCCCCCTCCCTTCAACAGGGGTACAGAAATTATCCCCCTACAACCCCAGCCTCCTTAGGGCTCCATGCTGAAGGCTCCCCTTTTCAGTTCCCTCCTGCCCAGGACTGCATTGAGGTTTCCTAGCCCTGAGGTGGTGGGGTGGTGCAGGCCCTCCCTCCCAGTGCTCTGGGAACCAGGCCTATGCCCTGCCCTTCCTCAGGGCCCCTGGGGCTCTTGCCCCTTTGACCTTTCCCAAAGGATGGTCACACACCAGCACTTTATACACTTCTGGCTCACAGGAAAGTATCTGCAGTAGGGGACCCAGAGTCCCAGGCCCCTGGAGTTGTTTTTGGCAGGGGCCTTGTCTCTCACTGCATTTGGTCAGGGGGGCATGAATAAAGGCTACAGGCTCCAACGTGTGTGGCAGCTTCTGGTCTTTCCCTCTGGGTGCTTAGTGTCCCATCTCTTTTCATGTCCAAGTTGCTTGCCAGCCTGGCCCCCTGTCTACAAGGCAGGCCAGCGGCCGGCAGGGTGGAGTCTTAGAGCAAAGGATGAGGTCATGCCTGGCTCTGGGCCAAGGAGGCGGGTGAAGGGAGTGGTCTGTAGCAGGGGGCTAAACTTAGAAACCTGTGGGTGGCTTCCCTGCCACCTCCCACTGGGTTTCCTCTCCAGCTGGGAGGGGGTGTGGCCCAGAGCAGGGCTGAAAGTCCCACCCTTCCCTACTGGGTCAACTTGGGGGCTCAGGAAGCTGGGGCCAGGCAGAGGAGACATTATCAAGGCTTTTGCATAGAACAAGATTTTGTTTTCAGAGTTTTCTTCCTCCCCCTTCCCCCAATTGTTAGCAGCTTGATGTGTCATTCTCCCCAGCAGGGGAGGGGGTGGAATGGCTTGGGTTGTAAACTCCCTCCCCCAGCCTTCCTGTCCCTTGAAGGGGCAGCTCAGCTGGGTTCTGGTTCAGGGTCAGGCAGGCAGTTAAGGCTTGGCTGGTGCGAGAAGGCTGGGTGCTGTGTCTTCAGAGCTCATTCCTCCACTCTGGCTCCACTTGCAGAGACAGGCCCCCTTCACCCTCCTGCTCCTGGGGGAGGCAGTCATGACCATGGGACCCTGGAAAGAAATAAAGTACACTTTGTCTTCCTTACCACCTCCTCTGGCACTGTCCCCAACCTGGCCCACCCTGGCCCAGCCATACCTGAGGTAGAGGGGCTGAACTTGCTCAGACCTTGCAGTAAATTCTGTCCCTGTTGCAGGTCCAGTTTGGCAGGGAAGGGACACCCGGTATACCCTCCGTTTTCTTTACAGAACTCCAGGAATCTGTGGGGTACAGAGGAGTGCCAGCAGAGACTGGAGGCTAAGCCACGGTCCTGTCACATCTGAGCTGTACTTGCTCAACCTCCGGATGTCATTTAACTTGTAAATATAATAGGGGTGCTGTGAAAATGGACACATCTGAGGATTAACTGAGCGATAAGCAAGCGCTTAAAAAAGATCCACCTGCCTTAGGCAGGGGCTGTGGCCACCAAGAGGGAGAATGGGGTGGGAATGCTCACACTTTCCAGTCGGGATCATGGCCCAGGAGAAGGGGGTTCCCCACGACGATGAGCAGGGCCTTGGCCCGGGTCACAGCTACATTGAACCTCTGGAAGGAAGAAGTGTGGTCATGGGAGGGAAGGGCCCCAAGATGGAAGAATTCCTGCCACCCCGACCAGCCCTCAAACCTTGGGGTTCTTAAGGAAACCCAGATTAAAGTCCAGATCCAGCTGCACAAAACTCTGGCTGCTTCGCACAGTGGAGATGAGGATGACGCTTCGTTCTTGGCCTTGGAATTCTTCCACTGAACCCACCTATCGGGGAAAGAGGCAGGGCCTGAGACCAGCCAGGCGTGTCAAAGGGGTGTCCTACCCCAGCAAGCCTGCCATCCAAGGAGGGTACAGAGAGGTCACTGGGCAATTGTAGACCAGTGGAGTGAACAAGTGAGTGCTGCAACACGGCCCAGGGAAAGGGGACAGGAGGTAGGCAATGGAAGCTGAAACCTGAAGGGTGAATCCTGTTGAGGGGTGGGGCCTGCAAAGTGTTCTAAGGAAAGAAAACAGCATTGCAAAGCACACTGGAACTCAGAGCAGTGACTTTCACACTTTCCTGAAAATAATCACCAAGTATCTGTTAAGAATATACAACCCTGGGCCCTAACCCAGACCCCCCCATCAGAATTTCCGAGAGAGAGGCCTCTAAGTCTTAGAGCAGTGTTTTCAACCCTGGCTGCACATTGGAATCACCTGAGAAGCTATAAAAACTACCAGTGCCCTGGCTCTGCCCCATAGCTGTATGAGCTGGTGGGCGGGGCCCTGGCAGGGGGGGGGGGGGGGGTATTAAAAGCTCTCCAGGTGATTGTTATCTGCAGCCAGTGTTGAGACCACAACCTTACAGAGGCTACTGGGGGTGGGGGTGGCAGCATCACATGACAGGCCACGGAATTTGGACTTTATCCGTAGGGCAGAGGCCTCAAACCTGCCTGAGTCTAAGAATGACAGGAGGTGCTTGTTAAACATCCAGGCTTCCTGATCCCATCCCAGACCATTAAGTTGGAATCTCCAGGTGTGAGAGGCTTGGGGAGAGCTCCAGCTCTATTCAAGGCAGCAGGGGTGGGACGGGGATGTGGGCTGGACTGGAGTGGAAGCTTGAGAAAGTCTTTGGAAGTGGGCAAGTGGGAGCACACGGAGGGGAGGGAGTGAGTGTGGAACAGCGTGTCACCTTCAAGTCCTTGATGTCATCCAGTCCTCGAAGCTCCCTGTCAAGTTTGGTGATGCAGTAACGGATTTTCTCCACCTGGAAGGAGGGGGACAGGTGCCTTTCTCTCCTGCCATTAACCTCATGCACGAGGGAGCCTGGCAGGCCAGGGAGCTGGGGAACAAAGGAAGGGGACAGCTGACCTCGGTGCTCTTCTGAGATACGGAGCCAGCAGAGGCCTAAGCTCCTGAAGCCTCTGCCTAGTGGTCTGGATATTAAGGAGGTACCATCTGGGGGAGGGGCCCCACCCTTGCTGGTAACTGAGGACCTGACCTGTTTCCGGTACGGGGAGATGACGCCCACGCTTCGGGGGCTCAGGCGGGCTTTGCCCTTCTTGGAGGAGGGGGCCAGGAGCAGCTTCAGGTAAGAAGTCACTGTGGCAGCCTCTTCAGGGTTGAAGAAGGATGGGCTGTTGCCCTCACGCTCATCTTTGCCCATTACGCCGTGAAAGATGATGGGAAAGCCCTGGACATGGGGTCAAGGGAAACCCTCAGCCAGACCACCCTCCCTCAATTCCCTCCCTTCCCAAACCCTTCCAGAGAGTAAGAGATCCCAGGCCAAGGTGACAAAGGGAGGGGCTGCACCTTCAGTGGGAGGGAAGTCAGGGTACAGGGGTGGGAGCCTGCGCCCCTGCCCTGCTTAGCCTCACCTGTCGAGGCAGGCCTGCCCAGCGGCAGAAGCGTTCTCGATCCACGACATCAGCACAGGCCTGCAGCTCCCCTTCATAATAGAGCTGGTTAGGAATGTCCAGGATGGTGGGATGAGACCTGGGAGGCCGGAAGAGGAAGAGCAAGACCGAGGGTCAGATTCCCTCTGCCCCACAGGGGCTCCGCTCTACCCACTCTGGGCCCCCACACATTAGCCTGCTGCCCCCCTGGCTCCCTGGATAGCAGGACACTCATCCATAGTATCTGCTGCCAGGCACTGTAAACCACAGAAAGCAGAACCAGAGTCCTGCTTTCTGTTCCAGAGAGCATCTAGTCCAGGGACTCCACAGACCCATGACATTTAAAACTAAAAAATTAGGGGCCCATTTTCAGGTTTCAAATTTACCAAGGACAGTACGAAACCAAATTATCCTTGACTATCATGTTATTTGATGAGACAGTGTGTTAAATCCAAAAATATAACTAGTGATGACACAATAGCTAACATTTATTGAGCTCTTAGTGATAGCATAAAACTCATCTAAGCATTTTAGATGGCTTAACTCATTCACTAAAAGCATACAGCTCTTTAATTTGAATAACAATAGGTTTATGAAAAAACTGTATCTTCCCTATTTTTCTTTCTTTCTTTCTTTTTTGAGATGGAGTCTCGCTCTATCACCCAGGCTAGAGTGCAGTAACGAGATCTCAGCTCACTGCAACCTCCGCCTCCCAGGTACAAGCGATTATCCTGCCTCAGCCTCCCAAGTAGCTGGAATTACAGGTGCCCGTCACTATGCCTGGCTAATTTTTGTATTTTTAGTAGACATGGGGTTTCACCATGTTGGCCAGGCTGGTCTCAAACTCCTGACCTCAAGTGATCAGGGGTGGGAGCCTGACCTACCTTGGCCTCCCAAAGTGCTGGGATTACAGCCATGAGTCACTGTGCCTGGCTTCCTCCCTGTTTTTCTTATTTCTCCTTGGATTGCCTGAAAACTTCATCTGGGATTGGTACCAGACACACCCGAGCCTCTAGGAACCACTGCCCACCCGCTAAGATGCAGATAAGCTGACTGCTGTCGTGTGAAACCACTGGCTAAGTCACACAGACAACAAACAGCAGTGCTGGGGCTAGAAAAACCTCCTACCTTCCGGTTTAGTCTTTCTGCATCACACAACCTCTGAGCAACAGGACTGCAAGCCAGACTCTCCAGCAGGGGCTGCACACAGGATGTGAAGGCACAGGATATGGCAGGGGAGGCAAGGGCGTGGGAATACCTGTAGTTGCGGAGCAGCTTGGTTATGAACTGGGGGTCATAGCCTTCAGGGCCCTTCTTGTACAGGGAGTTGTAGGTGAGCAGCCGCTCCAGCAGTGAGTATCCCAGCCCATGCTTCTGGGTCAGTGGGGAACGCAGCACAGGCCCCAGCTGCCGAGGGTCTCCTGCCAGCACCAGCTGCCCTCCTGGATCGCCTGTTTCCTTTACTTCCATCAGCCCTGGGAAGCAGAAGAGGTGTGGGGAGAAAGGTAAGTGGTGCAACCTCTCTGACCCACACAGGGTGTATACCTGCAGCCCCACCTGAGTCCCTCACCTGCTATAGCTACCAGACTCTCAGGCTCCATGCAGTGGCCAGCCTCATCGATGAAGATGTGTGTGAAGTGATCAATGGGAAACTGGGCCGAGACCAACCTGGGAGGTGTCAGGCCAGGCAGGGGTCATATCCAGGCACCCAACTACCAAACCTGAATGCTTTCCCAGGCTGGCTCCTCACCACCCCCGCACCCAGCCCCAGAAACCATTCTTCCCCATTTCCCCAGCCCGTTACCCCTTTGATTACACTTACGATTCAGAGACACACCCACACACACTCCCCACCTGCCAGCAGTGATGAGGGTGGTAATTAAGACCCGGTATTCCTGCAGCTTCTTCTTGGCGGGAAATACATACTCCCCCTTCTTTGCATCCCAGTTGCAGCAGGGCTGTGGATTGTGAAGGGACCAGAGGAATCAGCTTGGCTCCACTCATTCCCACCGTGATTCTGGTTGTAGGCCCCCCAAATAATTGTTTTTATTATTATTATCATAATTTTTATTTTTGAGACGGAGTCTCGCTCTGTCGCCCAGGCTGGAGTGCAGTGGTGCGATCTCGACTCACTGCAAGCTCCCCCTCCCGGGTTCATACCATTCTCCTGCCTCAGCCTCCAGAGTAGCTGGGACTACAGGTGTCTGCCACCACGCCCTGCTAATTTTTTGTATTTTTAGTAGAGACAGGGTGTCACCATGTTAGCCAGGATAGTCTCAATCTCCTGACCTCAGGTAATCCACGTGCCTCACCCCCCAAAGTGCTGGGATTACAAGTGTAAGCCACTGCGCCCAGTCCCCCAAACGTTTTATCCACCCCCCTCACTTACAAACTGAGGCCCAGGGAGGGGTCCTGCCTGGTCACATAGCAAGTATCAGAATCCAGGTCTCCTAGCTTCCTTGCCTGAGTGTCTGCCCTGAGAGTCTCCCCGGCATTTGCCATTCTTTGGCCCTCTGCACTTCCCTAGTACCTTGATGTCCTCAGGTACCATGCGGATGTCCCTGCTGGGGGCCAGGAGGCGGTAGATGGAGCTGGGAAGGTGGACCCGGAGCCTTTGACAGAGGAGGTCAGCCCCTGAGTTGGATGGAGCGCAGGCTAGGATGTGGGCTTTGGGCAAGTGCTTCACCACCTGAGATGCAGATAAGCACAGTGTGGGAGGCAGGTTCCTGAGACGCGGCCGTACTCAGTCTGGGGCAGCGCAAGTCTACGATGACTGAAATGTGAATGGTGACTCCAAGGGTCATGCCGTGCCCTACCCGTACAACAGTGTTCCACAGCCACATTTACCCTAACTCCCTACTTCCCCAATCCCCACCCTGTTTTTTGAGACAGAGTCTCACTCTGTCACCCAGGATGGAGTACAGTGGCATGATCACGGTGCACTGCAGCCTCAAATGCCCAGCTATTTTTTATATTTTTTCATAGAGACAGGGTCTTGCAATATTGTTCAGGCTGCTCTCAAACTCCTTAGGCTAGGCCTCCCCAAGTGCTGAGATTACAGGCATGAGCCACTGCACCTGGCCCCTACCTCTCTTTCTGATGGCTGCTCAGACGCAGGAGCATTTCGGGAGTGGGAAGGAACTAGAATCTGAGGACAAGTGCTTGATGCTGGGGGAGTCAGAGTGCAGGCCCCAGGTTTGTGCTCAGACCCCACCTGCTTAATGGCCTCCACTAACGTGACGGTCTTGCCGGTGCCTGGAGGCCCAAAGATGATGTAGGGGGCTGGACGGGTGGTGCCCATGACAATGTGCCTCATGGCCTGCAGCTGCTCTGGGTTTGACTCCAGACTCCGGTCATACAGCCTGGCAGAGGGACCAGGAATGTGAACTTGAAGTCATCCGGTGACCCAGAGGCCTCCCTGACTCCATCCCCTGTGCCCACACTCCGAGTGGTTCCAGAGGCTCCCTGCCCACAGTCTCACTTGAGTTTCACATCTGAGGGCAGCAGCGGGATGTCCCGAGGTGCCACAGGAAAGAGCATGGGCCACAGCAGCCAGCGCCCCGTCAGCTCCAGGGCACGGTGCTGGACTCGCAGGGGCTGGCGGTTGAAGGTAAAGTTCACCTTGAAGGTCAGCCCATCCACAAAGCGGCTCAGGAGGCTTTGGGCAGAGAGAGGGGGGAAGAGTTTGTTGGGGCAGGGGAGGTAGGCAATAATGGGCCAGAACCTTCTCCACCAACCGCAGTCTCAACCCCTCTTTCCAAGACCTTGACGGAAGCTCTCTAGAAGAGGAAGCTGCCGTAGCATCTCAGGGTACCGCTGAGGAAAAGTCTCCTGCTCTGCCCCTGGGGCCTCATTTATCTCAGGGAGAAACATTCCTCCTCCCCTGGGGTCAGAAGTCTGCAGACCCTTCCAGCAGCTCCGGGTTCCCCCAGCACCCACCTCATGGAAAAGCTTAGCTTGACACGGTCCAATTCCACCTTGTGCACAAAGCCCTTATATGTGACGGGGTCCTCCTGGTGTGTCTCCGAGGACAAAAGGGCAAACAGGTGGTCGCCCCGCAGCACTGAGGGGCGGCTCTCGGTCACCCCAGGAACCTATGGGGTGTGAACACAAGCAAGCTTCTGTCCCAGGGATGGACGCTGGAGGGCCCAGCCCCCAGGTTCTCCAGACCTTTAAGGAACAAGGACTGAGACTGGCCTTCTAACCTAAGACTCAGGGAGCTATGCTATCCCTGCACCCCTCTTTCCTTTCATACCAGCAGGAGCCAGGGGAAGAGGAAGAAGACAAATCTTCCGAAACTGCACAGAGATGCCGAGCCCAGGAACCCAGAGCCTCCAGTGCAGCTGCCCTCTTGGCCAGCTCAGTTCCTGCTCTGCCTGTAAAAAATCCTGTTCATCAGTTAATCGGGTTGCTAAAAAAACAAAACAAAACAAAACAAAAATGGACCAGGTATGGTGGCTCACGCCTGTAATCCCAGCATTCTGGGAGGCTAAGGCAGGCGGATCACTTGAGTCCAGGTGTTGTGAGACCAGCCTGGCCAATGTGGCAAACCCCATCTCTACAAAAAATACAAAAATTAGCCGGGCATAGTGGGGCATGCCTGTGGTCCCAGCTACTTGGTCAGAAGGCTGAGGTGAGAGGATCACTTGAGCCCGGGAGCAGGGATTAAAGTGAGCCAAGATCATGCCATTGTACTCCAGCCTGAGCACCATGGTGAGACCCTGTCTCAAAAAAAACAAAAACAAAAACAAACAAAAACTTGTTCAAAACTCACTTCCTGCAGTAATCTTTCCTTGACCAAACTCACCCTCTAATTCCCACCTGCACTTGTATGTAGAAATCCAGTCTCGTGTGTAATATGGGCTCACATGCAGACATTCAAAATCCAAGAGCCAGAAAGAGCTGCTCTAAGAATTATCCAGTCCAGCTCTGTGCTTTTCAGATAAGGGAACTAAAGCTCAGAGAAAGCTTTAGTTCTCTAAAGCTTGGGGACTTACCCAAGGTGGTAGCAAAGCCTGGACTAGAACCCAGATCTTCCCCATTCCCCTGCTCCGTCTTCAGGCACAGGATGCCCACCCTGCTGCTTGCGGAGCCCTGGGAACCACTTCAGCCTTTCTCTTGTTCTGCCCTGCTGTCAGGAATAGTTCTGCCCACAGCCTCTAGCTTGGCTGATGTGAGCCCACCCTCCTCACACTCAATCTGAGCCCTGACCTCCAGCGTGAGCAGCCTGGGGTTCTGGTCCACGGGGTCCCAGGTCATGGGCACTGACTCCAGGTCATAGTGCCGGATATCATGCTCCATCTGCAGCTCTTCCAGGTGCAGCAGCAGCCGCAGCTTCACCTCATAGTTCCTCCACTTCAGGGTTGTCTCCAGCTGGGCCCTGGAAATGATGGTTGGGAGGGGTGAGTGGGGGCAGGAACGGGATGGGCCAGACAACCCCTATGCCCAGGAGTATCCACTTTTCCCACCCGAAGCTCTGGAACTAAGCATCAAAAAGCAGAGAAGACTAGAGGGATACAGAAGTGGATACAGAGTCAGAGGCCCTGAAGAAGGAAGCCTTGGCTCTTGCTTCCTTGGATGCCCCTGCCCCCACCTCACCTGACTTGCATTTGCATGGTGGCTCTTATGGCCAGAACATTCTCCCCTGATCCTCCTCTCATGACTCCCACCCTCACCTCATTCAAATGTCCTTCTCTGGTCAAACATCACCACCTCAAACAGGTCAGGACTAACTGGCCCTCTGCCAAGCAGCACTAACCCATCCTCTAACCCTGCTTTAGTTTCAGTGTAGTTCTTTTTATCTTTTTTAGAGACAAGATCTTGCTGTCACCCATGCTGGAGCGCAGTGGCATGATCCTGGCTCACTCACTGTGTTCTCGACCTCCTGGGCTCAAGGAATTCTCCCACCTCAGCCTCACAAGTAGCTGGGACTACAGACATGTGCCACCACACTTGGCTAATTAAAATTTTTTTTTTTTTTAGAGACAGGCTCTCCCTATGTTGCCCCAGGCTGGTCTTGAACTCTTGGGCTTAAATAATCCACCTGCAGCTCAGCCTCCCAAAGTGCTGAGATTACAGGCATGAGCCACTTGCACCTGACCTGTTTCGTTCTTCATAGCACTCATCACTCCATGAAATTGTAACAAAAATGCTCATTGTCCCCAATTAAATGAGCCAGGCCTTCATTTGACTGGTTCACCTTGAATGGTGCTTGGTTTATGGTGCGTGCTCAGCAAGGGAATGAATGAATACAGCCCGAGAGGCTGAGGACAGACGTGCCATGGCAATGCAAAGAAGCCAGTAGGGAAAAGACAGGGGAGAGTGTGGGGTGCAGAGGGGTAGTACTTACTTGATCTCAGCGATCTCCTTAGGGGCAGTGAAGATACTTGTTCCCTGAAGAAGCATGGGGAGCAGCTGCCTGAGGCGGGGAGGTGGGTAGTATGTCCCCAGCGCCATACTTAACTCCAGGTCATAGCCCTTAGCGCTGCAGAATTGAGGGAAGAAAACACAGAAAACCCCTCACCCTCCAAGACCCTGAGAACGCCCCTCTCAGGTGGATGCACAAAGCCCTCCTGCAGTCCTACTGCTGAAAGGAAGTCGGCAGCCTCGCTCCAAGGTTGGACTATTCTCATTTTTGGAAAGCACCATACTTGGAAACCTTTATTATGTAAGTAATACATGTTCATTAGAGAAAAAAATCAGGTAATAGGTAATAAATAAATATCATTCTTACCATCCAGGAATAACCAATGTTAACTTCCAGAGTTTCTTCCCTGTAAATTTCTGTTATATAGTCAACAAAAAGAGCACAATGGTCTGTGAAGGTCCTATTACATCGTTTGCTTTTTTTTTCTTTTTCGAGATGGAGTCTCACTCTGTTGCCCAGGCTGGAGTGCAATGGCGCGATCTCGGCTCACTGCAACCTCCACTTCCCGGGTTCAAGCGATTCTCCTGCCTCAGCCCCCTGAGCAGAGTAGCTGGGACTATAGGTATGTGCCACCACACCCGGCTATTTTTTCGTATTTTTAGTAGAAATGGGGTTTCACCATGTTGGCCAGGCTGATCTTGAACTCTTGACCTCAAGTGATCGGCCCGCCTCAGCCTCCCAAAATACTGGGATTACAGGTATGAGCCACTGCGCCCAACTAGTTTGCTTTTATAACTCAGTTATTTTGTGAACATCTAGAAAAAACAAAAAGAGATGTCTACACATATCCTACACTTCCATCCACATGAAGTGTCCAGCACAGAGAAATCTATGGAGACAGGAAGTAGATGAGCAGTTTCTTAGGGCTGAATGAAGTGGTGGAGGATAAAAGGGTGATAGCTTTTTGGGGTAATGAAATGTTCTAAAACCAATGGTGGTGATGGTCTCACATATTTGTGAATATACTAAAAAAATTACTGAACTGTGTAATTTAAATGGGTGAATCATATGGTATGTGAATTATCTCAATAAAGCTGTTTAAAAAAACAGAGATGTTGGCTGGGCACAGTGGCTCACGCCTGTAATCCCAGCACTTTGGGAGGCCAAGACGGGCGGATCACTTGAGGTCAGGAGTTCGAGACCAGCCTGGCCAACATGGTGAAACCCCATCTCTACTAAAAATACAAAAATTAGCCGGGTGTGGTGGTGCATCCCTGTAATCCCAGTTATTTAGGAGGCTGAGGCAGAAAAGAATTGCTTGAGCCCAGGAGGCGGAGGTTGCAGTGAGCTGAGATCATACCACTGCACTCCAGCCTGGGCAACAGAGCAAGACTCCATCTCAAAACAAAAACAAAAAACAAAAAACCCAGAGATGTCTACAATGATCTGCCTGATAATCCATCACACAGGGACAATGCCTAAAATGTTTTTCACTCTGTCCTCAGATCTGCAGTTCATCTGCAACTTTCTTCCTTGACAGAAAAATTCTCTCAGACCCAGAAGAGTGAAGAGCCTGCAGGAAAAGGGGCTCTGGCTCCCAGTTCTGTGCTCCTCCCAAAGCCCTAGCCTACGTGGTTGAGATACGAGCCCAGCCAAGGCTGAGTGGGAGCGAGGAGTTACCGGTCAGGTCTCTCTCCTTCCTCTATCCGGTTGGTCACCACAGGGTTTCCAGTGATCCGGGTCCGCTTGAAGGGAGTCATGGGCTTCAGCTGTGCAGCCAGGGGGCTGTGGGCGACGGCAGCCAAGAAGCGGGCAATGTAGAATGTGCCGGCTCCTTCCGAACCCGACTCCCCAGGTCCCAGCAGCTCCCAGAGCACTGTGGCTGGGAAGTAGCCCACAAAGCTGGTCTTACAATGGACATGGAGTTCATAGCATTCACCTGGAGGAGGATGGATGAGTGAATAGGGGTAGGGCAGGGACCCTCCCACCCATATCCTTATCCTGGACACTCTCCCAGGAAGCCCCATCCCAAGGCAAGAGTCCACTGGACAGTGACAGTGTGCTTCCCAAAGCACCAGCACTGCCTGGGGCAAGCCCCTGTCCACCAGCTCTTTCCTTTGGAAACCCACTCACCAGGGCCCAGTGGACAGGGCAACTCCTGGTCTTCATTGTAGAAAGCAAACTGGGGTGTCCGGCAAAGTGGGAAGAGGTGAGTGAGGGTAACAGACTGGGTTCCGCCATTCCGAAGCCTCAGGGTCAGCACCTCTTTGCGGTTCAAATCCAGGCGGATAAGGAGCTGCCCATCTCGGGCTTCATGGGGCCCCTGGACTTCCACATCCACTCCGTGTTTCCCGTGAAGATACTCAGCCCTGGGCAGAAGGGGAGTCAAGGGGGGGCTGGGTGGGAGTGGTCTCACTGGGAGTTACCCTGGGGAAAGCTTTAGGCTTGGGAGCCAGGCAAAGTGCCAGCTGTGCTTGGGAAACTCACCCCCTCCCAGCAGACCAGTCCCCTGCCCTTCCCCCATTCTCTGAAGGAGGGGGACTTACTCCCACTTGTGTAACCCACTCTTTCCTCACACAGACAGCCCCCTTCCTTCACACCCTGCGGGCCTCCCCGTACACACAACACACAACATACACACACCTGTCATAAAAGATCTTGGCTAGCAGTGACTTGTGGTGTTTGCTGATATCTGACCCCAGCTTCATTCTCCTCTTTTCTGGGAACCGCACGTCGGCCCAGCGGTCGAGTCTGAAGAACCTGACCCGAGTCTTGGTGACGTAGGCCAGATTTGCAATCTTCATTCCATACAGCATGGAGGAGAAGCCAGGGGCGGGGGTCCCAAAGCTGCCAGAAGCAGAGGAGACTGGGAAATGAGGGAAGGCAGGGCTTGCGGGAGGCAGGGCGGCGGGTGGGGAAGGGCACTGGAGGGTCACTCTGTGCTGGACGCACCAGCCCTGCTGTGGAGCAGGATGGGGCCCAGAGACAGAGAGACTCAGGCTGGGGATCGGAGGAATGTTTAATGTTTTCAGGGAAGGCAAATGGGACTTCCCAAGGCAAAATACAGTTGTTTTAAACAGTGGGTTCTGGATTGTTCGTTTCTGAGGGGAAAAGCCCAATCACAGGCTGCTGACTGGAAGGACTAAGGGAAGACAGAGAAAGACATAAAGTTCTTTTTGTGGGGGAAACTGTTTGGGACAGAGAAGAAAATACAAACAACTCAGAAGAAAGAGCTGAGGCTAAGGGGAAGCGGAATGATTTGATTCAGAGGGGTGGAAGTGGGGTCCAGCCTGTTGGTGAGGAGAGAAGGGATCAGAGACAGTACAGATGTCCAAGTGTGTGGGCAAGGTGGCTGATCAGACAGCAGTTTCCACCCGAAGTCATAGGGTGCAGGTGGACCCCAAGCAGGAAGGGAAAGGATCCTTCTCCAGAGATCAAATAGCCTGGCTTTGTGCCTAGAGAAGGTGAAGACAGGGAAAACTGGTCAGAAGGACAATAACCTCAAGGCTCAGTGCCTGGAGTTCAGTTCAGTCAATTCAACAAACACTTACAGAGGCCCGTTATGTGCCAGACACTGTGCTGGATGCTGGGGGTTCAAAGATGCAAGAAACTCAGTGCCTGCCTCGAGGCACACACAGACTGAACACATACATTCCAGCGTGGTGCTTGGAGGGCAGCTCATCGGCCACAGAGGGGCTCGGTGCCACAGAGGGACACTGAGCCCAGTCTGGGGGCAGAGGAGGTATCCATGAAGGCTTTCCCAGGAGGCAGCATAAGAACTGAGTCCTGAGGATGAATGGGCATTACCTGGGCACAAGAGGGAGCGTGAAGTGTGAGCAGATGTGAGGGGTACGCAAGAACATGTGCTGAGAGGGGCGGAGGGGGGCTGCCCACTTGACAACTCTAGCCAGGTCAGCTCAGGTGACCTCACCTCTCAGAGCCTCGCTTTCCTCCTCTATAAAATTGGAGGAAAGCGAGACTTACCTCGTAGGGTTGCTGTGAGGTTTACACGAGATTTTGACACGGCAGAGAACCACTTAGCCCAGTGCTTGGCACATAGGAGACCTCAGTAAGGGTGAGCCATGATTAGTATCACATACAGTTTCATTGTGCTAGAGTGAAATGCATAAGGAAGGGAGTGGCAGGAGGAGCAGAGGTGGGCAGGGACCAGATCATAGACAGTTTTGCACACCAGGCCAAGCCTGGACTTGACCCTGAATGTCTGCAGTCCTTTTCCCCGCTCTACTGATACCCAGGAGCCTGAGGACATTCCCACGTGCCACATACTTCAGGGACATATTCAAGATCTAGATGACTGACACCCTCCCTTAAAAGCAAATCTTTGTTTATGAGAACTACGGTAATCCCTATTTAACTCTTAAGGCTAAATCATCATGGTCACTCACTAGGGTATATGATAAGATCATTTATGGTTATGAATATTTTTCAGGTGCCCCCTGCCTGTAACTCTGCCCCTCTCCTTCACCCCAAGCAAATGAGACCGGTACAATTTGGAAAACATTGAATTGGCTATGATTTGTTTTAAAAAGATAATAAATCATTCAAAAGCATAATAGAAAATGCTCAGTAAATGTTAGCTACTATTATTAGTATTTATATTAGTAGAAATAGTAGTACTAATAGTAGCAGTAGTAGTAGGAGTAGTAACAACTTACTTTCAGCCCACGTCAGAGGCTACACTGTGGTTACAGAACCACTGCGGTTGGTGGGTTTTAAGCAGGGGAGTGGCAAGATCATATTTGCATTTCAGATCACTCTGGCATCAGGATTGGAGGATGGATTTGCTGGAGGCAAGACTGTAGGCAGGGAGACCAGTTAGAAGAAGGCCCTTGCAATTGTCCAGTTAAAAGATAACAAAGGCCTGAGCAAGGCAGTGGGTAGAGATAGAAGGAGAGCGGCAAGATTTGCTAATACTTAGAATGTAAAATTAGCAGAATTTGGTGACTGACAGAAGGGGGAATGAAGGCTGGGAAGAGGGGGGGAGTCTAGGATCCCCAAATCAATGGCCTGGCTTCTAGGACTATCTCTGAGATAGGATGTAAGACAAGAGGAGGAGGGATTGGAGGGACTGACCATGACACTTGGATTTGGATATGCTGCGTTTGAGATTCCTGTGGTCCAGAGGCAACCAGCTCCACAAGTCAGAAGCTGAGAACTCAGGCCAAAGTCAGCCTAGTATTAGGGAGTCCTCAGGTAGTGGTTATAATCAAGGAAGTGTAGGAATCTCCCCAGGGAGTGTGAGTAGTCGAGAGCAGCTACTAGGACAACCCGGGGAAGAAGGGAAAACAAGAAACCCTCAAGGGAGAAAGGAGAATCAGCAAAGTCTCAAAATCAGGTATCAGGATCAAAAGCTGCTGAAGGGTCCAGTAATACAGGGACTGAAATCAGGAGATCATCAGTAACTTTCACAAGGGCCTCTTAGAGTCCATCAAAGTCCCACGGAGTGAGGCACAAACTAATGCCTACAGCAGCTACCCTCCACAGGTATCTTAATCCTTGCAGCCCTCTCGGACACCTGTTCAGTCCCATTTTTGAGTCACTAGTGTAAGAATACTGCATGCATATCCCTCACAACGCTAAGAAAACAACAGTGCAGCCTCCAAGAAAAGTGGCTCCAGGCTCCCAGATCAATGCTGGGCAGAAAGAGGGCTTTGTGGGGACTGAACAAACTAGGAAGTGCATGCCCTGTCTGAAGGGGGTAACTGCTCATATCTGAACCGGGCCAGTAGGGAATGCAGGCCCCAGATGGCCAGATCTGACTTTCAAGAAAAGACAAAATCAAAATTTTAACCTGAAACCTTCTATTTTTGGAAACCTGCATGGCACAAGGGCAGACAGAACTCATCTCTGCAAATTTTTCAAATTCTACTGCAGAAGCTGTCCCTAAATATTTCTCAAATTATTCTCTATGTCTCTTACTACTACCCAAATTCACATAACATTGGTCTAGGTGACAGTCATTCAAAAATTATTTTTAAAAAATCACAAACTTATTATATTTTTGTCAAAAAAAAGCCCCAATCCTTGTATTATACATGTAATCCCCTATATTTATTTATTTATTTTTTTTGAGATGGAGTCTCGCTCTGTTGCCTGGCTGGAGCGCAGCGGTGCGATCTCGGCTTACTGCAACCTCCGCCTCCCGGGTTCAAGTGAGTCTCCTGCCTCAGCCTCCCGAGTAGCTGGGACTACAGGTGCATGCCACCACTCCCAGGTAATTTTTGTATTTTTAGTAGAGACGGGGTTTCACCACATTAGCCAGGATGTTCTCAATCTCTTGACCTCATGATCTGCCTGCCTCGGCCTCCCAAAGTGCTGGGATTACAGGTGTGAACTACTGTGCCCGGCTGTAATCCCCTATATTTCTGAGAAAAACTTTCTAACCAAGACTGGAAACCTGCAGCTATAAAATAAAACAAGGTCAAGTGTGGTGGCTCATGCTTGTAATCCCAACACTCTGGGAAGCTGAGGTGGGAGGACCATTTGAACCCAGGAGTTTGAGACCAGCCTGGGCAATACAGTGAAAAAAAAAAAAAAGCAAACCCAGGCGTGGTGGTGCTCGCCTGTAGCCCCAGCTACTCGGAAGGCTGAGGCAGAAGGATCACTTGAGCCCAGGAGATCAAGGCTGCAGTGAGCTGTCATCACGCCACTGCACTACAGCTTGGTTAACAGAGCTTGGGTAACCCTGTCTCTAAAAAAGAAAACAAACATTTTTGACTACTAAAAAATATTTTGTCTGGCAAAAGGTAATATAAACAAATTTAACAGATAAATACTTATGCAGATGACAGGCAAAGGGCTAACTTTTATAATACATAAATTTTCTTACAAATTGACAAGATGAACAATTCAACAGAAAAATTGAATATTCAATTAAAAGAACAGATACAGATGGCCAAAAGAGTATGAAAGACTGCTCCAAATGTAGAGAAATGCAAATTAAAGTATAAATGAGATATCATTTTATTCCCATTAGACTGACAAAAATGATGGGTATGTGGAAATATGACAAAAATGATGGCTACAATGGGTATGTGGAAAAGTGAACTCATAAATTACTAGCAGAAGAGTCAAGTATTGCCATCTTTTGGGAAAACAATCTGGCAACATCTACAAATATTTAAAATACAGGTGTACTTTAAAACCCAGAGACTGTCTGGGCGCGGTGGCTCACGCCTATAATCCCAGCACTTTGGGAGGCTGAGGCAGGTGGATCACCTGAGGTCAGGAGTTTGAGACCAGCCTGACCAACATGGAGAAACCCCATGTCTACTAAAAATAGAAAAAATTAGCTGGGCGTGGTGGTGGGTGCCTGTAATCCCAGCTACTCGGGAGGCTGAGGCAGGAGAATTGCTTGAATTCAGGAGGCGGAGGTTGCAGTGAGCCAAGATCGCGCCATTGCACTCCAGCCTGGGCAACAAGAATGAAACTCTATCTTAAAAAAAAAAAAAAGAAAAAAAATCCCAGGGACTGGGCATGGTGGCTCATGCCTCTAATCCTAGCACTTTAGGAGGCTGAGGTGGGAGGATCACTTGAGCCCAGGAGTTTAAGATCAGCCTGAGAAACATAGCAGGTCCCTGTCTCTACAAAAAATTTTTTAAAAAATTAGCCAGGTGTGGTGGCACGCCCCTGTAGTCCCAGCTACTCAGGAGGCTGAGGTGGGAGGACTGCTTGAGCCCAGGCCTTTGAGGTTATGCAGAGTTATTTTTGCAGAACTCCACTCCAGCCTGGGCAACAAAGCAAGACCCTGACTCAAAAAATAAAATAAAAAAATTTTAAATTTAAAAGATAAAACCTCACAAAACCCAGTAACCCTGTTCCTGAAATGTGTCCCATGGGAAGAAAGTACCAATGTATAAAGACATATGTGCAAGGATACTTACTGCAGAGTCACTCACAGTGGTCAAGAATTGGAAATTAAACAAATGCCCATCAACAGAGTGATAGGTGAACAAATCGTAAGCACTCATACCATGGGATATTATGCAGTCATTGAAAAGATGTATCACACCCACTCAAATGGCTAACATTTAAAAGGCTGACAATACCAAATACTGGTAAGGATACCGAACAACTAGGCCAGGCACATGGGGTCATGCCTGTAATCCTAGCACTTTGGAAGGCTGAGGTAGGAGGATCACTTGAACTGAGAAGTTCAAGACCACCCTGGGCAACATAGCAAGACCCTGTTTCTACAAAAAAATTAAGAAATTAGCTGGGCATGAGGCTACAGTCTGCCACGATTGTGCCACTGCACTCCATCCTGGGTGACAAAATTAGATTCTGTCTCAAAAAAATAAAAAATAGAACCACCAAAACTCTCATGCATTCGTTTGCTGGTCTGTAAAATGGTTTAAGCACTTTAAGAAAAGGTCTAATAGTTCTTTGTGAAACTAAACATATGCCTATCCTATGACCCAAAAATTCCACTCCTAGATACATTCCCCAAGAGAAATTAAAATGTAAGTCCACAAAATGACTTGTATAAGATGTTCCTGGCTGGGCACGGAGGCTCACGCCTGTAATCCCAGCACTTTGGGAAGCCAAGGCAGGCAGATCACTTGAGGTCAGGAGTTCGAGACCAGCCTGGCAAACACAGTGAAACCCCGTCTCTACTAAAAATACAAAAAAATTAGCCAAGTGTTGTGGCAGGCATCTGTAATCCCAGCTACTCAGGAGGCTGAGGCGGGAGAATCACTTGAACCTGGGAGGCGCAGGTTGCAGTGAGCCAAGATTGTGCCATTGCACTCTAGCCTGGGCAACAGAGCACGACTCTGTCTCAAAAAAAAAAAAAAAAAAAAAAAGTTGTTCCTAGCAGCTTCATTCAGAAGATCCCCAAACTAAAAACACTGTCCATAAACAGGGGAATAAATATACAAACTGCGATTTGGATTCATACAATGGAATACCACTAAGTGCTAAAAAAGAAACTACTGATACATTGTGGATGAATCTCAAAAACATTAAGCTAAGTGAAAGCTGCCTTATACAACAGTACATACTATATGATTCCATTAAATGAAGTTCTAGAACAGGTACTACCACGAAAAAAATCAGAGCAGTGGTTGCTTCTGGGTGAGTAAGAGTGAGGACTGACTAGGAAAGGGCAGGAGGGACCTTTCTGGAGTAATGTGATGTTCTGTACCTCAACAGGGGCTTGCACACAGATATATGCATTTGTTAAACCTCACAGAACAGTACACTTACAATTCGAACATTTTGCTATTTCCAAATTTTGCTTAAAGGCCGGGCACAGTGGCTGATACCTGTAATCCCAAAAGTTTGAGACCACCCTGCACAATATAGAGAGACCCCATCTCCACAAAAAATGAAAAATTAGCTGGGCATAGTGGCACACGCCTATGGTCCCAGCTACTCAGGAGGCTGAGGTGGGAGGATAGCCTGAGTCTGGGAGGTTGAGGCTGCAGTGAGCTGTGATCATGCCACTGTATTCCAGTCTTGACAACAGAACAAGACCTTGACTTAAAAAAACAAAAAACCAAAACCCAAACAACAACAACAACAGCAGCAACAACAAAAAAAAACCCATGGCCGGGCGTGGTGGCTCACGCCTGTAATCCCAGCACTTTGGGAGGCCAAGGTGGGTAGATCACCTGAGGTCAGCAGTTCGAGACAAGCCTGACCAACATGGTGAAACCCCGTCTCTACTAAATACAAAAAAAATTAGCTGGGCATGGTGGTGCATGCCTGTAGTCCCAGCTACTTGGGAGGCTGAGGCAGGAGAACTGCTTGAACCTGGGAGGCAGAGGTTGCAGTGAGCCAAGATTGCGCCATTGTGCTCCAGCCTGGGCAATAAGAGCAAAACTCTGTCTAAAAAACAAACAAACAAACAAACCCATAAACAATTTTTTTTTATTTCTAGGTAAACATAACATAAATTTTGAACTCTAGCTGATAATAATCACGCTGAATAATTAATAATAGTAATTTGTTGGAGCGAAGTGCACTGATGTCTGTAACATTCTGAAATGCATCAGGAAAATTAAGATGACTTGCTAAATAAACAGAGGGATGGATCTATGGGCAGATACGTGCAAAATGTTAAAATAATTCTAGGTAAGGGTATGTGGATGTTCACTGTACAATCATTTCAACTTTTCTTTATGTTTAAAATTTATTATAGCAAAATATTGGGGAAAAAGTCCCAACAATGCATTAGAGGTCCATGATAGGAGTGATTCCCATCATGTAGTTGAGAGAGTAGGACATGGATGATGTGAATAACATGATTCTTTTGAAAGAATCTTGGTCTGTCACCCAGGCTAGAGTGCAATGGCGCCATCTTGGCTCACTGCAACCTCTGCCTCCAGGGTTCAAGCAATTCTCCTGCCTCAGCCTTCCGAGTAGCTGGGATTACAGGCGCCTGCAACCATGCCCAGCTAATTTTTTGTATTTTTAGTAGAGACGGGGTTTCTCCATGTTGGCCAGGCTGGTTTCAAACTCCTGACCTCTGGTGATCCACCCGCCTTGGCCTCCCAAAGTGCTGGGATTACAGGTTTGACCCACTGAGCCTGGCCAAACATGATTCTTTTTAAATAAAACAATGACTAAAAAAATACCCTGATTGATATCAAGAGTTACCTGAGTATAGGGCAGAATGTGGAAACAGAGGTGGGATGCCCATAAGGGTAGGGGTCCACAATAAAAATGATATGTGATAATGATCCCACGTGTGTAAACTTATGTAGGTGTGATATAAGCATGCCTGCATAAAGTGATAAATGAGCCACGTGCAGTAGCTCACGCCTGTAATCCCAGCACTTTGGGAGGCCAAGGTAGATGGATCACCTGAGGTTAGGAATTTAAGACAAGCCTGACCAATATGGTGAAACCCCATCTCTACCAAAAATACAAAAATTAGCCAGACATGGTGGTTCATGCCTGTAATCCCAGCTACTTGGGAGGCTGAGGCAGGAGAATTGCTTGAACACAGGAGGCGGAGGTTGCAGTGAGCTGAGATCATTACACTGCACTCCAGCCTAAGGGACAGAGAGAGATTTAAAAAAAAAAAAAAAAAAAAAGATAAATGAAAAGGTGGTCACCAAAAGTATTTTCAAAACATTTAAACAAGTATCTAACATAAAACATTAAAGCCCTTAATTCCCTTGCTCCCAACTACTTGCTTAATTAGGAACAATTAATTAAACCCGCTATTTGATGTATGTTTTTCCTGACTTTTTTCTATGCATATAAAACACAATAATGAGATCATATATGCTACATATACTATTCTGCAGCAGGCATTTTCATCACCATGGATGTTCTCCCGTAACAATGCTTTACAGAGCCACCATGCCCTTTTGAATGGCTACAAAAGATAGCACGTATGAATGCATCATGGTGTGTTTTTTTCTCTAGTGATAGACAAGCTCCCTGAAATTTCTGGCTACTCCAAATGTCACAATAATTATCCTTGCACACAAACCCTTGTACTTGTAGGCAAGTCTAACGGGATAAATTCCTTAAAGTAGAACTCCTGGGTCAAAGAGAATGAACCTTTACAACTTTGATAAGTTCTGCCAAATTGTCCTTTAAACAGGTTGTATAAATTTATGTTTTCACTAACAAGAGTTTGAAAATGCCCCTTTCCCAAGGCTCTAACATCAGAAACGTTCAATGTTTTAAATTTTTGACAATTTGATTACGAAAAATATTATCTTTTTTACCTGTGCATTTCTCTGATCACCAATATAGTCAAGGATCTGTCCTTCTTCTATTAGTCATTTGTATTTCTTCTGTGAGCTGCCTGATTATATACCCTTTGCTCAATTTCCTAGGACCCAATTAACCGTTCTCCCTACCTCTGGCTTCATACCGCTACCCTAGGCCACCGCCTATATCTGCAGAATTGTCATCAAACACAAATCTGATCTTGTTCCCCCAATTTACAACTCCATAGTCCACAAAATTAAGTCTTTTACATGGCACCTTCAAGATCCTCCACAGTAACGACGATAATGCAAATACAGTAACATCAACAGAAAACATTTCCTGAATGCATTATCTCATTCAATCCTCAAAACAACCCTTTGAGGTAGTAATTATTATCATCCCATTTTAGAGAAAAAGAAATTGAGGTACACATCATCACCCACACTTGGTGTCTTGTCAATCCATCCTTATTTCAGCCATTCCCAACTGCTTGTATCACTGTGCTCCTCTGCAGACTTCTGTGCTGTGGACATCCTTAGCCTGCACTGCCCTGCCTTAGGCCATCCCTTCTGTTTGTTAGGTGAACAATGGCTAATCTTTTTAGACCCAGTTCAGGAAAGGCCAAAAGCTAGAGGAACTGTATTTCAAAACATATGATCAGATTTGGAAGTGATCTTAAAGAGACATCTAGTTTCATAATCTACAGACTGTGGATTCCAATTCTCATGAGCGGTTCAAAGCCAGGATTTTTATAAAACTGAAATAAAATAGAACAAAAAATATCAGAGAGCAGGGAGTGAAACTATGTATTGTTTCAAGGGCAGGCATTGTTTTGTGAAGGTTGTGTATACCAGGTCCCAAAGTAAAATGTGTTTTTTTACTGTGGGTAGAGGTCCAACCACCAAGCCACACTCCATGCCAGAAGCCACAATGATCTTTCTAAATCTGATTATGTCAGCCTCTTACTTTGAAATTTTCTGTGTTTTCCTATTTCCGTTAAGATTAAAGACAAAACAAAACACCTCACAATGCCTACCCAGGGCCCTGTTGGCCTCCCGTTCTTCTGAGGTCATCCCAAGCCTTTGAAGGTGCTGTTCCTTCTGCCTGTACACTCTCCCCTTGTCCTTTACATCTTCTAAGTCTCATTAATCCTTCAAGATTCTGCTCAAATATCACTTTCCCCAAGAAACCTCTGCCTAGGTTTCTTGATCTAGTCGAGGTTGCTAGACTAGGTCACATCTCCAAATTATATACTCTCAATGCATACTGGACTTTTCCGTACGAGCACTCATCACAACCACAATTAAATAATTATCTAACTGCTGCCTCCTTCCTTAGTCAGTTGGGTTCCTTTTGTGTTTTTCTAGCAACTCACTTTTGCTTTGCCATTCACAGGAAGCACTCAGCCAGTACACTCAGCTTCATAGGAAGCACTCAGCCAGTAGAAGAATGAGTCTCCTGTCCAAAGCAAGAATCATCTTCTCTCAGAAACCTTTCGTGACATCAGTCCTTACCCCATACAATGGACTCCTAATCATCATTGCACTAATGAGGGGTACCATGTACAAAGCCAGTGTAATATGCTAGCCATGCAAATGCTTTGCCTAGGACAGCTCATTTTGGTCTCTCACAACCCTGAGAAAAAGGTATTATTTTCCATACTCTTACAGTTGGCGAAATGGAAGATTTAGAGAGTTGTTCAAAGTTAAATGCAACCACTAAATGGCAGGGCTATCTGAACACCATTACTGGCACCTATACTACTGTATTGCATTTGTTTGTCTACACATATCTGCTGCTCTCTACTAGATTATGTTCTTTGGAGGTAAGGACCAAGGCACAGGCACATAGTAGAGCCTCATTAAATATACTTGCTAAATGAATAAAGGTAGGTGGGAAAAGGCAAGAGTTCAGAGCAGAGCACTTTATAACATCATAAAATAACCTAGCTGGAGAGACCTATCCCCTTCCAGTATAGGAATCTCCTAGAATTCCTAAAGAGTGTGATTTGCTATACCCCCTGCTATATGGCCCATTCTCTTATTAGTTAACTCTAGTTGCTAGTTCAATTAGATTCTGCAAACATTTATTAAGCATCTACCACATGCAAAGCTCTATGCTGGGGACTGAAGATATATGTAAACCTAACTAGAGGTAGAGGAGCTAGCATTTGCGTGGCTAGCATATTACACTGGCTTTAGTATATTACACTGATTTGGTACCAGGAGGAGATGGCCATGTGCCATAAAGCAGAGTGTAACGTGGCCATAATACGAGGCTATACCCAAGGTGTAAAGAATGAGCCATGAGAGCCCAGAGAAAAAGCAAGTAATTCCTACTAGGAAATGAAGGTTGACTTCACAGCATTCCAGCCTGGCTTTTTAAAGGATGTGTAGGCAAGTTATTTAATCTGAACATATATTTCCCCAACATGGTGAGGGTACAGAGTGGGGATAGTTGATGAAACCCACTTCTGCCTTCTGGAGGGACACAGCAGTGCAATCCTCTCCATCTTAATAGTCCAAAATAGTCAAGGATAGTTACCTTGTTCTGTCTGATTTTTCTATTTTTGAGGCAAATATTTCTGTTTCTTTCACTGGGTCTCAGGATAGAATATGAACCCACATAGAAGGCCTTTCCTCCTCCCTCCATGTACTAAAATTTTATCTCTTTCAAGGCCAAGGTCAATGCCACCTTCTCCATCATATCCCCTAATGATTACAGAGGAATGGTATCTTATCTGCATAAACACAAGTGCATACAGTAAAAATTACTTTTGAAAACGCCTACATTCACCCATAATATACAGTATATCTGGCTTTCTGTATGTAATCCAACACAACCAGTTTTTCCCCGGTACTAAAACAAACTATGTACCTTTGGTTTAGAGCTGACAAAGACTCTCCTTGATCCAACTTTTGTTAGGCTCCCCTGAGCCCTCTTTTTGACTAGCCCTTGACCTTGCCTCCCCAAACCCTTCAGTCTTAGGCCCATCTAGTTCAGTTTTAGCAAGAATCTGAAGTCATTTTAGTGAGACTCCTCATCCTTGATGCATGACCATGCTTGATATCTGATAAAGTTCCTCATTCCCGCCTTGGATGTACAAGTCCTTGGTCTGCCTTTCACAAGAGTCTTGTTAGGTCAGGTGAGCAAAAATCCTCCCAGTCTTTATGGCTCCTCTTAGTAATTTTCTACATATTGATCCCCTTACTCTGTTCACTGGTCATAAATCCCCGGCTGTCTTTGCTGTATTCGGAATTGAGCTCCAACTCTCTTCCCTATTGCAATAGTCCTATTACCATAGCCTTGAGTCAAGTCTTCCTTACTGCTTTAACCAATTACTTTTTCCTTAACAGAGCCAAAAGAAGTAGGTGACTTGTTTCACAGCCATGTTGTACTCTGCGGACGTAGGTGAATTCACATACCTGAAGGGCTGATACCATGTGATGCAAATGCTCGCTCTTTCCTCCAGCATTTTTCTTATCATCCCTAGTATAATCCTCCATTTACCATGTACTATCGTATATTGTGTACATGTATATTGCATGCATATCATAGCTTCTGATGCTCCTCGGGGACTGTGTTTTTCATCTTAAGAGTCCCCATAGTGTCCAGCATGGTGACATAAAATAGGGCCTCATCATCTTTGCCCCTTCTCAGATGTTGTTCAAGCCTGTTAATATCCCTCTCAAAATGTGATATCCATTAGTGAAAACGATATTCCAGACACGATTTGACCAATATAGAGAGTCTCTACCCTCTCCCCCCGACCCCAAATCACACTTTTATTAGCTCAATCTTAGACTTCAGCTGTTTTAGCAGAAATATCTCACCCATACTGGCCCACTGGTCTGTTAAAACCCAAGGTCTTTTTCGGGAGGTCTGTTATTAAGCCCAGATTCCCACTACCTTATGTTTATTTGTACAAGCCTTTACGTTTACCCTTGTTAAACTGTTTCTTGGTTTTCCATGCAAGGCAGCAGCCTGTTGATAAACGTGTTTTTGAAGCACAATTCTGTGGTCTGACAGAAGACTCTTTGATTTTCACTTGGGTGGTAACAGGAAAAGGAGACCAAACAGCCTTCAGCCACAGGGTGAAAGGGAGCCTCCAGAAGGCTGGCCCTGCCCCTGGGTCTCCATGGAGAAGCCACAGGTGCTAATGGAGGTTTGGTACCTACGTAGTTTGTGCCCTTTTCTTCTTTCCAGAGCTTCCTGAGCTTCTCCCTTCTACCCTGGGCCTCTTCAGGTCTCCCAGATAGCGGACCCCCGAGGCAGCAGCGCCTCAACAAGGTGGTAGAGGTCCCCGTAAAGCCCGCGCCCGGGCTCGCAGCCCCCAACAGGCAGCCTCTTCCCCGAGCTCCCGCGATGCCTGGGCCCCCTCTGGAGGCTCCCCTCCCCCACCGCGAGGGCTGTCCCTCAGCCCCCGCGAGCGGCGCGTGGACGCGGGACCCAGCTCCCAGCCCCGGGTTCCGGCCGCCTGGGGCGCGGGCAGCGCGGGAGGCTTTGCGCGGGGACTTGGCGCAGGGGCCCAGCTCGGGCAGAACGGGCGGGATCCGGGCGGCGCTGCTGGGGCGTGGGCGAGGCGCGGGAGGGGAGGTCTGCGCCGCCCCAGGACTGGCCTGAGCCGCTGGGGGAGCTGCGTCCCTCTGCGCCCCGGGGCGGGAAATGTGGCCCCCGCGCAGGGGTCGTGGCAGCAAGCTGGGCCCGCGATTCGGGGCCGGGAGTGGGCCGGCCCGTACCTGATCTTGAAGTCGCGGTTATAAATGGTCCGCAGCCGCTCGCGATCTGTCTCCATGTCCAGTCCCCGAACGACCAGGAAACTCTCGAAACACTGGCCCGCCTCCCGGAGCTGCCGGCAGCTGAACTTACTGGGCATCGCGGCGGCGGCTGCGGCCCAGGCAGGAGGGTCCGTGGAAATGAAACTGAAAGTCGCCGCTGCAGCTGGAAGTTGGCGGCCCTGAGATGAGGGTGCAGCAGGGGGGAAGCCCCCTAACTCTGACCCCTGATCCTGCGGGTTCCCTTCTCCCCGCAAGGCTTCTCTTCTCCGTTCTTTTCTTACCTGAGCTTTCCCTTCGGTTTCTTCGTCCTATCCCCTCCCCCTCTTCGCATTAACTCTTTCCTAAAGCGTCTGACCCCTCCCTCAGGGCCCTCCCCTTACCCCAAGCTCCCTCCCCTGGCTTCTAGCCAGTATCAGAACGTGGCTACCGCTTGGGGCCTTCTGAACAGCCCGGGAGGACCTACGAGCCTCAGCTAGGGCTACCCTCACGCCCACCCTCCAGAGCCTCGGGACTCAGTGAAAAGCAGGAGAGCAAAGGGCAGGACTGGGACCTAGGTCGGCAGCAGCCGGACTGGGAAAGCTCATCCAGCGCCTCCCCCAGCCTTCCAGGGGCATAAACCCGTGGAAGCAGGCGACACGCCCCCTCCCCCATTTTCCCTTCTTGGGCTTTCAGACGCACGTAGTTGGCATAAGGGTCAAAGAAGTTTGGGGAAAAGAACCCAGAGTCTCTGAGATAAAGGTGTGTACGTGTGTGGGAGGGAGGGACAAGGGGCTCTGCTAGGATAAACAGTCATTGCTTTTCTCTGCCACACCGGCTTCATTAAGTGGAAAGGCTGGTGACCCTTAGCCCTGAGCCACATAAATTTGGGCGCTTCATTGCATTCCAGTCTGTATTGTTCTTCAATTTTTACTAGTATATAAGGTGGCCTCTTATATTTATCAAAATACTAGCATCTTGGGCATAAGGGACTGTTAGGCAATAATAAGTGGTTAATAGTGACAGCATCAGTACCAAGAAGAGAACTTGGTGTGCTTCAGAAGACTGTATAAACAAATTTAAGGAGGTGGGGCTACAATAACAAACCTTTGCATCTATTTTTTCCTGCAGAATGAAATAACACACACACTAGAATGGGACAAGCTTAAGTTATACGACAAAGTTTTAAATCAAATACATCACTTTCAAATAAATCAAAGCTAGCGTTGTTCTCTATAGTAGTTACCAGCAGGAAGCCACACACTCAATCTAAGGAATTGAAGAAAAGTCCAGAACCCAGGTCATACTCCAGCTGGGCTACCCTTGTACCTTCTCTCAGGCCAACAACCAAATGAAGCCAGGAATAACAGCCTTTAGCAACAGGAAATGCAATGTCAGTGGGAACCAAAGCTACAGGGATAGGGAAAATAGAGCAGAGGAAAACATCTTAGAAACTTATCATTGCAAAGTAGAGGAAGAAACTAGAAAAGCAGCCAAAGATTTTACCTTTTTTTCTCCCTCAATGTCCTGATGAGGTTCCAGAAGAGTAGAGAGGGTGAACTCCTCAAAACTGCCTTGTTACTTACCATCTCAAAAACCTACCATCAACCATACTCAAACTGAATGCCTGGGCTCCATTCTGACCAGCAAATCTAAATCCATATTATTCTTGGATACAATCTCCCCTCTTCTCTGGTCAGGTTTATCTCTTGGATGTTCTCAAAACGTACACAAAAGGCTACAGTATAGTAAAAACTTGGGTAAAAGTGTGATGCTATGTGGCTTTGTTTACAATGGAACTTCTCTAAACAAGTTTCATCAGGAAAAATCTACTTCACATAGGGTTCTAATTGTTATTGTCAGAGCTGTTTGAACCAGAGCAACTTCATCTTGAACAGGGGCTGGGTAAAATGAGACTGAGACCTACTGGACTGCATTCCCAGGAGGTTAGGCATTCTAAGTCACAGGATAGGACAGGAGGTCAGCACAAGATACATGCCATAAAGACTTTGCTGATAAAACAGGTTGCAGTAAAGCAGCTAAAACCCACCAAAACCAAGATGGTGAGGAGACTGACCTCTGGTCGTCAGATGTGAGATTTGTTTCTGTGCTCAGAGCTTGTATATACTCCGTGCATTTATACATACCCTATCTGTTCAAAGCAGAAATTTAAGTTAGCTCAACTTAACCTATAGGACAATCCAGCTTTGTTCTGTATTTACCAATCTTCCTTTGATTTTTCACATAGTAGGTAGCTGAAAAACGAGACAATGGTCAAAAGCATTTGGTTTACTTGGTAGTTTTATAGAAACTTATAAATTCGTAAGTTGGCATTCAAATATTAATCATTCTTTGAGTTTGAAGAGAATATGCCAAGTTTGCCAAGTATCCTATGAACCTAGATGGGTCCAGCACCAAAGTCTTAGATTATAAAAGACAACAGGCATTGGAACTAGGCAAGCAATAGAGGAATAACCACTGAGGCTCAGATGAAACAGTCTTCAGCAGTGTCATTTCAAACCCAAATATAGGAGGGAGGCCTCACAAAAAACTCTTTTCCAGATGGCTGGGAAATCTTTGCCCTGGGGTACAACAGGCTGATTTCAGCAGCTTGTGGTGATAAAATAGATACAATTCAAGCAAATATTCTACTAAGGGAGGTTGAGAAGGGGGCGGAAGGAGGAGAGGGAGTGTCTGCCAGACTTGGTAAGGAGGGTTGACTTCCTCCCAACCAAGGTCTTTAGATAGTTAAGGGGTTAAGAATTTTTTTTAAAAAGTCTAAGCTAAAGAATCAATGGGATAGCAGGGGCAGGATGAGAGAGTTAATAAATTAAAAGCAAGAATGTTTCAATCTATTTGCATTACAAATAGAACGGAATGCAGCTAAATATTCCTCAAAAAGGTGGGAATTTGACCTGGCCTTGGATGGAGTACTTGAAGCACAAAAACTCCCTCTGGTTCTCTTTTGGGAACCAGGATAAAAGCCTCTCCCACAAGTCTGTAGCTAGGCCAACTAAGGAGAGGAAAGCAGCATTTCAAGATAACGCAATGTGAAATATTACCAAGCTTATGGCAGGGATTCTTTCATTTCTCCTTCTGCCTAGTGACTACAACCATACTTGGGGCCTTGCTTTCTGAATGACAGGTACAGAAGACAACTACATTTTTCCCTTTGAAACATGGGTAGTCTTTGAGTGAAGAGCAGTATGATCCATAGACATTGCTTATGCTTTAAAAACCTGTTATTTGCAAATCTGTGGATATTCACTAAGTCTATAATAGTTGAAGGTAGAAACCAATTTCAGAAACCCTAAACATTCTCAACATAAGCTCAAATACAGCTGAATATCTTACCTTGAGAACCAAGGCTGAAGCGATGAATCAAAAAGGAGAGACTCAGACAATTTTAGAACAAAACAGGTATATTTCTATTAGACTACCTGATACAGAAGATAGTGTGGTATGGATGGATAGTATGAATGACAAATAATACAAATATATTTTATTTGAAATAAACAAAAATGCATACACAGCTCAATGGGTCACCTGGAAACAAACTGTTGCTTGACTGTATTACTGAGCAGAAACAAAACGGAAGCACAAACACCTTTCTTTTTTGACATGTATCTGGAGATAGGTAGGAAGACACTACTTGGTTTTTTAAAAAACTGACCTTCCCTTAAGGCCTGGTCATAGAAGTGTAAACAATGTAAATGAATCCACCATTACCAGTTGTCATATCATATCTATGTCACCTGTGTATTCTGAGATTACACACATACCTGCCAATATACCTGGGAAAGGTTATTTTATCACAGTTACACTTGAGTTCTTGGCAGGCAGGACTGAGGAAGAGTAATTTGAAATAAGTTTTACATCCTATTTAGAAGAAATCACTAGTATTTCCTTAAATAACAGGTTACAATAGAAAGATACTGCCTGGAAGTTATCCTTTTCACTTTGGTTCATTTTTAGTTTTTGTTTATGATTTACATAGCTGTTTAATTCATTTGCTTATAGTACAATCCTGCCATAAAGTATTAAAGCACAAGATACCTATTATTCCTTCAACATCTGCATTTTTCAAGTTTTATACTCTACATCCACAGTACGTCAGCAGTTCTTGAATGTTTAAAAAAATAAATGGGTAAAATGCTTCTAAAAATGCAGATGTCTATAACTACAATGGTACTCAGATGGGAGGGAGACAATGAGAGAAGGGATAAAAGCAACATGTTCATGTGCAGGGAATGTGGTTCAAGTCTTTGGATTTAAAAACAAGTTCCCCAGAGAAGCTGGCACTTCCTTTGCCCTCCAAAAAGGACCTGAAAAGTCCCAATCCAAACTTTGGAAAATTACAGTTATGAGATGCAGTAAATGATGATCAAAGCAGTCAGAGGGAGAAGGATGAATGTGTCTTCCATTTAGCTAGAGATTGTAGCATAGCCTCTTTAGGTGTTGGTGGATCAGTAAAAACCACTGAAGTACCAGAAGTGCTTGGAAGGATAGGGGTAGAAAGTAATGACCATAATACCTTGTCTAAATCAGTAGCAGGCTTCATGGCTAGGAAACTTTAGTAAAATGTTATTAGGATAGATCGCTCTCTCACCAACATTAAATGTGGCAGAATTAACCAAAAAAAAAAAAAGAGGAAAAAAAAAAGATTTACACGTAGATATAGCAATAACAGAAAATTACAAGGCAGAAAACACAAAAGAATCAAGATAACGCTACAGGTTCAACAGTATTTCATGAGGCTAGAAAACCGGTTAACTTTGAAAGCCCTAGCAAAATATCACTCTTGTTTATAAATCACTTATTTATCATAGGACCACACGTTGAATCCTTGTCTTTCCACATACTGAAGAATCCTACATTCAGCCTTTAAGCATTCTGCATTTCTTTGCCAATCTTGTAGCTGAGTATCTTGTTCCAGTCGATTTTGGTGCGGGTAACTGGAAGCTGCCGGCGCAAGGCCTTGAATGTGGTATCTGACATTGTTTGATAGTTTTCACTAATTGCTGTCTGCAATAGATAATTGAAGATGAGTTGCTTGAACAGAAATGGAGCTGGTTGTGAACAGAAAAGTAACGCTATAGTCAAAGGATATGCTTGAGTCCCCTATGAAGGACAGACAGGATATATTATTTTCAGTGAGCTCCTCTCCAATCTCTGAATTTGGTCAAGTTCACCTATATTATTTCTTAAGTGAGAGCTACAGTCCCAAGCAATCCTCAAGCCCTGACTGTAAGCAGAATGCCAACTTGGAAGGTCTGCAAAGTCTCCACATTTAGCAAAACTGAAGAGCATATATATTTATATTAAAGGACACAGGCCTAACAAAATATGTTAACAGCAAAATAATAAGATAGTAGAACTAGGAAAATTAGCTCCAAATCTTCTTACCTGATACTCATTTTCTGCATTCTCTATGATTTTAATAAACTCCTTGGCAGTTTGGGCTTCATTCTAATGGAAGAAGGAAGAGGGGGAAAATCAGATTTTTTTTAATGTGTAAGCAGTAAGATCCTGAAAAGTAAGTCCATCTTAACTAACATTTGTATAACAATTTCTAGTTTACCAAGCATTCCCATGCCCACTACCCTCCTTTGATTCTCACAACTCTACGGAGACTATGTTATAATCGTAACCCCCATTTTGCAGATGAGAAAACAGAATCCTCTTAAGCAACTTGACCAGAATTATACAGCTTTTGAATGATAAAGATGGGATCTGAAATTAGGTCTTCACCAAAAAAACCCATGCTCTTTCCACTCTACCACAGTATGCCCAAAAGACATCATCAAGTCTTGAAACCTTGACGCCTTGAAAATATTTCTGGTTTAAAATGGTATGAACAATGCCCTTGGACACATCAGTCATATACATAAGCTCACATATGCCTTTATTTGCCACTTATGATGTTAAACTAGCCAATCACACTTTGTACTACGTGGTTCAAGTATAAAATGAAATGAATCTCCCTCTTCCTGTTACCATTAAGTACAACAGAATTAAAGGGAAGAGGGTAGGATTTAATGTCTAGAGCAGCAGTCCTGAGACAGACTATGAGGTCAAAACTATTTTCTACTTTCATAATAATACTAACACAAAGTTATTTGCCTGTTTCACTTTCACTCTGTAATGTGTGTATGATGTAATTTCCTAGAAACTACATGATGTGTGATGACTTTATCACTGTGAGGGATAATGAAAGGTATGAAGCAGAGGCCGGGTGCAGTGGCTCACGTCTGTAATCCCAGCACTTTGGGAGGCCGAGGCAGGTGAGGTCAGTAGTTCAAGACAAGCCTGGTCAACATGGTGAAACCCTGTCTCTACTAAAAATACAAAAATTAGCTGGGCGTGGTGGCAGATGCCTGTAATCCCAGCTACTCAGGAGCCTGAGGCAGGAGAATCACTTGAACCTGGGAGGTGGTGGCTGCAGTGAGCCAAGATAGCGCTCCAGCTTGGGCAACAAGAGTGAAACTTCATCTCAAAAAACAAACAAATAAAAAACAACTAATATCACAATAAAATCAGCCATCTTTTAATAAACCAGACATTACACAATTTGTGAAGACAAAGACTAATGCCATTCTTCCCACTATTTTTTTTTCTTTTGATTTGGAAAATATATTCACAAAGATGTTACTTATTAACAAGTAATGGGTTTATTATCATTAGTTTTAATTAAGTAATATTTTTAACACTTCTTAGTTTTCTTTCTGAGACAGGGTTTCACTCTGTCACCCAGGCTGGAGTGTAGTGGCACGATCTTGGCTTACTGCACCCTCAACCTTCCTGGGCTCAGGTGATCCTCCCACCACAGCCTCCCAAGTAGCTGGGACTACAGGCACTCAGCTGAGTTTTACATTTTTTTGTAGAGACGGGGTTTCACCGTATTGCTCAGGCTGGTCTTGAACTCCTGGGCTCAAGCTTTCACCTGCCTCGGCCTCCCAAAGGACTGGGATTATAGGTGTGAGCCACCACTCCCGGCCAACACTTCTCAGCTTTAATTTTTAGTGAGGTAAACATTGATAGATATAACACATAAACAAAAACTCTTTGGGGGTACTCAGTAACTTCTAAGAACTTAAAGAAGTAATGAGACTATCAAAGAAATACAAGAACAAATCATGTCTCTTCTTTCAAGTTATAGAACACAATAGTGGCCAGGCACGGTGGCTCACACCTATAATCCCAGTACTTTGGGAGGCTGAGGCAGGAGGATCACTTCAGTCTAGGAGTTTGAGACCAGCCTGGGCAACATAGAGACCTCATCTCTACCAAAAATAAAGAAATTAGCTGGGCATGGTGGCATGCACCTGTGGTCCCAGCTACTTGGGAGGCTGAGGTGGGAGGATCGCTTGAGCCTGGGAGCTTGAGGCTGCAGTGAGCTGTGATCATGTCCTTCCTTGCACTCCAGCCTGGGCAACAGAGTGAGTTCCCGTCTCAAGTAAAATGACAACACCAAACCACAAAACATTCTAATTGAATACTCCTAAAAATGTTTTTCTCTAATGATATAAATGCAGCCCTATAGGATGCAGTTTGGTAAACTTTCCTTGCTCTTGGTATTTATTTTATTTTATTTATTTTTTTTTTTTTGAGACTGAGTCTGGCTCTGTCGCCCAGGCTGGAGTGCGGTGGCCGGATCTCAGCTCACTGCAAGCTCCGCCTCCCGGGTTCACGCCATTCTCCTGCCTCAGCCTCCCGAGTAGCTGGGACCACAGGCGCCCGCCACTTCGCCCGGCTAGTTTTTTGTATTTTTTAGTAGAGACGGGGTTTCACCTTGTTAGCCAGGATGGTCTCGATCTCCTGACCTCGTGATCCGCCCGTCTCGGCCTCCCAAAGTGCTGGGATTACAGGCTTGAGCCACCGCGCCCGGCCCGCTCTTGGTATTTATTGATTGAAGGTATTGCTGTCCTTGAGTGACTATTACAATTGAGAGACAGCGACTAGGAAGGACATTTGTCTAAAGCCATAATCAATATTTTGAGTCAAAAACTGTGAACTAATATATGCTGGTTGGTGGTAAGAGGCACTAACAGACGTGGCCAAAATCAAAACATTAAAAGCAAACTGAATTTCTACTGGCAGAATCAGCACTCAGGATCAAAACTAATTTTTTAAAGAAAGATGAGACATGAGTAAGACAGACACTAAATATTCCATACTCACTGAAACAGTTAGTGAATCCTGTACATCTTTATGACTAACCAACTGAACATTGCCATCTTCATAATAGTGAACCTGTGTGAGACAATGTATGAATCTTTTTAGGGGAAGTTCATAGAGAAACCTGCTACTTAGGACACAAATCCATGCTTTAAGCTATCTTTAAGTTGATGAGCCTTTTTACCAATTCTGAACAAATAATTAATATAAGCAATGGTAATTCACAATGGTGGTTAATTAATTCACAGAACACTTAAGTTTAAGAATGCTTTTTCCTTAGCAGGGAAAACTGATTATTAAGTTCAACAAACATTTATTACATGCTTTTCACATTCTAAGCACTGTGCTAGGCATTGTGAATACAAAGGTAAATAAGATCCCACTCTTAACAATATTAAAATAATTAAAGTCATTAAACATTAGTTTTTCTCTGTGAAAACCAAGGAGTTTCAATGGATCCTAATACCTAATATTTGGCACATTTCTCCATATACATTATCATCAATATTGGTAAGCAGAACTGACCAGGTACAGGAAGTCTCATTGAGGGTTAAAGACAGGACAGAAAAACAAATATTTTATTGGTAAATCAGATATTTTTAAAAAGATAGAAGTAGTTCTGAATATGTAAGGTAAAGTGAAGTGCCAGGCTGGAGTGCACTAACCATACTGAAATGGCTATCATGAATAAGAAATGTGACAGTTAGAAAAGTAGTAAAAATTTCAGCTGCATAAAGACTTCAGCTGCGTAAAGACTTCACTATTACTTATATTCCCTCATTCAATCTTTTTTTTCTTTTTGAGTCTTGTTCTTGTCACCCAGGCTGGAGTGCAATGGCACGATCTCGGCTCACTGCAACCTCCGTCTCCCAGGTTTAAGTGATTCTCCTGCCTGAGACTCCCGAGTAGCTGGGATTACAGGCACCCGCATCCAAGCCTGGCTAACTTTTGTAATTTTAGTAGAGACTGGGTTTCACCATGTTGGCCAGGTTGGTCTTGAACTCCTGACCTCGTGATCCGCCCACCTCGGCCTTCCAAAAGTGCTGGGATTACAGTCATGAGCCACTGCGCTAGGCCACCTCATTTAATCTTTACAGAAACTCTTATGAGATGAGGACTACAACTAACCCTATTTTATAGCTGAGGAAACTGAAACTTGCCTTGAAGCGGTTATTAAACAATAACTTATTCATGTTCACACACCTAATAAGAGGAGAAGCTAGGATTTGAATTAGGTCCAATTCCAGAGCTATACAACATATGTAGTACTTCCCAATGCTATGTTTTGTCAAAAAGTTAGAAATTCCTTGATCTGGGGAGAAATAGTGTCTCAGCAGGGGCTTACTCTTTGTGGATACCATTAGAAGGGCATAACTAACAACCAAGCTTCATCTAGGCAGAAACCTGTTTGCAACAAAAAGACTTCCCTGGACAACATAAACCCCCTACATATCCTTGTTTAAAGGACAAAAACAAGTATCTTCTTTTTTTTTTTTTTTGAGACAGCGTCGTGCTCTGTCACCCAGGCTGGAGCACAGTGGCCTATCTCGGCTCACTGCAACCTCTGCCTCCTGGGTTAAAGCAATTCTCCTGCCTCAGCCTCCTGCATAGCTGGGTCTACAGGCGCATGCCACCATGGCCAGCTAATTTTCGTAGTTTTAATACAGATGGGGTTTCACCGTGTTGGCCAGGATGGTCTCGATCTCTTGACCTCATGATCCCCATGCCTTTGCTTCCCAAAGTGCTGGGATTACAGGCGTGAGCCACTGTGCCTGGCAAATATCTTCTTTAATGAGGACAAACAGCTGGCTCTATCCAGATGGGCAAGAGAAGCTAGACTTTCCATACCCTCTCTAAACCCTGAAATTTTACCTTTTGGCTTTCTAAGAGGTTAAAGAAGAAAAGACAATATAAGAATCCACTGAGAACAGGCATGGTGGCTCACATATTTAATCCCAGCACTTTGGGAGGCAAGGAGGGCAGATCACTTGAGGTCAGGAGTTCGAGACCAGCCTGACCAACATGGTGAAATCCCTTCTCTACTAAAAATACAAAAAAAAATTAGGCGGGCATGGTGGCGGGTGCCTGTAATCCCAGCTACTTGGGAGGCTGAGGCAGGAGAATCACTTGAACCCAGGAGGCAGAGGCTGCAGTGAGCTGAGACTGCGCCACTGCACTCCAGCCTGGGCAACAGAGCTAGACTGGAATCCACTGGAGACAAGATGAAAATCCACTGGAAAAGAAGGGTGATAATAAGAACCACTAATACTTACATGTAAAATCAGAATAGCAAAGATGTGGGCAAAAAGACTGGGCTCAATGATGATGACATATAAAGGTTAAAATCCCAATAGATAAGAATATTAAAATATAAGTAGGTCACAATCAAGTATCAGTTTTGTTTTTTTTCATTAAAAAACTAGAGGTTCAGGGACTGAAAAGAACATTCAGAAGGGGAATGAGCCAGGTGCAGTGGCTCACAAATGTAATCCCAGCACTTTGGGAGGCCAAGGTGGGCAGATCACGAGGTCAGGAGATCAAGATCATCCTGGCTAACACAGTGAAACCTGGACTCTACTAAAAATACAAAAAATTAGCCCGGCGTGATGGCATGCGCCTGTACTCCCCACTACTTGGGTGACTGAGGCAGGAGAATTGCTTGAACCCAGGGGGTGGAGGTTGCAATGAGCCAAGATCGCGCCACTGCACTCCAGCCTGGCGACAGAGCAAGACTCCATCTCAAACAAAACAAAACGAAAACAAAAAGGGGGCAGGGTGGGGGATGAGTACAAACAGGATGGGAGATATTTAAAAAAAAAAAAACCAGAGATCTGGCCATAGAAGAAACAAGAACTTCTATTTCTCAGAACTTGTCTAAAGAGAGGAGGTATGCAGAGCATATTCTTTTTGTTCAACAATAAAGACTATACAATTAGTCTGAACTTCTGTTATATTTCTTAATTAGGACATGGAAAGGAATATAGGGTAAGGTCAATAAGCCTCACTGCTATGATCTCAATGAAAAATTCTAGGGCTGGGCGTGGTGGCTCACACCTGTAATCCCAGCACTTTGGGAAGCCAAGACAGGCAGATCACGAGGTAAGGAGTTCAAGACCAGCCTGGCTAACACAGTGAAACCCCGTCTCTACTAAAAATACAAAAAATTAGCCAGGTGTGGTGGCGGGCACCTGTGGTACCAGCTACTCAGGAGGCTGAGGCAGGAGAATGGCGTGAACCCGGGAGGCGGAGCTTGCAGTGAGCCGAGATCCCACCACTGCACTCTTGCTTGGGCGACAGAGCGAGACTCCGTCTTTAAAAAAAAAAAAAAGGAAAAAAGAAAAATTCTAAAAAATATTAATTTCATTACCTAATACACTAATGATATTATAATTTTTAGAAATTAGCCCAGCCTGGGCAATATAGTGAGACCCCGACTCTACAAAAAATAAAAACAGTTGGCCAGGTACAGTGGCGTGTGCTTGTAGCACCAGGTACTTGGGAGGATGAGGTGGGAGGATCATTCAGTTGAGGAATTTGAGGTTGCAGTGAGCTAGGAAAGCACCACTGCACTCCAGCCTAGGTGATACAGCGAGACACACCGTTTCAAGAAAGAAATTAAGCTCAAAACTTACGTGTTCTAAGACCTTTTCTAGGTCTCATCTGCTAACATGAAAATGGTTCAATTAACTAATACATATTTCAACATGACTGTCATCAACATAAATCCTCAGAAATTATTGCCTTCTCAGAACGATGCTTTTGCCTATAGACTAGCCTGAAAGGCTAAATATCTTCATGACTTTTCCAAGTAATTCTCACTCCAAAATTTAAAAGATATGTAAATGAAATAAGCCTTCCCCGAAAGTGTGATCAATTTGTGCTTAAAAAGGTTTAAATGTGGGTCTGTACACTGGGCTGTATTTTGAATCTTACCATAAATTATCACCCTTTGTGATGTGTGCTCTTATTTTATAGGTTTGCACTGGCAAAGTTAAAATACAAATGGCTGTTTCCATCTAGAAACAAAGTAAAATTTATTTACACAAAATTTACAGTAAGCTTCTACAATGCTGATACCATGGTTCCAGGAAGTTAATGCTGATGCCACAGTTACAAGAGGTCTAGAGCGTTAGGCTACTAAGATACTTGGTTAACAGAAACAGAACAGTATGCTGCCTTAGGCTGCACCTTCCCAGAAGCAGACCCCAAGACAAAGATTAGAGGAAAAGTAGTTTATTTGGGAGCAAATCTCACAAAGCTATAGTAGGGGACAGAAGAAGTGAGACACAGAAGGGAAGGAAGCCTTACAGGTACATTTATGAGCAGGTTACAGCTGTGGGTACTGGGCTCTGGAAGACTTAATAGAACATGCTTCAGAGTTGTCCTACTTGAGGAAGCTGTCATATTTATCTACCAACTCTTACACATCACTGAGGGCTGCTCCCAGAGCTGTGAACTCAACACCAGCCTGTCTCACCTGAGTTGGGCAAGCTCCTATGGCCAGGAGCTACTTGTTGCAGGAAGCTATAGGTATATATAAAAAGAGGAGATTTATTTTTACAGAATTTATTACCTATGCACTTGATTAAATTAGAGCATTAAAAAAGACAACTCTTGGCTGGGCACAGTGGCTCACCTGAGGTCAGGAGTTCAAGACCAGCCTGGCCAACATAGTGAACTCTCGCCTCTACTAAAAATACAAAAATTAGCTGGGCATGGTGGTGCGTGCCTGTAATCCCAGCTACTTGGGAGGCTGAGGCAGAAGAATTGCTTAAACCCAGGAGGTAGAGGTTGCAGTGAGCCAAGATCGTACACTGCACTCTAGGCTGGGTGACAGAGCGAGACTCCTCCTCCTCCTCAAAAAAAAAAAAAAAAAAAAAAAAGACAACTCTTGGTAATTGTTGTTGAAGCACAGCTTAACACAATATAATACAGGTACAATTAGGTACTGATCTTCTCAGTCACCTGTACCTATTCTGACCTTAGAGTTAGTGAAGCTTAAATATTAAATCACCCTAAATTTAGAAAGTCAAACCTCTGCTAGGATATTAAACTTCAATCCAGATAGGCATCAAATGAGTTAACAGCTATCTTATTCAGCTGCCTGTCTACCCTGACATCAGCATTAGAAATCTACTTCTGGGCAAGATGCAGTGGCTCATGCCTGTAATCCCAGAAATTTGGGAGGCCGAGGCGGGTGGATCACCTGAGGTCAGGAGATTGAGACCAGCCTGACCAACATGAAGAAACCCCGCCTGCACTAAAAATAGAGAATTAGCCGGGCGTGGTGGCACATGCCTGTAATCCCAGCTACTTGGGAGGCCGAGGCAGGAGAATCACTTGAACCCAGGAGCCAGAGGTTGCAAAGAGCCGAGATCACGCCATTGCACCTCTAGCCTGGGCAATAAGAGCAAAACTCCGTCTCAAAAATCAATCAATCAATCAATCAATCAATCTACTTCTGCTAGGCTATTTATATTCCAAAACACCTGCCATTCTCTCTAGTTATAATTTTTAGAAATTAACCCAGCCTGGGCTGAGAAGTGGAGGTTGCAGTTAGCTGAGATCATGTCACTGTACTCCAGTCTGGGTGATGGAGTGAGACTATCCCAAAAAATAATAATAATTATTATTATTAATTTTAATTCTTTCCTAAAACTGCTGTTTGATAATTCCTAGATATATCTTATGTTACCTTTAAAGGAAAAATAACAATAACCATGTTGCCATATACTCTACATACTATCCTTTATCAACTCAGAATAGCTCTCTCTGTTTACTACCCCAAGAAGGAGGCTTCTATTTCTATTCACTACCATCAGTCTCCCTTTGCATCTACATATACTTGGTCCTTATTTAATACCAGAGCAACTTGCACATGTTTTAAAGATGTGAAGTTTTAAGTCTATAAACATGTTGGAATCTCACCTGAATCTTAAGCACTCCGACCACCTGGGCTGTAGGTGGTGTGATGGTGAACTTCCACTCTGATCTCCAACGACCATTCCTATTAAAACACACACACACAACATTGCAGAATTAGCAATAAGCACAAGAAAGAAGTGATTTGCCACTGAGGTACAGAAGTTGGGAAAGAGGGGTGCAAAAAAAGAAAAAAAAAAAAAGAGAAACTATCATTTCCAGTTTGGCAAACCCAAAGCTCTGTCTACTCAAATAAAAGTCTGAATCTAAGTGGCCTGACCATAAGCCTTTTCTAAGTTATTTTGACTTTCATTTTTCCTTTTTTCCCTCGAAATGGAAAACCATGCCTATTCTGCTCATGGGAGGCTCTTCCAAAATCAGATGAATAGGCTGCTGAGTTATGCAATTAACTCAAGTAGCATTAACCCTAAGCCAAGTAAAACTCAGATTTTCAACAGGGCACTTTACTAATCACTTGTTCTCACTCAAAGTAAGAGTAACTTTTAAAGGAAAATATAATTATAAAACCCAGAACTGTAAGGAATCTTAATCTCTCATTTACAGATAGAAAACTGAAGTCTGTAAGTTAAATAATTATTCCAAGCTAGTTGGATTAAAAACCAAGTATCAACTGCTGGTTTCTTTCGGATATAAATTAGATACAAATAGAAGAGAATATCTATTTCTTACCAGAAGTTTTTAGGCTGAAACTGGTGGCTTTCAATACATGCAATAATAGTCTGTTGCCCATCGATAGTTTTAGCATAAACCTATTATTGGGAAAACAAAAATAGTTAAATAGACTCCAAACACATTTAATTTAAACAACACGCATTGTACAAAAGTGGCGTGTTAAATCCTTGGGGGAGACAAAGAATCAGATAAAATGAGCTTACAACACAATAGTGCACATGGGATATGAAAACAAAGCAGAACATGTTAGGTTCTACCAGAGACAGTGATACAACGAAAACAGAGGGAAATACTGCTCTTGGTTTGGGGTACAAGGCGGGTGCCATTTAGGCTGGGTCATACAAGACAGATGAGATTCTGATAAGTGGAGACTGAAAATAAAGGCGAGACAGGAAACTAAGGACTTGTTCAGTGAAAGGCTGATAGTTCTGTCATGTTTGGAGGGTGTGTGTGAAGTGAACTAATGAAAGACAAAACAGGATGGTGGATTTAGGTCATGTAATAGTAGATGTAAAGTAAGAAGTTTAAGACTTTATTCTATAGGCAATAGAGAGACAGCAAAACATGACTAGAACTAATATTGTGGGAGAATAATCAATACTGGTATTCAAGATAAAATGAAGAAAAGCTGAAGCTTGGTTAGGAGGCCACAGGATTAATCTAGGCAACAAGCCAGGGTTGTATTAAAGGGAATGGAAAGGAAGAGCTGCATACAGAATGCAGAAGAACAATCAAAGTCTAGCAGAATATTGCAAATGACAGGCAAAGGAAAGAAGGAACTAAAGGGTGACTAAAAAGATGGTGGTGTCATTAACAAACTGGGAACTACAGATGGAGATATCTAGTTAGTAGTTAGAAACACTAACTCTTCCTTAGTGTGGGAGAGGTGAATGGAAATGCAATCACCAAGGGAAAGTAAGAAAAAAAAAAGTGCTTTATAGTCCACAAAATATGTTTCTACATGTATTTTCTTTTTCCTCCAATAAATCTGATGAAATATATTGTTATCATCTACAGATGAGAAGTTGAAGTTCACAAAGCTTCTTGCCTAAGGTGACTCAGAAAGTGGTAAAGCTAGAATCCAAAGGTAGAATCCCCACTGTTTTTGTGACACCGAAGTCTATGTTACTTTACCTGCATTAAATGAACTATGAACTTTGGGGAATGCCTACATTTACAAAGGTAGGGGAAAAAAAGAACTTAGTACAAACAGAGTAAGAATAATTAGGGGGCTGGGTGCAATGGCTCACACCTGTAATCCCAGCACTCTGAGAGGCCGTGGCAGGGGGATCACCTGAGGTCAGGAGTTCAAGACCAGCCTGGCCAACACGGTGGAACCCCGTCTCTACTAAAAATACAAAAATTAGCCAGGTGTGGTGGTGGGTGCCTGTAATCCCAGCTACTCGGGAGGCTGAGGCAGGAAAATTGCATGAACCTGAGAGGCGGAGGTTGCAGTGAGCTGAGATCATGCCACTGTACTCCAGCCTGGGCAAAAAGAGCAAAACTCCAGCCTAAGTAAAAGATAATTTCTAGAAGTAGCTGATTGGCTTCAGTGTGAAATGCCATTCGGAAGTCATAGACAAGGAAAAGGACATTGGACTAGGTAACTCACGAAGCATTAGTAAACTCAGAGCAGTTTCTGTACAATGGGGACTAAAGTAAAAAATCAAAGGGTTCAGAAGTAGAGAGAGGAAATGGCATTAGCAGGGGAAGAATGTGTACTGATTTGGTGGTGATGCAGGGAGAGACGAGAGAAGGGAAAAAGTGGAGAAGAGGGAGAAAGGGCAAAGTGGAAAGGGCAGACAAAGAAGGAGAAATAGGCCGGGCATGGTGGCTCATGCCTTGTAGTACACACACACACACACACACACACACACACACACACACAAATTAGCTAGGTATGGTGGCATGCACCTGTGGTCCTAGCTACTTGGGAGGCTGAGGCGAACGGATCATGAGGTCAGGAGTTCAAGATCAGTCTGGCCAATATAGTGAAACCCCGTCTCTACTAAAAATATAAAAATTAGCCAGGTGTAGTGGCAGGCGCCTGTAATTCCAGCTACTCGGGAGGCTGAGGCAGGAGAATCGCTTGAGCCCAGGAAAGGGAGGTTGCAGGGAGCCTAGACCACACCATTGCACTCCAGCTTGGGAGACAGAGTTAGATTGTCTCAAAAAAAAAAAAAAAAAAGGATTTTCTGTCAGTTTCGATCCTTACAAAACATGGGAGATTAGATGCCTGTCAGAGGACAACGAAAAATGTTTGCAACACACTATGTAGAAAATGTGATAGGGAATAATGAGAGGAAATTACGGACTACTAAGCAGGTGAGCTGAAGACATAGTCACAGGACACTTATATACAGCAGACACCATCAGAACAATTCCATGACTTTCTGTAGCTCATATGATAGCTAAGGACACAGTAGGGTTATTTGGTGCTGGAGCTCTCCAAATTAAGAATGGGTAGTGACAAACTTTGAATGGGTAACAGACAATAAATTCAAAGTATATTTAGGATTAAACAGTCAATTTCTAAATGGGAGTCTATCATGTCTCCCCTTTGCAATACTGGCTTCCCAACAGGAATTCTATACTTGTTCAGTCCACTATAATGGGTATTCTCATTTAAAAAAAAAAAAAAAAAAAAAATCAAACATAATGACACCTAGCCTAACATTTATCTAACATTTATGTAGAGCTTACTTTGTGCCAGGCACTGTTCCAGGCATATATTACATATATTACTAATTCATTAAATCTTCACAACAACTCTATGAGGTAAAAACAATTATTTCCATTTTACAGTCAAATAATTGAAGCACAGAGATGTTAAGTAATTTACCTAAGGTCATACAACTAATTAACTGGCAGGGCCAGGATTCAAACTAGTTAGTTAGGCTTCAAAGTAAGTGCTCCTAACTGTATTCTAGACTGCCATGTAATTCATCATTGCATATTTAAAATATTCTAGTGAAAATTGCTAAAAGAGATTTTCCCACAACAAAAAAATGATAAATATGTGTACTAATAATCCATGTTATTAGTTCAATACAGCCATTCCACAATGTATACATATTGAAAACATCATGTTGTACATACCATATTTTTGTCAATTTAAAAATAAAAAATATTCGAATCAATATTTTTCTTAATATGCCATAATTTTATAAAGGAAAAATCATGATAAAGTCAAATTTATCTATTTTTACAGTCAAGAGGTAGTAAAAGAAAATCAGGCCAGGCGCAGCAGTTCACGCCTGTAACCCCAGCACTTTGGGAGGCCAAGGCAGCCAGATCACCTGATATCAGGAGTTCGAGACCAGCCTGGCCAACACGGTGAAGCCCCGTCTCTAGTGTCTGTACTAAAAATATAAAAATTAGCCGGGTGTGTTGGTGGGCACTTGTAATCCCAGCTACTCAGGAGGCTGAAGCAGAAGAATTGCTTGAACCCAGGAGATGGAGGTTACAGTGAGCCGACAAGGTGCCCCTGCATTCTAGCCTGGGTGACAGAGTGAGACTTTGTCTCAAAAAACAAAACAACAACAAAAAAAAGAAAATCATTCCTGATTTTTAAAAAATCGTTTGGTTTTTTTGTTTTTTGTTTTTTTGAGACAGTCTCACTCTGTTGCCCAGGCTGGAGTGTAGTGGGGTGGTCTCAGCTCACTGCAACCTCCACCTCCCTTGTTCAAGTGATTCTTGTGCCTCAGCATCCTGAGTAGCTGAGACTACAGGTGTGCACCACCACATCCAATTACTTTTTGTATGTTTTAAGTAGAGACAAAGTTTCACCATGTTGGCCAGGCTGGTCTCAAACTCCTGGCCTCAAGTGATCTGCCCACCTTGGCCTCCCAAAGTGCTGGGATTACAGGCATGAGCCACAGTACCCAGCCAATTGTTTAGTTCTAATAGTTTTGATTACCTAATATAAATATCTAAACTATGTAGAAGTAGCTTTGTGTAAAAATGCCTATATCAAAAAGTCATAAATATGAGCAATAGCTCTCTAAACAATCTTAGTATACCATTTTTTCTCTGTGTCCAAACCAAAGACCTTTTAGATCTGGGTAAAAAAACAAACAAGAAAAAAATTAATTTAAAAGGTTAATTTAAAAAAAGAACGGAAAAAAAAAAAACAAAGACCTTTTCCTGATGGGTGTAAGGCATTTCTCATAAGTCAAATGTGAAAACAGAATACACCGATATCTAAATTTTTTGTGCATTGGGATTTTTTTTTTTGAGACAGAGTCTCGCTCTGTCACCCAGGCTGGAGTGCAGTGGCCGGATCTCAGCTCACTGCAAGCTCCGCCTCCCGGGTTCACGCCATTCTCCTGCCTCAGCCTCCCGAGTAGCTGGGACTACAGGCGCCCGCCACCTCGCCCGGCTAGATTTTTTCTATTTTTTAGTAGAGACGGGGTTTCATCATGTTAGCCAGGATGGTCTCGATCTCCTGACCTCGTGATCTGCCTGTCTCGGCCTTCCAAAGTGCTGGGATTACAGGCTTGAGCCACCGCGCCCGGCGCATTGGGATTTTAAAAAGAACTTTTCCATATAAAAATTTCCATTTATTTATACCCCTTTCCAAAATGATTTAGGGAATAAAATGCAGAGGAGAAGAGAGCATGATTAAGAAGAAAGAAGGGATGTTTGGTAGGCCAAAGTCTCCAAAGGATAAGGTAAATATAAGAAAACACTCTTTGATAATGAAGCAGATACTTAACAGTACAGAAGCCGTTGGAATAATGGTCTTTCACATAGGCTCTTAAAGCACTGTCACAGGATTCTCTCCAAGACTTCAGACCTCCATCTACTTCTTCTGGCTGAGGGTCACTTGCTTCTTTCCGTAAGTGGTCAAATTTAAAGGAAATTTTGTTTCTTGGATCTAAAAATCTGCTATTACCCAGGTCACCGTGCTCTGTAATTAAGACCTTCCAAAGAATGATTAAACGTATGAGTAACTTTGTAAAAAAGACAATTCTTACTGCCTTTTGTGAAACACATCAATAAAAATTCTGAGGCAGTTAACTTTTCATTTCGTCAGATTTCTCTTTCATAATTTTTCAACCAAGTCCCATATTATTAAGAATATTATATTTATGAATAAGTCAACTTTAAACTACAAAATATCCCCCATATTAATAATATACTTCATTTCTTGGTTTCTAATATATTATCTATATAGTTATTTTATACATAGCTGTGATAACTTTTATGTACACTTTTGTATTTTTTTCACAGATTTTTTCCAGAGTCATTATGAAACTTTAGGGCCATTACACTTAGCATTTATAATAGGTAATACATTCACATGGTTCAAAAATGAAAAAATACATAAAGTAAACTGTTTTCTCACCCCATTTTCCAACCACCAAAATCCTAAAGTAATAAATAAGTAGTCTAAATTTCAGGAGTGCCTCTGTTTTTCCATTAAATATGTCTGCTGTTACTTTTTTTTTTTTTTTTTGAGACGGAGTCTTGCTCTGCCGCCCAGGCTGGAGTGCAGTGGCCGGATCTCAGCTCACTGCAAGCTCCGCCTCCTGGGTTCACGCCATTCTCCTGCCTCAGCCTCCCGAGTAGCTGGGACTACAGGCGCCCGCCACCGCGCCCGGCTAGTTTTTTGTATTTTTTAGTAGAGACAGGGTTTCACCGTATTCGCCAGGATGGTCTCGATCTTCTGACCTCGTGATCCGCCCGTCTCGGCCTCCCAAAGTGCTGGGATTACAGGCTTGAGCCACCGCGCCCGGCCCTGCTGTTACTCTTATCAAGGAGAATTAAAGACAGCTGGAAAACCTGTTCGACTTAAATACTTCCATTTTCACTGTTCTTGTTAGAGGCTGCTCTCCTTTCTTGTCAAAGAAACTGCTAGTGTTATCAGAAAGAGGAAAAATATCATAACATGTAGAGTACGTACAAAAACTAAAAAAACTAAGACAAATTTACTCAGCACCTGGTTCAGACATCTGCTTTGGTTTCTATTAATAGGATTTCTACTATCTCCCAGGCATAGCCTTCTAAAAGGCAATTATTACCTGATCTTCATATCCTTCTATCTTCACAGGCGTGAACTGATCCATGTTATACTGGGCAAATGCACTGTTTTTTTAAAAAGTTTTTTTTTTTTTTTTTAAAAAAAAAAAGGAGGGAGAGAGAAAAGAATTATGTGTAAATAAACACAAAGGTGGTTCACAGAATAGTTAAAGGAAATGTGAAAACAGTACCCGGTACTTTTCCCCTTTCTCCCCAGACATCCAGTGTTAACATAATGCCTTCCAGCTTTCTGAAGGGACTCCTCTTCACGGAGATCTTGGAAGCTCCTTAAACTCTGAAATTACCTTTTCCTCTTTGCTCCTAAGCTCCAAAAGACCCTCTACTTAGACAATTCCAAAGTTGGTTTGTTTTGAGATAGTCTCACTATGTTGCCAGGCTGGCCTCAAACACCCGGGCTCAAGAGATTTTCCCATCTGTTTCCTGAGTAGCTGGGACTACAGGTGCGCACCACCACACTCAGCTAATTCCAAAGTTTGAAGCAATCTGATTATTGTGAACTGCCAACAATTTTAATTGTTTGGGCAGAAGCTTTCATTAATTCAAAAGAATTTTCCATTGATACACTATTTTGGAAATGATTTTTTTTTTCTCGGCTCTCAAAGTCACGAGAAACTATAATTAAATGTCAGAAGGCATCTGACATGCGAAGAAGGTGAAGTGAGAGTTGAGCATGAGTCAAGTATAAAAGCAGAGCCTCAGGCACAGAGTAGTTATTTTTAAAAGAGGAATGCATAAATAATCAAAGTACATGCCTAATATTACTGTTTATTTGTCCAAAGCTTGATTTTTGAAATTCTGCATTTTTAATGGCTAATACATTTTACAAAGCTAAAGCAAAAAACAAGATAAAAGAAAGATGGAAATAAGAGTTACACTTATATTCTTGAAAAGTATCTGTCTTCTCACAGCATTCCCAATTTTAACCTATTAAAACAGACAGCTAGTATTTTTTTCCCATGTCAGACAGGTAATGTGCCAACATAACAAGGTTTGAGGGAGCCACATCTCACATGCATGTGAAAACTCAACCATCACACTTACGAACTACAAAAGGATGGAGACCACTAGTTTCAAGCAGAGTGTTAAACTTTCCCTAGGCTTTTCAAGATAAAGCAAAATAACAAAATGTCAACTTCTTCAAATATTTAAAGCTTTTTTTTTTTTCAGATGCCGGGCTGGAGTGCAACGGCGTGATCTTGGTTCATTGCAACCTCCACTTCCCGGGTTCAAGCGATTCTCCTGCCTCAGCTGGATCATCTACTCAGCTAATCCTGAGTAGCTGGGATTACAGGCATGTGCCATCACGCCTGGCTAATTTCTGTATATTTAGTAGAGACAGGGTTTCTCCATGTTAGTCAGGCTGGTCTTGAACTCCCAACCTCAGGTGATCCGCCTGCCTCAGCCTCCCAAAGTGCTGGGATTACAGGAGTGAGCCACCGTGCCCAGCCTCTAAAGCTAATTTTCAATCTTATTTTGTTAAAAGTTATTACTGTCTATTTTGTTTATTTATTTATTTATTTTTTGGGCAGGGGATGGAGTTTCACTGTTGCCCAGGCTAGAGTGCTGTGGTGCAATCTTGGCTCACTGCAACCACCACCTTTCAGATTCAAGTGATTCTCCTGCCTCAGCCTCAAAAGTTATTACTGTGTTTTACTTCTTAAAGCACTACATCCCCATGTAGCAAAATTAATCCCAAACATATTGGTTCTTCAGAAAGGATATAAATTATTCATAAAAAGTAGAATAAATATTAGTTTAAAAAAAAAAACGAGTAGGAAGTAAATATTTTATTCTAGTATACGTCCTAAGACTATGGATTACAAACACTAACACGAAAATGTCCTTACCTTTAATTCCATCTCAAGTAAACAGGATCTCCATTTTATCAGCTGCCTAAGCCAAAAACTTGGGGTGATCTTTGATTCTTCTCTTTCTCTCACACTTCACATCCAGTCCATCAGTAAATCTTGTAGGCCCTACTTAAGTACATATTCAGAATCTGACTCCTTCCCACCACCCCCACTGCTACCACTCTAGTCCAACCACTAGCATCTATCCCTGAACTATTCTAATAGTCTTGCAATTACTCATCTTACCTCAGCTTTTGCCCCTCTACACAGGAGCTAGTGATTATTCTAAAATATAAGTCTCATTATGTTATTCTCTGCTCAAAACAATCTCACTATCTCTGTCAGAATGAAATTCACTTTTTAACGTAACTTACAACACTCTACTCATTCCAGAAGCTCTGGAATTATCTGGGGATGGTTCTGGTGGCCAGAAACAGGAGCAAATCCAGGAAAGATGGCAAATCTTAGCTACTTCAAGACCTTCATTTTATAAAGACTGAAGGCAATAATTGTGATAATGATTATGAAAACATTAATTGAGCAGTTACTATGAGGACTATGGCCAAGGGACTGAAATGCTTTAATACAGAAATAAGACTGAATTTTTCTTCTCTATGGAAAATCAAATATTTGGGTCTTCTCTATGGAAAATCAAATATTTAAAATTCTCTTAACAAGAGGGTTCCCTAAGAACCTATAGTCTATAAGAACCAGAATATTTATAAATACAAAGCTTTAGTGTCAGTGCAATTAAAGCAAATGAAGTATCTGAACTACATACCAACTTCTCTTAATCTTAACCAAAAGGCGGAGAAGCTACATACCAGCTTCTCTTTGGTTCTAATTGGAAATAGGATAACAGGCTTTAGTTTGCAATCACACTCGGGTGATATTCAACATCCACCCCTTTCAGCTTATCAAGTGATGTACAGAGCAGATTTATTGTGGGTAGCTCTCAAGGATAAAACTGGGACCAGTATGGCAGGCAAACTGAAGAACTTGCCTTGTGAGATTGTGAATTCCTTATTACTAGAAGCATTCAGATTAGATAACTGTCTATTGACAGATGTTGATTAAATTCTTTCAGTGAAAGAAAGCAGAGAGGAGTTAAACTAGCAAATGATGAATGTCCTTTTGTATGGCAGATTCTATGAATCTAAGAGAAACCATCATTAGAGTATATCTGATGTGAGCCTAGCTTCCTTAAATCAATGTATAATTAGGGTATCATTCATGATGACAATTACAGTAAAGCTATGCAAATTCTGTTTGCAGAATCTAGCCCCAAAATGAGTTCCAAAAAAGCAGTATGGACAGGGCAGATTGTTTCCCAGGCAGCAGCTCTTACAACAGTTTTCTATGGCTAAAATCTAAACCAATTATATATCATACCCAATGACTTTATGATAATTATTTGTTGCTCTGCATCAACATGTCCTTGTTCTGTCTCCCCATCCCTACCCCACCTAGCCATTATCCAACTCTTTACAAAGGAACTCTGAGCCAGTTGGGTAGACAGCAACTGAAACAGAACTTTGTGTTGAAGAGTAGAGTAGTGATAAAGCCAGACAACAGGGAGCGTTGAAAGCTACAGCAAGTTTAGATTTTATTATAGAAGGTATCAAAAAAAAAAAAAAAAAAAAAGAGGCACCATTGTAGTAGTTTTGAAGGCAAGGACACAATGGAAATATTTTAGAAAGATTAATTAGCTTCAGAGTGATAAGGAGTCAATGATTAGGTAACCTAATCATGCTTTTATCCTATGGTTAATTCTCACTATTAAGGCACTTTATTAATATTTGCTATTCTTAAACATTATCATTCCTCACTGGCAGATCATTCCTATGTATAGCTAGCTGTTTAAAAAAACTCAACATGAACTAGAACAACTGTAAAGGAAAACCTAACAGCTAACATTAAACTCTGCTTTAATGGGGCAAATGTGGGCAGAAATAAAAACTAGTTCATATATTATAATAAGCTTTGAGGAAGTAAATAACAATTGGGGGAACATGTTTTTTCCAATTAAAAAAAACAACGAAAATTGCTAAACCCAACTGCTTTACTTTGAAGTATTTTAAACTTTGTTTTCAGGGTGCTAGTTCACTGTCAACATAGTTTATCCAATGTTAGAATAACATTCTAAGTGGATTTGGAAAGATACTTACTGTGCTGCCCCTTCCCTGAGGAGATTGTCATTATTAAGTAGTAGCCGAACATCTGAGGAAGAAAAATGTTACAATGTTCAGTGGAGGATAAATTTGAGAAATTTTAGCAGATTTCTAGATGCAATTTTTAAAATTCAGGCTTTGTAAGATTAGTCTTCAGGTGTACTATATGAGTAGAAATTCTAAACATGCAAATATAAAGATGCTAATGTTCACAGATTTGTGTACAATTATGTGTGCTATATAGTCTCAAGGAACTTCATAGCAAATGAGTAACATGGTTTATAGAAAGCCACAGGTAAAGAGTGCTAATTCTGTATTTAAATGAATCCTTTAATATGAGCATAGATTAAGAATTGCAGGCTCTTCTACAATATCATATCAAGAAAGCTAGGCACAATTCAGCCAGTGACAGTGAAATTCTTAAAACACATTTTTCATTGGAGAATCTAATGTGAGGTCTACAACCTTTTTAAAAAGCTGTGTGTCAGAAGTCTAGTCACTTTTTTTTTTGGAGACGAAGTCTCGCTCTTGTCGCCCAGGCTGGAGTGCAATGGCGCAATCTCAGCTCACTCCAACCTCCACCTCCCCGGTTCAAGAGATTCTCCCGCCTCAGCCTCCTGAGTAGCTGGGATTACAGGCGCCTGCCACCACGCTCAGCTAACTTTTGTATTTTTAGTAGAGACGGGACTTCATCATGTTGGTCAGGTTGGTCTTGAACTCCTGACCTAAGGCGATCTGCCCACCTCAGCCTCCCAAAGTGCTGGGATTCCAGGTGTCAGCCACCACACCTGGCCTGTTAGTCAAGAATTTATCTGAGCTAAAGTTCAAGAAGAATTTTCTACTGAAAATTGAAAATTTCGGCTGGGCGCGGTGGCTCACGCCTGTAATCCTAGCACTTTGGGAAGCTGAGGCGGGCGGATCACGAGGTCAAGAGATTGAGACCATTCTGGCCAACATGGTGAAACCCCATCTCTTCTAAAAATACAAAAAAATTAGTGGAGTGTGGGGGCGAGCACCTGTAGTTCCAGCTACTTGGGAGGCAGGGGTTCCAGTGAGCCGAGATCACGCCACTGCACTCCAGACTGGCGACAGAGCAAGACTCTGTCAAAATAATAATAATAATAAAAAGAAAAAGAAAATTTCAACAGGAAAATTTATTTAAAATGTTACTAAGAATTTAGTCAATGTAAAAGACTAGAAAAAGGCTGCATTTGTTTCCTTTGCTGTTGGTGCTCAAAAGCCACAAACGGTTTTATAAAAAATATCTTGATTTACTTGTTATATCTTATACTCCTTGAAGCAAATGTTTATGTTTCTCCCAGTTACTTTTCCCAATTTTAGCAATCAAGATTATTATTGACTGTTCTACCATCTGGACCTGGTACAGAGGAATATCATACAGTTACTCTCGAGTAGCTAACTTTCTAATATAAAATTAGAATCTCAAAATAAATGTTTGCTAAACTGAACCAAGATGTACAACAATTATTATTTTACTTAAGGAATCTTTAAGATGAACTTAATAACTTAAAATGGGATTATGGTTATTTCATCATGAAGTTTAAGATGCTCCATCACATTTTCCATCTTGTAAAATGTATTAAGACAGCAGATAGTATGGAAAGTTGTAAATGTATTTAACTGTGGTTCCCCAACCTGCTGCGATTCAGAATCACCTGGTAAAGAACTTGATGAAATACAGATTAACCAGTTCCACCTCAGATCTAATGAATGCGAATCTTGAGGGGAAGATAAAGCTGAATCTGCATATTTAACAAGCTCCCCAGATACAGTCAGTTCGGCCCCACTGTTCCAAAAAAGTGTTCCATAACATGTGACTTCCTAAGGCAAAGCACTAAAGAAAATTAAGCTATGATCTATAAGGAAAAAATAGAACTATGAAAATAATTTAATATTTTCTACATTTATTGATACTAATCTGCCTTAAAATCTTTTCTCACATAAGACAGGCATCCTAATTTATGGGTTAGGAGCTTTATTTTGACTCAGACCTGGGTTTGAATTCTTGCTTTGACATTTACTAACTGGAGGACCTTGGACAAGTCATTTTAATTTCTTCGAATCTTGATTTACTTAGCTATAGCTACAACAAGTCATAAGAATTAAAACAGATAGCAAGTACTCAATAAATAATAGTAATTAAGGAGGGATTAAAATACTAATCTTTACTCACCATTGAATACTTCATTAAATTCCCCTGGGGGTGCATGAGTGATGAATTTAGCAGCTATGCGTACCTAAAGAGAAACAAAATTTACACTTAGAATTATGAAGAGTAACATATAAAAGGAGAAACAATTAACAAATTACAAAATTTTCATCACATCCCTTGAAAAAAATGTCCTGTTTAAACATTTACTGTTTAGCAGCCTTCAAATTTTCTTTTCATAAAGCACCCCAAAGCTGTTACTATCAATATAGGTACATTCTGATTTGGGAATATATGTGTTTTGATAAATCTGAATTTGTCTTTCAAAAACAGGATAATAGTTTTTGACCAAATACCTTACATTCACAAAAAGAGAAAGCTATGATCTAGATTATGAACATTTAAGCAAAACTAAATAAAATATTAGCAAATTATAGCATATCAATACCAATTCTCCCAATACAAGGATAGTTCAATATAATAAGTTACTGTAACTTACAAATTAAAAGACCAAAACCATGTGATCATCTCAACTCATGCTGAAAAAAAAATTAACACCTACTCCAATATCATAAAAAACCAAAACTATTAGTTTTTGGTAGATATAAAATAAATGCTTTTAACTTAATAAAGGGCTATCTACCAAAATTTTACAAAAACCTTAATAATGAAACATAAGCAATGTCACTAACTTTATTAACTAATTAATTTATTTTGAGATAGGGTCTTGGCTGTTGTCCAGGCTGGAGTGCAGTGGCATGATCAAGGCTTACTGCAGCCTCAACCTCCTGGGCTCAAGCGATCTTCCTGCCTCATACTTCCTGAGTAGCTGGGGCCACAGGAATGTGCCACCACACCTAATTTTGTAATTTTTATTTTTGTAGAGACAAGTCTCACCATGCCCAGGCTGGTCTCAAACTCCTAGGTTCAAGTGATCCTCTGGCCTCGGCCTTCCAAAGTGTTGGGGTTATAGGTGTGAGCCACTGTGCCTGCCCTAAGTCATCAACTTTAATACAAGACAAAGATGACTCCTATCACCTCTACTATTCACCACTGTATTAAAGGGCATAAGGAATGCTATGGAAAATATTTCTTCTGTTACTCAACCTAGTCTCTGTCCTCTGCCCCCTGTTGCCATTCTCCCTTTTTAGATATACTATTATAAATGGATGATAAAATGTTAGGTTCTAACCTGCTTATCTAATTGTTTTTCTCTAGATTTTATCTTTTTTGTCATTTTATGCTTTGTCTGGGGAAAATGCTTGACTCCAATCCACTAATATGCTCTTCATCTGTGCCCATTTTCCTGCTCAATTTTTTTTTTTTAAGAGACAGGGCCTCACTATATCGCCCAGGTTGGAGTACAGTGGCGTGATCATAGCTCATTGCAGCCTCCAACTCCTGACCTCAGGAATCTTTCCAAATCAGCCTCCTGAGTAGCCGGGAGTACGGGCACTCATCACCAGGCCCAGCATAACAATTATTTTGACTGTTCAATTTTTAATTTCTAAGATTTTTGGTAATTCCTTTTGTCATTTTTTTTTTTTGGGGGGGGTACTGGCAAGTATGTAGAGCAAAGCAATTTCTTTTAGTGTGTATACAATCATCTGTATTAGGACATTAACTCCTTATTTAATTTTTTAGGTGTTTTTTCTCAGAGACAGGGTCTCACTTGGTTGCTCAGGATAGAGTGCAGCAGTGTGATCACAGTTCACTGTAACCTTAAACTCCTGGGCTCAAGTGATCCTCCTGCCTCAAGTTCTCAAGTAGCTGAGACTACAGGTGTGCCTCACCATGCCTGGCTAATTTTTTAAAAATTTTAATTTCCTGCAGAGAGAGGGTCTCACTATGTTGCCCAGGCTGTTCTCAAACTCCTGGCCTCAAGTGATCCTCCCAACTCAGCCTCCCAAAGCACTGAAATTACAGGTGTGAGCCAGTGTGCCAGTATAACTACCCATTTTAAAGTCTTGTTCTATTGACTGTTTCCTAAAAATTTAGATCCTCTCTTCATTGAATTTGATTCTTCCCTTTCGTGGTACTGGTTTTCCATAAATGGTGCTCTGAATTTAATTTAGTTTGTCATTCTGTTTGCTGGTAGCTTGTCTCTAGTGACTACAGGGGAGGGAAAGAGTAGATTTGCTTCTGCTCATCAGGGTGTGTGAGCAGTTTATCTTCTGAGTGAGCCTAAGGTCCACAGGCTAGGTGGGACACTGCTGTGTGTCTATGGTCCCAGTGCTCATACTCAGTGCTATATTCTGAGGACAAATGCTGTTTTTGTCTTCAGCTTAGCCCAAAGAGGAGAGAAGGGAGGAGTTAAGTGGTCCAACTAACTAGACAGCAATTCTCCAGTTAATCTACTCTAAGACTGTTCTGGGTCCCTTCCTTCTTGATTCTTAAACTGATGTAAGATCCTCCAGAATGGTTCCTATCTATCTGGCATTTGGCAATACCAATATATAGATATTTGGCAGTATCTATACATAGTAATAATGCTAGTAATGATAATAAATAGGGCTCACCACAAATGAGTCTCTCAGTATAGTTCTAACATACCATGAAAGAAAGGATGAAAATTCCTTAATATTTGATGTGATAACGAATATGAAGATGATTCAACTCCCTAATGTAGGGCAAAGAAGAACATGGTATATCTAACAATAAACTGAGCCTTATTTCTAGATAGGCATCCTCTGTTGACTTCTTTATTTCCTTCAAACAATTTTAAGTTATTAATGACCCCATCAAATTCAAACCATTCTTCAGCATAAAAAACAAAAAACAAACAAAAAAAATTTTCCAGAGTCTCTTGAAAATAAAGCTGGGGCCAGGTGTGGTGGCTCCTGACTGTAATCCCAGCACTTTGGGAGGCTGAGGTGGGTGGATCACTTGAGGTCAGGAGTTCAAGACCAGTCTGGACAACATGGCGAAACCCCATCTCTACCAAAAATACAAGAATTAGCTGGATGTGGTGGTGGGTGCCTGTAATCCCAGCTACTTGGGAAGCTGAGGCAGGAGAATCACCTGAACCTGGAAGGTGGAGGTTGTAGTGAACTAAGATTGTACTCCAGCCTGGGCAACTGTAGGAGACTCTGTCTTAAAAAAAAAAAAAAAAAAAAAGAAAGAAAGAAAGAAAAGAAAGAAAGCTGGGAGTGAGAAGAGAATTAGAAAAAAAACCCAGAAATTTGGGTTGGGTGCGGTAGTTCATGCCTGTAATCCCAGCAATTTGGGAGGCTGAGGCAGGCAGATCATTTGAGGTCAGGAGTTTGAGACTAACCTGGCCAACATGGTGAAACCCTGTTTCTACTAAAAATACAAAACTTAGCTGGCATGGTGGCGCACACCTGTAATCCCAGCTACCTGAGAGGTTGAGGCAGAAGAATCTCTTGAATCCAGGAGGCGGAGTTTGCAGTGAGCCGAGATCCTGCCACTGCACTCCAGCTTGGGCGACAGAGTGAGACTGTCTCAAAAAAGAAAATAAACAAAACAGAAATGCTTTACAACTTTAGTATCCCTAGGCTTATACAAATAATCTTACTGTAAGTTCACTCTTATTCTGAAAAGGACAAAGAAAAGCTGCTCTGTGATGAAACCGTTAGTCAAGAAAGGCCTAGTGATTGATGGAGCAAGGTAGAATGGAAAATTTGGGTTCCGATAACTGTCTCTGTTGGTCCATCAGCTAACTAGATTTGTGATCCTAGAAACATTACTGTTTTCGGTCCTGAGTTTTGTCATTATAACCCAGCTCCTCATAGAGTCACATTAGAAGATCTGCAAAATTTCTTTTAGCTGCAAAATCCTACAAAGTTTTTAAGACCTGGAGGACAAAAGTTGGTATGTGGACTACCTGGAAACAGGCATCAGGAATTTATGCCACAAAATACATGTTAGAATACTCTTAGGTACATAAAGTATTAGAACCCTGACTTGACAGGGTAATTACAGATAGTATATTATTTTTTCTGGGATGAAAACTGGTGGAGGGGAAATGCTCCATAAGGCTCCTTATATTAACTGAGAAAAAACAATAAAAAGAGGGATTCTAATCAGGAAGAAATCCTGCTCAACTCATGAAAATTATGCTACATAGGACTAACCATTACAATATAGATTTCTAACTATCTATATTTTCTTTGGCATGTACACTTAATCACATTTCTGTACTTCTCAACTGTTGGTATCAATCTCTTATTTAAAAAATCAGTAATCCTACTTTTAATAATAAACTTTTTTTTTTTTTTTGGTCTATTTGTGACAAATCGGTGGAGTGAGCTATGGTCTATCCCCCTTCTGTCAAGGTGCATTTCCCATAATCTTTACATAAGTATGAAACTCCTCAGTCAAGTAAAGTGTATGTAATCCAAAAAATAAGTATATACATATTCATACACTATCAAAAAAGTACATTCCCTGAAAGGAAAAAGGAATAAAGCCACAGTCATATTTTACATACTACTTATATAACATAATATTTGAATGTATAATAAAATTACCAAACTGAAAATGTAAGATATTAATATTCCTGAAGTCCCAACCAAATTTTCAGAAGTTACAAAATCTGATGGAATTGGTACAACTGAAAGAACAGCAGTTTGTTTGGATAGAAGATGAACTGATACTGCATATAAAAAAGTAATAATTCACCCATTCAGCAAACTAGGAAGAGAAGTATCAATAAATAAAGACTGAAGACTAGATAAGACATTGTCACTATCCTCAAGGACCTGACGCCTAGATAGTAATGTAGCAAGCAGGTATTAAATGCAGACTGAGGCACAAAGGAAGATGCAATCAACTCTGTATACCTACATTAAAAAGGGGGTGGTCGGCCAGGCGTGGTGCCTCACGCCTATAATCCCAGCACTTTGGGAGGCCGAGGTGGGCGGATCACGAGGTCAGGGGTTCAAGACCAGCCTGGCCAAGATGGTGAAATCCCATCTCTACTAAAAAAAAATACAAAAATTAGCCAGGCACAGTGGCAGGCAACTGTAATCACAGCTACTCGGGAGGCTGAGGCAGGAGAATCGCTTGAACCCAGGTAGCGGAGGTCGTAGTGAGCCAAGATTGTGCCACTGCACTCCAGCCTGGGCGATAAGAGTGAGATTCTGTCTCAGGAAAAAAAAAAAAAAAAAGGTAGTCTTCAAAGGTAGTGATGTTTGAGATGGATTGGAGGATGAGTAGTAAAGACCAGGGAGGGCATTCCAAGTAGAGGAAACAATATACACAAACTAAGACAATATGTCATAACAAACTGAATGTAGGCATTTAAACGACTTGCAAAATGTAAAACAATGTTACTTGTCATACTAATTCCTTTTCTGTTTTGGAAAATAAATTTTTTTTTTTTTTAAACAACAAATAACTATGTTTAATGTAATAGGTTTATTATTTTAAAACAAGTTATTTTAAAAATCAGTTTTAGTATTTTTTTTGGGACAGAGTCTCAGTCTGTCACCCAGGCTGGAGTACGGTAGCACAATCTCAGCTCACTGCAACCTCCACCTCCCAGGTTCAAGCGATTCTCTGGCCTCAGCCTCTTGAGTAGCTGGGATTACAGGCACGTGCCATATCGTCTGGCCAATTTTTATGTTTTTAGTAGAGACGGGGTTTCACCATGTTGGCTAGGCTCGTCTTGAACTCCTGATCTCAAATGATCCACCTGCCTCACCTCCCAAGTGCTGGGACTACAGGTGTGAGCCACTGCGCCGGGCACCTCAGTTTTAATATCTAATGTAACAGATATAAGTCACATAAATAAAAATTCAGTTTTTAAGTATGTAAAGGGGTCCTGACAATAAAAAAAGTTTGAGAAGTGCTCCATTTGTTGACATGGGTTTATAATATGCTGTTTATATATGTTTATAACGTGTTGTTGAATGAAAAGGGCCTTTACTCCTTTTCTGGTCTTTTAGAGATTATATATATTTACACCTACGTATAGCTACTAAATTTTAACTAGAACTATCTCTAGTACAAAATAATTTTTTTTTCTTTTTTTTTTGGCTTTCCTCTGTGTTCAAAAAGTTATATAAGAAATATAATGTTACTAGTATGATAAAGCAAATTAAAATTTTTTTAATAAAAAAAGGAGCATGTCAACATCCATCATCCTTTAATTTTTTTTTTTTTTTTTTTTTTTTTTAAGATGAAAAGGGAAATAAAGAAAGGTAAAGGCTACTGAGTGACGTGAAAACTGAAAGAACCAGGTCAAGGAAGCCAAACGACTGAGGTGAGGATGTCCAAATCCTAAAGGCAGTAAAGAAAGCTTTTTATTTTATTTATTTTATTTTATTTTTTTTTTTTTATTTTTGAGACGGAGTCTCGCTCTGCCGCCCAGGCTAGAGTGCAGTGGCCGGATCTCAGCTCACTGCAAGCTCCGCCTCCCGGGTTCACGCCATTCTCCTGCCTCAGCCTCCCGAGCTAAAGAAAGCTTTTTAAAGTTAGTACTTGACCAAGACCTTTGACTTCACTTAATATCCCGATAGTACCTCATGCTTAAAAAATTGATTAATTGGTTAAACAAGGGGATTATATGAAAGATGAAAGTTAACTAAAAGCTCACTTTCATTTTCTAAGTTAAAAAACAGGGTGAGGAAAGAAAATCTAGTAGTATTATTTGAATCCAGGTTCAAGTGCTGAAAAAACTTAATATTCCCTGTTTACCTGAGAATACCAAGAACAGGAGAAATATCCAATCAGAGGAACCAAAACATCTCCCATTTTTTTAATGAAAGTGAGGAAATTTGAAAGTATATGCAATGGCAAGGGTGAAATACTTAATGAGTGGTTAAAAAGAATGTAGTTATCATTAGATGTCAACATGGGATCCTAAAACACATTGTCATGGCAAGGAATCCTATGTTATTTCCTGACAGTTACTGAAATGGTGGATGGTTATTAGATATTTGATAGTTTCTGAAGTGTTGATTTTTTCACTATTTGAACACAATACCACAAAAATACCTTGACGTAGCAGTAAACATAATACATATAATTATATTAAAATTATATAATATATAATTATATATTATATAAAATTATTCTATCTATATCTATATCTGGAGTTTCGTGCTGTCGCCCAGGCTGGAGTGCAGTGGCATGATCTCGGCTCACTGCAACCTCTGCCTCCTGGGTTCAAGCGATTCTCCTGCCTCAGCCTCCTGCGTAGCTGGGATTACAGGCACGTGCTACCACATCTGGCTAATGTTTGTATTTTTAGTAGGGATGGGGTTTCACCATGTTGGCTAGGCTGGTCTCGAACTCCTGACCTCAGGTGATCCACCTGCTTCAGCCTCCCAAAGTGCTGGGATTACAGATGCGAGCCACTGTGCCCGGCCCAATATATTTACATACTCATTATAAAATCTAAAGTCTGGGCTGGGTGCGGTGGCTCACACCTTTAAACCCAGCACTTTGGGAGGCCAAGGTGGGTGGATCACCTGAGGTCAGGAGTTTGAGACCAACCTGGCCAACATGGTGAAACCCCGTCTCTACTAAAAATATAAAAACTAGCCAGGCATAGTGGTGGGCGCCTGTAATCCCAGCTACTCGGGAGGCTGAGGCAGGAGAACTGCTTGAACCCAGGAGACGGAGGTTGCAGTGAGCCAACACGGTGCCACTGCACTCCAGCCTTGGTGACAGAGTGAGACTCTGTCTCAAAAAAAAAACAAAAACAAAAAACAAAATCTAAAGTCTGTTCCACAGCTCCTCCTTCCCTAATTCCTCCAACTCCTACCACTTAGCTCCTAGACTTACAGCTACACTCATGCCTCAGGGCATATTTCTTGTTCCTTTGGCCAGAAATGCTCTTTTGGATGATTCACTCCAATCTTTATCCAGTCTCTGTTCAAATGTTACCTGCCAAATAAATTACCCTTCCCTAACTCCCATATATAAAGTAGCTGTTGTACCCTTTCAACCTTCACAATTCTAGCTCCTTTACTGCTTTATTTTTCTTCAAGGAATTTGCCACCACTGAACATATACTTACATGTTTACTGTCCAACATCCCCCAAAGAAGTCCAAGATCATAGAGCAAGAGTCAGTAAACTGCTAATGTAAAGGGCAGATGGGCTTTGAGTCACAGTTTCTGTCCCAACTGTTAAGCATGATTGTGTTCCAATAAAACTTTATTTTGTACCCTGAAATTGTATTTCATGTAATTTTCACATCATTAAATATGATTATTCTTTTTTTGTTTGTTTTCAACCATTCCAAAAGCATTAGTTTATAGATCCTATAAAAACAGGCAGTGGGCCCAGCACAGCAGCTCACACCCGTAATACCAACACTTTAGGAGGCCAAAGCAGGAGGACTGCCTGAGCTCAGAGACCCAGCCTAGGCAACATAGTAAGATCTTATTTCTATTAAAAATAACAAAAAAATTTAGCTGGGCATGGTGGCACATGCCTGTAGTCCAAGCTACTCAGGAGGCTGAGGCAGGAGGATCACTTGAGCCTGGGAGGTCAAGGCTGCAGTGAGTGAGCTATGATTGTGCCACTGCACTCCAGCCTCAGCAATAGAGCAAAAGCCTGTCTCAATAAACAACAAAACAAAACAAAAACAGATGGTGGACTGGATTTGGCCCACTGGCCATAGTTTGTCAACCCCTGACATAGAACAAAAGAACTTGTTGTGTTTGTTCACTGCAGTATACCCAGGACTGAGACCTAGAACATGCTAGGAATGTGAACGAATGAATACTATTTTATTGTTTATAAAACTCTTACATAATCTGTTTCTTTTATTGATCTTTAAAACAGCTTGTTAAAGCAGGCAGGGGAGAGACTATTATCCCCATTTATAAATCAAGAAATAGGTTCAGGGAGTATAAGTGCCTTGTCTAAGACTGCATGCTTATAATAAATGGGTGGAGCGGGAATTATAACTTAGACATTCAACTATACCATGCAGTATTAAAAGGAAGTAAAAGTCTGGAGGATTACCTTTAGTGTGTCACATGAATTTGGCGTTGTCCTTTTAGACTATTTTAACCAAGAATTGAGTCAAAGCTATGCTTGTGAAAGATGCGGTTGTCACAAAGTTGAGAGGAATAGATAAAATGATAAATAATAAGTTTAAAAGTTAACATTTTATCCAACTTCAAAACTGGGTCAAAGCTAAGATGAAATTAATAGCGCAAAAAGGGAGAGGGAAATGACTAAGCAGTTAGTGATTGAAAAAATATCTTTGCTACAATACAGATGAGGGCTGACATTTTCATTAACAGTGATTTAGTCAATCATTCTCAAAGGTGGGAGAGGGAAAGAAAAAAGGCAGTTACCTCCCATAAAGGGGAGGTATGCCAGCTCCCCTAACTTGAGAATCACTAATATGAAGGTTTTAGTTGAACAAAAACTGAACTTAAACTGAGCTTAAAAAAAAAAAACCTTTAAAAAACTGTTCCTATTTCATAAAGTAATAGTTTCACTACACACTGTATTCATCAGATAGTATCTACACTAAAGGGTAGATCCCGACCTCATGTTCTGCCTGCTTCGGTCTCCCAAAGTGCTGGGATTACAGGCGAGCCACTACGCCCGGCCATCACTAGCTTTTAAAATTATTTCCTTGGGCTGGGTACGGTGGCTCACATCTATAATCCCAGCACTTTAGAGGACGGGGCAGGTCAGGAGTTCGAGACCAGCCTGGCTAACATGTGGAAACCCTGTCTCTACTAAAAATGCAAAAATTAGCTGGGCGTTGTAATCCCAGCTACTCCGTCTCAAAAAAAAAAAAAAAACAGTCCTTGACAATCACATACAAAAGAACTTCAAGTTAGTTAAATATTTAACAACTGCAACTCTTTGTGGGCACTGGTGGATAATTCTAGATAGAAAAGGGAGAATTCTTTCGCTAGATAATATCCACATTCCACTTATTAGCAAAGGCCTGGTCAGTTTATACCACCCCAGTTTTGTATACTTTAGGAGCCAAATCTCTGCTAACATGTCTCCCTGGTGTCAACAAAAACCTTTACCTCCTTCATTAGTCTACTGAATGTATTAAAGACTTCACCTCTTGGCCTTGACTCATACTCTCCTTGGAAGTTGTGCCTTTCTCTCCATCTTGGTCTGTCTAAATCCTTCCCATCTTTTTAAGGTTGGGTTCTTCCAACCCAACCTTAAAAAGTGTTCAAAGTATATTTGAATGCTTAGCATAGCACCTAAAATACAACTGCTATTGACAATTAATTCTATAGATACTAGTCTGCCTCCAAAGACTCAAGCTTTTTTGGGAGGGAAACTGCCTTGCTTTCCTCTTCTATACATTACAGGATCTAGCAAATTAAATTACATATAGCAGGCAATGAGTAAATATTTACAAAATCCCTTCTGAATAAAAAGATGTAAAGGAAATGTTCTCAGTTTTAAAGATTATTATGAGGTACTATGGCCAAATGGAAAGATATAGGCTCTGGATTGGACAGACCTGGTTTTGAATTTCAGTCACTTAAAAATCTCTTTGAACCACATCCTCTCCCTAAAGTGGGATAGTATGTACTCCTTAAAAATTGTTGTGAATTGTTACAGCTCTTTTAGAATTTGTGTAGCAGGTTTTCTGGTTTTCACCGGAAACCAACTTACCCATATTAAATTTAAAAAAATTGTTGTGAAGATTAAATGAGATAATATATGGTCAAATCTTTAGCAGAATACTTAAAATATAACAGGAGAGGCTCAATAAATGTCAGCTACTGTTATCTTAACTGGTCACAGCAGGGTAACTGTTACTTTACAAACTGAGCAAACCCTTCAAATTACTATCAAATTACTACTTCGAAGAAAATAATCTTCTTTTTCTAGAAATCCTTTGGGTCCTAGCCACTTTATATTCTCTATCATTACCATCATAATAATCCCCACCAATAACTACAAACAGTAGCAACCTTTTATTGACCAAAAAAGCTTTATGAAAATGTCCGTTCCAATTTCCCTTTAAAGTAATAACACATATTTCAAAGTTTTTAAAGTTTTCCAAATAGGGTATACTTAAAGAAAGTATAATAGTAGTAAATTGTGCCTCTGTAAATATTTATTGTACTTATTTTTACTCTAACCCATTCAAGAGTTCAAGAATAAATATTCAAGAATATTCAAAGTATTCAAGAATAAATAGTTGCATTTATTTTCCTGAAAGAGATATATACAGGACGTTATTCTTATCCTGGTAAGCTCTGCTTGCATAGAATTCAATGCTATTTCCTAAGGGAGTTTTTCCCATTTGAAGATCTTTCGGATGTTGCATCAAACTGAAAAGCTTCTGTATGGCAAAGGAGAAAATTAACAGTATAAGGAGACAACTAAGTGATTGGGAGGAAATACTTGCAAACCATACATCTGATAAAGGGCTAATACCGAAAATATATAAGGAACTCAAAACAACTCAATAGCAAGAAAACAAATAACCCAGTTTTAAAATGGGCAAAGGGTCTGAAGAGACATTTCTCAAAGAGATACAAATGGGCAACTGATATATGAAAAAATGTTCAACATCTCTAATCAGGGAAATGCAAACTAAAACCACAATGAGATATCACCCCATGCCTGTTAGAATGGCTATTATCAAAAAGACAAATGATAACAAGTCTTGGGCCAGGATAAGGAGAAAAAGGAACCCTTCTGTTGGTGGGAATGTAAATTAGTATAGCCATTTTGGAAAATACTAATAGCATGGAAATTCCACAATATACCAAAATTACCATATGATTCAGAAATTCACTTCTGGAATTCCAAAGGAATTCCAAAGGATAGCCAAAGGAACTGAAATTGGTATGTCAGAGAGATATCTGCACCCCCATGTTCATTTCAGCAATGGTCACAATAATCAAGATACAAAAGTAACCTAAGTATCAATCAACTCAACAGATGAATGGATAAAGAAAATGTGTTATATACACACAATGGAATACTATACAGCCTTTAAAAAGAAGGTAATTCTGTCTTTCGCAACAACAAGGATGGACCTGAAAGATATTATGCTAAGTGAAATAAGCCAGACACAGAAAGATGAATACTTCATGATCTCACTACAAGATATGTGGAATCTAAAAAAGCCTATCTCAGAGAAACAGAGAATAGAATGGTGGTTACCAGAGGCTGAGGGGTCAGGGAAGGGATGGGAAAGGAAAGACATCAAAGATAGCAATCAGAGGGTACAAAGTTACAGTGAGACTGGAAGAATAAGTTCTAGTGCTCTACTGCACTGCATGGTGACCACAGTTAGTAATAATGATAATGATAATGATACAATACTGGTTTCACTAAATAAAAGTTACTGTTATCTGTGTTTCTTAAAATTCCAAATAAGCTAAATATTATTTTCCCAGTTTAGACCTGGAGATAACATAGAATGCACTTAGACATAAAATTGTAGATGTATATAGTTTATTTTATCATTATCAAGCAAGAGGTTAAGACTTGAAAAGCATAAAGATATGTCTTAAATCAGGATCAACATTATAAAAAATAGATGCTGGCACTTCCAAATAATTTGCCTCACATTCACTCTTTCAAAAGTCATTTTAATAGTCTTTAGAAATTGTTTTCTCTATTAGTAGCCAACTTTGAGTTTTATTAGACACAAGTAGGTAGTGAAGTCAGGCAAGTTAGTTTTAAGTACAGCAATTTCACTTTAAAACATTCTACAAACTCTAGGGAATAACTGCTTTTCTGGTATGTCTTAAACACTTCACTATTTACTAAAGCAATTATGTACATCTCACATACACATGGAGTGGCAAACTTTAGGCTTCTCTCTAAGGCCTCTTTTGATCTAGGATTTGACACCCCACCCCGCCTCTGTGCCCACATCCCTGTCTTTGGTCTGTCTAGCCCAGTTTTAGCAAGAATCTGCCCACCCTTGATATCTGATCAAGTTCTTCATCCCCTACCTTTGATGTATAAGTCTTTGAACTGCCTTCAGCATGAATCCCCCTACCCTCATGGTCTCCTCTTAATAATTTTCTCCCCAACTCTGCTTATCGGCTATACGTAAATACCCAGCTGTCTTTAATGTATTAGGAGTTGAGCCTGATTTTTCTCCCCTACTGTAATAGCCTTTTTTTTTTTTGGTTTGTTTTTGAGATGGAGTCTTGCTCTGTCACCCAGGATGGAGTGCAGTGGCATGATCTCGGCTCACTGCAACCTCCACCTCCTGGGTTCAAGCAATTCTCCTGCCTCAGCCTCCCAAACAGCTGGCATTATTACACCACACCCTGCTAATTTTTGTATTTTTAGTAGAGATGGGGTTTCACCATGTTGGCCAGGCTGGTCTCAAACTCCTGACCTCTGGTGATCGCTCGCCTTGACTTCCCAAAGTGCTGGGATTACGGGCATGAGCCACCACACCTGGCCATAATAGTTCTGAACAGTCTTCTTTACTGTTTTAGCACGCATTAGAATGACTTTTACTTTAACTGGGAGTCATTGTATTTCATATCACTCAGTAGTGTTTAAAACTGGCATATTTAAGCATAACATTTACAACATACAGAAGAGAAAATTAAAATGAGTGAAAACATCCCATAAGCAACTTGTTTAGGAGCTTAAATGTGCTTAAAAAAAAATACCCACAAGGTTAAAAAATTAGGAAAAAGCCTCTTTGAACCTATTCTGGTCCACAGGTTGCCCAAGAATAAATAAAATAAAAGAAATTAGGGAAAAATGACCACCCCAAGTATCTTGAGATTCATGTGTTAGTGAGCAATGATGCAGATGTCAAGTTCGAAAGGGTAAAGTTCGGCAGTTAGAACCCATGCTAGATGGAAAAAGCAGCAGTGGGAAACAAGAACGATTTTGCCTTTAAGATCTGGTATGTATCTGGCATGTTACAGCATTCTAATTTAAAGTATATCTTTTTACCAATTATTTTTTTTTCTCAAAATCACTGGAAGTCAGATACAGTTTCACGTGCCAGCTTTACTGCTAAATTGCTTGGGTCTTAGTTTCTTCATTTGTGATTATAAAACCTACTCATATCTAGGACTGTTTTAAGAACCCATGAGGTAACATGAGACAGACTCCCATACAGCAGATACTTAATTTTTTTCCCTAAGCAAATACCTAGACATTACTGAACTCTGAGTTATGTTGTCTTCTAAAAAGTTCAGCTCTTTGTGTTTAACAATTTGTTCACTCACTCAAAACAAACCACAAAACAATTCATTTGGTCTCAGGCACTGAGGTGAATACTAAAGATAAAGACAAAGAGTAGGGCTGTCAAAGAAGTAAGCCAACAAATTATCTTTTGCCTTAAATCAGTAGTTCTGGACCTTGGCTACACATTAGAATCGCCTGGGAAGATTTAAATATACTGATATATGGGTTCTGCCTGCAGAAGTTCTGATGTAATAGGCTGGGGTAGGGCTTGGGCATCAGTTTAAAAGCTTCCTCAGGTGATTCTAACATGCTGTCAGGGTTGACAGCCACTACCTTAAGCTAATATAAAGTGCAAATCATCCTGGTAGATATAAACAACATAAGACAAACATAACATACAGTAAGCACCTTAGCTTTCCAATCTCTGTATACTTTACCACTGTTAACAAAACAATTTATACAAGTCATAGCCCTCAGTAAAGATGTGCCCAACATTTAAAAATAACTATAATTCAGGCTAGGCACAGTGAGCTCATGCCTGTAATCCCAGCACTTTGGGAGGCCAAGGTAGGAGGATCACTTGAGCCCAGGAGTTTGAGACCGGCGTGGGCACACAATGATGTCTCGTCTCAAAAAATAAAAAATCCAGTCGGATGCGGTGGCTCACGTCTGTAATCCCAGCACTTTGGGAGGCCGAGGCAGGTGTATCATGAGGTCAGAAGTTCAAGGTCAGCCTGGCCAAGATGGTGAAACCCCATCTCTACTAAAAATGCAACAAATCAGTCAGGTGCGGTGGTAGGCGCTTGTAATCCCAGCTACTCGGGAAGCTGAGACAGGAGAATCGCTTGAACCCAGGGGGCAGAGGTTGCAGTGAGCCGAGATGGCGCCACTGCACTCCAGCCTGGGCGACAGAGTGAGACTCTGTCTCTAAAAAAATAAAAATAAATACAAATAATAAATTAAAAAATTAAAAATAATTAGCCAGGGCCGAGTGCAGTGGCTCATGCCTATAATCCCAGGAGTTTGAGACCAGTCTGGGCAATATAGTGAGACTGTCTCTGCAAAAAAAATTTAAAAATTAGTTGCGTGCTTGCAGTCCCAGCTACTCAGGAGGCAGGCTGAGGTGGGAGAATCACTTGAGCCCAGGAGGCAGAGGTTGCAGCAAGCCAAAATCCCACCACTGAACTCCAGTCTTGGTGACAGAGTGAGACCCTGTCCCAAAAATAAAATAAAAAATTAAAAACAACTCTAAGTCACAGCAGCAAAACTGCCAAAGCAGTAGTACAGATAACATAAGGCACAGAACTTAAGAGTAAGTAGTTGGATATTGAGCTGGGTTGGTGAAAGACAACTATAAAGAAAAGGAGAAGCTGGGCTCTGCAAAGTACTTTAGGTAGGGTGGAAGGGAGGAAAGGGAGGGCACTATGAGTGAAGGAATAAGAAGAACAAAAAAGGTAGTGGGAAAACACTCTCTTGTTTGGTGAACAGAAGATTTGGAGATAATAAAAGAGAAGGATGAAGTAAGATAAGTCAGATAGCAGTAATGATGGTAATAGCAAATCTGGTTTTATTCTGTACATCATAGGCAATGGTCACTTGCTAAAGCTTTCTGAGGACAAAGCTCCGTTAATAAAAAACTATCAGTAATACAGAAGTACTGCAGTCCTCAATATGGTCTCACAAAACTTGGAAATCAGACTGCCCTATGAGAGTTAACAATGAAATCAAGACAGATGCTATCCAAACAAGAGTTATGCATTCAACAAATATCAGAAGACCCACTATGTTTTAGGCAATGGTGACTCACTAGCATACTGTCCTCATGGAGTTTATATTCCAGTGGGTAAAGACAACAGCAAAGATTAAATAAGTAAAATACGAGCTAGCAAGTGATAAATGCTATGGAGAAAAAACAAGGCAAAGAAAAGGGACATGAAATGTTAGGATTTGGAACTGGACAGAACAACCAGAGAAAGCTTCACTAAGGAGGTGACTTCTGGTTAAGTATCTGAAGTGAGGGATACAGAAGGAAGAGAACTTCAGAGAAAAGAATGCAAAGATTCTTCAGTGAGAATATGTGATTGGAACAAAGACCAGAAGAACATGTAGAAGATAAAGTCAGAGATAAATGGCAAAGAGGTAACATGCCAGAACATAGGGACTTAGAAGAAGATGGGAAGCCACTGGAGGGCTTTGAGCAGAAAAGTGGCATGTTCTGACCTACATTGTAACCAGATCACTCTGGATGCTTCATTGAGGACAGACTGCTGGGGAGGAGCAACAGCAGAAGCAGGGACACCAGAAAAAATAGTATTTTAATAATCTAGAGGTCACAATGGCTTCTTCCAGAGTGGTTAGAATAAGGGTGTGGGAAGAAATAGTCAAATTCTGGGTTTATTTTAAAGACAGAGCCTACAGGATTTGCCAGTGGACTACATATGGATTGTGAGAGAAATAGTAGTCAAAGATAACATTAATGTTTTTGACCTGAGCAACTAAAGAATGGAAGTGTCATTAACTAAGGGGAGCAGACTGTAGAAGCTGCAGCATGCAAAATTTTGACACATAACCAGTCCTGAAAAACTCTCCTGCTAGTAATGTGACAACAAATGAACTTATCTAGAGGAAAAATGTCCACTGCTGTTATACAAAGACCTGACTTGGTTTTGGTGTTGGGTACATATGCCTATTATGAAAGAAAATGCCATCAGTAGTTTGGACTATCAAGTTAACTTCCTTTGTTCTAATTCTATGTTCCGTTAAAACATTCTAACTTGATTTCCCATGTTCCTGACCTATCTGAAAAAAAGGACTTAGTTCCTTCTATATGTATTAAATTGTTATTCCAGTTTTATACATTAGTTTCATAAGCCTAGCTAAAATGAGTTTATCCCTGAGAGAGACTTGGGTTTAGCATCCTGATCAATCAAGCTTCTGAGCTAAATAAGCAGAGGACTAAGATTTGAACCACAGTAAGTTCGCTAAGATAATGGTTCTCAAGTATTCCAATAATTATTGGGAGGCTTATTACAAATAATTCCTGACCACTGGTTCCAAAAAATTCTGATTCGGTATACCTAGGATGGAACTCAGAAATCTGTTTTTGAAGGAAACACAGATTCTGCCGTAGGCAAGGATGTTCTAAGATACTGTCATACTGTAAAGTTTCTCCTTGGCCTCATTACGGGCGGGGACTTTAATGATCTTTAAATTTCTAGAGCCATGTTTTTCAACATGCATTTAATAACACAGCATAAATACTAGAATTCTTCATGGTATACTTAAGTTCAAAGAGCACTAAGCAACTTTTTTTTTTTTTTTTGAGACAGAGTTTTGCTCTTGTTGCCCAGGCTGGAGTGCAATGGCACGATCTCGGCTCACTGCAACATCTGCCTCTCAGGTTCAAGCTATTCTCCTGCCTCAGCCTACTGAGTAGCTGGGATTACAGGCATGTGCCATCACGCCGGGCTAATTTTGTATTTTTAGCAGAGACGGGGGTTTCTCCATGTCGGTCAGGTTGGTCTTGAACTTCTGGTCTCAAGTGATCCGTCTGCCTCAGCCTCCCAAAGTGCTGGGATTACAGGCGTGAGCCACCACACCTGGCCCTTCCTTTTTTTTTTTTTTGAGTCAGCGTCTCGCACTGTCGCCCAGCCAAGGATGGAGTGCAATGGCCTGATCTCAGCTCAATGCAACCTCCTAATCTCAGGTTCAAGTGATTCTCCCAAGTAGCTGGGACTACAGGCGTGTGCCACCATGCCGGGCTAATTTTTGAATTTTCTGTAGAGATGGGGTTTCACTATATTGCTCAGGCTGGTCTTGAACTCCTGGGTTCAAGCAATGGACCTGCCTCGGCCTCCCAAAGTGCTGGGATTACAAGTGTGAACCACCGCACTTGGCCATTCAGCAACAATTATAATGCAGTCAGGACCAGAGAACACCAATGTTTCAGTGTCTATAAAGGCATCCAGGTTACTACATGATTAACTTGATTGCTGTTGAGGACTATGTCATTATCTCATCAAAACTGCTTACTATCTTACTATCTACTAAAAGGAATCAAAACGGGTAAGAGCATAGGCTCTGACAGTAGACAACAGCATTGTATCCACACTGCCATTTACTAGTTCTGGACACCTGGTCATATATTTTAACCTCAAATGTGCCTGTGTCTCAGTTTACTCTACTATAAAATGGGTGTAAGTATCTGTCCTATAACGATGTTGTGAGATAAATACATAGTTAATATATAAAGTAGTTAGCACAAAATAAGCACTTAAATGTTATCCAGATGTAAAACAAAGAATCCACAAGGTAAAGTTCTCTCACCACCTTCCTTTGGTACAGTCTGCCATTATGCTGTTTTCTTGTTTAAACAGTATGTTATACCATGACCTACACTCAACAGAGTTCGATCAATGTTCCATTTCACCGACACTGCCTTAACAATCTGTATGTGAAGTTGTACCAAAGATAAATTTTACACACTGCTCAAAATTTCATAATACATTATAGCTGTGAAGAATTTATGATAAACCAGGAAGGATGTAGAAAGAAAGGAGAGGCCTGAGGCAGAGAGATAATTAAACATGTTGTTAAAAATAATTCAAGCATTAAAAAAGGTCCTGAATGAAAATAATGGTACAAGGAATGTTGACAGGTTAGAGATATTATTAAGTGAAAAGTGTGTTTGTATATGCATAGAATTAGAAAAGATACAAGAGGAATTGGTAATATTGGCTACTTGTCAGGGAAACTGGGTGGGTGGAAGACAGGGGCAGGAGGGGACTTTTTACTCATGCCCTTTCCCATCATTTTAATTTTTTTTTTGGAAGAGCCAGGGATCTCACTATGTTGCTCAGGCTAGTCTCAAACTTCTGGGCTCAAGTGATCGTCCCGGCTTAGCCTCCCAAAGTATTGTGATTACAGGTGTGACCCACCACACAGAGCAAATTTCAATTTTAAGCCTGTTATTATAGTTCCCATATACCTACAATTTTTAAATTAATGGAAATGGCTTTCAGGACAAGGGTCACCATGGCAGCCACCTTGGCTAGGCTTGGGCTCTCATCTGTCAAGCAGGTTCAGGTTCAATTCCACCCCTTTGAGAAGTGGAGTTGATGAGGACTTTCCTCTAGGTGATGAGTAACTAGAAGGTCCACTCCACCAATCTCAACTGCTCAGATACTGTGGACATGCAGCACGATGACTCTGAGCCCTGTGTGGACATGCTGTTCAGAGATGCTGTGTGGACCTCGCCTCATCTCACCACTCTGGAAATGCTCACTGCCTTTGCCTCCCACATTGTGGCCAGAGATGTGGCAAGGAGCCAAGAACGTGCTGGTACTGGGCAATGACAGTGCCAAAAAGACCAACAAGCTGATTTCAGACTGGACTAGAACACTTATCTAAAAAGAGCTTTACTTAATTCAAATCACTATCTGGAGGGCTACAGAGGAAGGCCCTCTAAATGCTTGGCAAGACCAAGATATCATAATTAGGAAGCTTTCTTATGGGAATGGGAGGCTGAAAGCCCTGTGACCACAATGTTTCTGGGTCAAGGCAAGATTAGGGGGGTGTCTGGATGAACCTGAATTTATTTTACTTTCTTATGTCAATCACTGCTTACCCCTTCCAGTATGACTTCTCCCACTGCTCACTCGAGGTACCTCTCACTCTTATTTACCAAATCCAGTTGGAAAGAATACTGTCAGAGTGAGTGCTGTTTTCTCTGTCCTCATCTTTCTATCTCAGTAGCATCTGTCACTCTTAATTCATTCATGCCTTGGAAACTTTTTCTCTCTTCGGTCCTTTTTCTTTAAAACACACACCAGGTGTGTGTTTTAATCTGCTCGCTAAAGGAGAGTACTTCCAGCTGGTGAAGGAAATACTTTCATTAGGGGCTTTGCAAGGCTCCAGTGTATATATACACACCATCATTTTGGTAACCATAAGGCTTTGCAGTTTATGGGACCTATTAGGAAGATGCTCCTAGAGGGGTCAAATGTTCCCAGCAGTGGCATAGCAGAGCACCAATGATGTCAGTAGATGCTCAGATACAAGGAATGCACAGAGGCACCCAAACTGTGGACGTACTCTTGACCACAAGAAACACCTAGAGACTAACAGAAACAATTGTGGGGGAAGGGTTGTTTTATAGGAGATGAAGGGGTGTTAACTGGGGAGATATGAGAATTAATGAAGTTGTTTTCTCTTTCATACCAATAGGCGGTGCCTACACTGTGTGCTTGGCACTATGCTAGGCACTAGATAAAGACACATGCTTTCAGTCATCAAAGAACTTAGTCTTATTATCAGGGCAAATGTAGGAAAGCAGACAATGAATAGAACCTTCTGGAACATTTTAGTGTTTCAATTTTTAAAATAGAGATTTTTCATTAGAGTTTGAAATAGTTAATTAAATTTTCTTGGGCTGGTTTGATCCAATTCCCCCCTACTTCTCTATTTTAGATGGAAATTAAGGCCCACCCATAGAGGTTAAGTGATGTTTCCAAAATCAGTCACAAGGTGACTAGAAGCACGACAGGGAAAGGCCAAATCTAACACTCACAATCACTCTTTTCCATTACATCATAATACCTCCCCCGCCCCCTTTTTTTTTCAGATGGAGTTTTGCTCTGTTGCCCAGGCTAGAATGCAATGGCATGATCTCGGCTCACTGCAACCTCCGCCTCTGGGGTTCAAGTTATTCTCCTGCCTCAGCCTCCTGAGTAGCTGGCGTGCCACCACGCCCGGCTAATTTTGTATTTTTAGTAGAGATAGGGTTTCACCATGTTGGTCAGGCTGGTCTCGAACTCCTGACCTCAGATGATCCGACAGCCTTGGCCTCCCAAAGTTTGGGATTACAAACGTGAGCCATCACGCCCGACCCATACTACCTCATTTATAATCCATTAGATGGAAGCCTCTACTCTGGTTTTTCATTCATAGCTATATGGAAAAGAACAGTATAGTGAAAAAAGCACGGCTACACAATCAGAAAAACCTGGGATCTGAATTTTCTGACAAATTTACACTACTTTGTTTAGCATTAAGCCCGGTCATAATAAAACAGCCAAGTGTTCTGGAAGAAATTATGATAAATCAATACTACTAACAAAAGACTGGACATGTGAGTTTACACCTGCTTATTAGGCTTTATGTTCCTGTCCTAGGATTTATTTTTCTTTTCTTTTTTTGAGACGGAGTTTCACTCTTGTTGCTCAGGTTGGAGTGCAATAGCGCCATCTCGGCTCACCGCAACCTCTGCTTCCCAGGTTCCAGCGATTCTCCTGCCTCAGCCTCCTGAGTAGCTGGGATTACAGGCATGCGCGACTGTGCCCAGCTAATTTTTGTATTTTTAGTAAAGACGGGGTTTCTCCATGTTGGTCAGGCTGGTCTCGAACTCCCGATCTCAGGTGATGCGCCCACCTTGGCCTCCCAGAGTGTTGGGATTACAGGCGTGAGCCACCGAGCCCAGCCTGTCCTAGGATTTCTTAACAGATTATATGAATACCTCTCAGCAAAGCTAACTGAAAAGTGAAGATGGAAGAATGACAGTTTTAATATTAATTGATGACTCGTTAGAAAACAGCCACACCAAACAATCTTTAGGGCTTGCTTTATCCTACAATGGTAACTAGCAAATTATGGAGGTAATACATAATCAAGGATCCAGTTTAAAAGTATAAATATTTGGTGGGTACAGTGGCTCACGCCTGTAATCTCAGCACTTTGGGAGGCCAAGGAGGGCGGATAATGAGGTCACGAGTTTGAGACCAGCCTGGCCAACATACTGAAACCCTGTCTCTACTAAAAATACAAAAAATTAGCCGGGTGTGGTAGCAGGTGCCTGTAATCCCAGCTACTTGGGAGGCTGAGGCAGCAGAATCGTTTGAACCCGGGAGGTGGAGGTTGCAGTGAGCCGAGATTGTGCCATTGCACTCCAACCTGCTGGGAGACAGTGTGAGACTCTGTTTCAAAAAAAAGTATAAATATTTTTCATATGCTCTAACAGAGCCCTCATATTTCATCTATTTACAGCATTTTCAACAGCTCTACTAAATAATTCTGATAAACTTGATTCTCAAAAATGCCTTAAAACCACTACCGTTGTCTAAACTGAAAGCATGTAGTTTTTCTTAATACTGAAAACGTCACCTTATTACTGAAAGCATTAGTCTAAGCTGAAAACATAACTTCTCAATTACCATACTTTTGAAATTGTACACAAATATTCTTCTAGTTAGGCTAAAGGGAAAAAATATGCTAATCACACTTTTTTCCAGAAAATTATCTTTGCTTTTACGTTTTACAAATGTTGAATGAAATAAAGAAAACAGACAATGAAAAGAACCCAAAGAAGTAATTCATCTCATATTTCAGGCTTCCTAATTATGGTATCTTTGTCTTGCTAAGCATGTAACTAAAGAGCTCAGGTTCATTCTCAGAAACTGTGAACTCAAAGCTACAACTAAAACGTTTATTTCTAAAAGTTACTACACTTTCAACTTCCTGTTTTATTTAGATAGCTCTTCATGACCATTTCAGGTAACAAAACCCAACTTCCTTTTTACAAAGTGATTAAAAAAACTTCAGCAGTTATGAGAATAGATGATTTTACTAGCTTTTACATACATATTTATAAGGAAATTAGAGTCCATTCATTATCACCAAATTTTCTAAAGGTTTACTGCCTTTAGAAAATGTAACCAAGATAAAAAGCAATATTGAAATATATTTGGCAACAAAAAAACTATGCTAGAAGATGAAATTGGTCACAGATCTGCTATTAAAAAAACCAAGACTGGCCGGGCGCAGTGGCTCACGCCTGTTATCCCAGCACTTTGGGAAGCCAAGGCGGGCAGATCACGAGGTCAGGAGTTGGAGACCAGCCTGGCCAACATAGTGAAACCCTGTCTCTACTAACAATACAAAAAAATTAGCCAGGCGTGGTGGCAGGCGCCTGTAATCCTAGCTACTCGAGAAGCTGAGGCAGGAGAATCGCTGGAACCAGAGAGGCAGAGGTTGCAGCGAAGATCACACCACTGCACATCACCCGGGGTGACAGAGCGAAACTCCAACTCAAAACAAAACAAAACAAAAAAAACCCAACACGTTAATGTTATTAAAACACTGCCAGTATTTAAAGACATCTTAATTGGCATTTTAAAAAATATACTTTCCCAAGTTTAATTAAAGGCATTCTAACCTGGTATCGAAGACAAAAATCCAACAACACCGGTCAATGTGTATCACGTAGGCACGATAAACTTAAAAGTTTATTATTTAAATTATTTGTGGAATTTTGACCAGGCGCGGTGGCTTACGCCTGTAAACCCAGTACTTAAGTGGCGGAGGCGGATGGACTTGAGCCCAAGAGTTTGAGACCTGCCTGGGCAACAAGACGAAATTCAGTCTCTACAAGAAATACAAAAATTAGCTTGACGTGTTGGCAGGTGCCTGTAATCCCAGCTACTTGGGAAGCTGAGGCAGGAGAATCATTTGAACTCGGGAGGCGGAAGTTGCAGTGAGCCCAGCGAGACTCCGTTTCAAAAAAAAAAAAAAATTATTTAGTTGTAACAGGATTTGTATTATAACAGGATTTTTGCTTAATTTTATTTGAATAGTAACTATTTGCCTTAGAACAATTTATTATAGATTGATTTCCAGCATAAGCTCATATATGTCTTTGTTTTTGTCCTAAATCTTATGTATGAAGATGAGTTTCCAAATAAGAGAAAATCTAATGCTGTTGTTCAATGGCTTGTTAAGCATTTCAAAATGGCATGCCATATGTAGGTATGATGTATCAAGTTACTCGGTGCAGAGGACTTATGGATCATAACAGTCCCCTCCCCATCCCAACTTCTTATTTAAAAAAACACCCTGGTAGATTTACAGAGCACTCAAGGGGACACATTTTCCAATAGCCACAGCAGGAGACAAATGTCATAATTCTTGTAAGTAAGTTGTCTCGTGAGGTCATTCTAAGTTCCACGTGCCCTAAAATCATGTACTTACTGAAAAGCCTGACAAAACTGTTATGAAACTGTGCAACTGTCAGAAGAAAAGTTATTCCACCTTAGAATGTGCTCTTGTATTTAAGACGCTTTTCAAGAAATAAGTATACAAACTGCACACTGACAAATTCAGCTAATCAAAGACTCCACAGTGGAGCACCAGACAAGGCAGGACGCTTTGTCAAGTCTTGAACGTGTTAACATGCAGTTTATTATCTGTTACAGAAAATCTTTCTTGAAGTTAAGAAAATCCATCAGCTATTCTACATTTGTTAACAAGAAACAAAATTTTCAAAAATTATCGTTAAAAGGGTGTGTCTACAGGGAAAGACTGGTGCTCAAATTGTGAAGCACATGCCCTGAGGCTCACAGATTTATTATAGCGAATCAGACAGGCGACAGTACTTGAGAAAAGTACTGCATGTGTAGTGAGGTGGACAACATTTGGGACCTCTCCTTGTCGAGGAGTCGTGACAGCAAAATCACTTCCTGAGGAAGGAGGAGCAAAAAGGAAGAGGCCATCCTGACCAGGAAGTGACTCGCCCTAAACTAACCCCAATTATATCTACAAATGGGGGATGGGGGTCAGCCCCAACTGCTAAAGGCGGTAAAATAACTGCTTTTTGATATGTAGCAACATAACCACCACCCACTCTCAAAATTACAGGAAAAAAGTCCACAGTCACGATCTAATAAAGGAAACGTCTGTTCCCTCGCAGGGAGGCCCCTGGGCTGTGCCTCAGGCCTGAGAGAAAAGGAGAGTCGAGGAACGAGGAACTGGGGCCACCGTGAGGCAGAGGAAAGCCCCGTAAGAGGGAAGCGTCCCGACTGCGGAGAGCGTATGTCAGCATTGACAAAGAAGCTTCTTTTTCCTGGGGACACTGCGAGGCTCCCAACGCAGCCGGGCCGAGCCCCAGTTCCCTGTCGGGGGAGGAGGTAAGAGAGAGAGGCGGACCCCTTACCTTCTCCTCATCCGACACACGATCATCGAAGTCGGCCATCTTGGGCTGTTCTGGCCCAGCCCGGCTGTGGGCGCTAGGCAGGCCGGGAAGAAAGCCGAGTGATGGAATCACCGCGGGGGCCGTCGGAAGGACCCGCCCGGAAACGCCGACCAAGAGGGCGCCATGTCAGTTATGCGCGGGAGTGACGTCTCCTAGTGCCAGCGCCCGCGCCCGCGCCCCAGGAAGTAGGCTTTGCCTTCGGTGATTTAAAGTCTAATATCTTTCCCAATGAGTTACACTCATTTCCCATCCATCTAATGGGTGCTGGCAGCGTGTTTCGATTATTCTTGGCTCCTGGCCTCCATCCGACCAAGTCGCTGTTGCAGTTTTTCTGGTACCCGTTATCTCCACGACAGCCGAATCCAAAGCTCTAAGAGCTGCTCGGCCGCTGGAACGATCGGTGGCTTTTCCAACCCCGGGAGGCGGGGGTGTGAAAGGTGACCCTCATTTCGTTTGGAAGCGGTAACACTTTGGGGTCACATCTTAGTCCAGTTCCTCCAGAACAGGCGCTGCTGTCCGCCCCTTCCCTGCCCCACGAAGGAATAGGTATCCTCAATCTTGAGACACGCTCCTCCACCTTCGAAATCTTCTCGGTCCCGGTTCCCCAGGACTCAGCCTTCAGAGAGGCCAACTTCAGGTCCGCCACTATCCCAGGATTCCCGACTCCCGGTTTCCTGTCCTTCTCCCCTCCCAGCTCCTGGCTCCTGCGATAGCGGCAAGATGGCGGACGGTGGCGGCTCGGGTGAAGCCGCGGCTGCTAGAGCGTCTCCTGCACCTGTCCCCGGCCTAAACCCGATGCTGGGCTGGAGGGAGCGACTGCGAGCCGGGCTGGCGGGGACTGGGGCCTCGGTGTGGTTCGTGGCGGGGCTGGGGCTGCTTTACGCTCTGAGGATACCTTTGAGGCTGTGTGAGAATTTGGCAGCGGGTGAGAGGACCAGACCTCCTGGGGCAGGGCGGGGGGCCAGGAGAGATGTCGGGGGCAAGAGCCAAAGGGCAAGAGATTCTCCGTAGTCCTAGAGGGCCTCTGAAGAGTCGATGATGAGCGATCAAGTGGGTTCTTTTTCTTTTGGACTGCAACCTTGCAGTTGATTGTCAAGCCTGCTGCCTCTACCGGCTCCTCCCTAGAACTCTTAAGGTCCGTCCTTTCTCTTATGTCCTCGTTTTTCCGTGGAAAAGCCACCTGACAAGCTATAAGCTTCAGGTATTAGGACAGAAGGGTGCATTCTCAGATTAGGATACGTAATTTATATTGGCTCCCCCACCTCTGGTAGGATGCCATAAAGTCACTGCTTTGAGTCTCTCGCCGCCCAGCTGAGAGAACTCATATCCAGGCAACAAAGATGAGCACATCTGTAATCTAAAGATTTCAGAGAAAGAAAATGGCATGATTTTAATTGCCGATTCTCTTGTTTTAAAATAGTTCTGTTAAGAAATAGTTGTCGTGATATTTTTGTCTGTTCTTTTAGGCTTATCTTGAGTAATGTAGTACAGGAAGTGAGAGAGCGCCACAAACAACTGTCCGTTTGCTAGTTCTTTCGACATCTATAGAACACTTGCTATGTAGTCTGTGCTGAAAATACTAACACATGTAAGAAGTGATGATCCTGATGGATTCTCATATACTGTACTATTCTTTAGTTGTAGACGGGATAAAGTGTTTAGGGCCTAGATCCCCTTACCATGTGATTATATTTCACTCAAGCTCTGAGCAGCAACCTCAGAACAAGATAGAAGTATTTCTGTTATATGATTCAGTATAGTGGTTGATTTTTCTGTAGCAGAAGGCAGCAAATGTCCCCTTTCCTGTTCAGAGATAACATGAAAGACTGTGAGGTAAAGTTCGGAAATATTTTGGCTTTTTTGGAGGATAAGGTATCAAGTTCAAATATAACTAGCACACTAAAATAAGCTAAACTGAAGAGCTAAGTTGGCATCTCTGTAACAGGTGAATGAAGTGCTTAACGGCGGTTTCTATGCACAGTGTTACTGATTGACTTGTCATTTATTTATTTATTTATTTATTTGAGACGGAGTCTCGCTCTGTCGCCCAGACTGGAGTGCAGTGGTGCGATCTCGGCTCACTGCAAAGTCCGCTTCCCGGGTTCATGCCATTCTCCTGCCTCAGCCTCTCAAGTAGCTGGGACTACAGGCGGCCGCCACCTCGCCTGGCTGATTTGTGTGTGTGTGTGTTTTTAGTAGAGATGGGGTTTCACCGTGTTAGCCAGAATGGTCTCCATCTCCTGACCTCGTGATCCGCCTGCCTCGGCCTCCCAAAGTGGTGGGATTACAGGCGTGAGCCACCACGCCCGGCCGACCTGTCATTTATTTTTCTACATGTTAACCATATACATTTAGATGAGAATAGTTGATTACTATAGATTTTGCTTTTTTACTTTTTATTTTTTGTGAGACAGAGTCTCCCTCTGTCACCACGCTGGAGTGCAGTGGCAAGATCACTGCAGCCTTGAACTCTTTTGCTCAAGCGATCCTCTGGCCTCAGCCTTCCAAGTAGCTGGAACTACAGGCGTGCACCACCATGACCAGCTGAGTTTTAAATTTTGCATAGAGACTGGGTCTATTTTATTTGCCTAGGCTGGTCTTGAACTCCTGGCTACCAGCGATCCTCCTGCCTTAGCTTCCCAAAACTCTAAGATTATGGGAGTGAGCCATCCTACCTGGCCAGATTTTTATTTCTTTCTAAAACCCACCGTACTTATGAGATAATTATTTGAAGTGAACAGTCTGCTCCAGGATTTCAGTAAGTCAGGGAGATTTCTGTTTGTTGCTTTTCTCTTTGAGCCATTTTGCCTCTCTAGCTGATATACCAAATACATACACTGTTTCCTTCCGTCTAATTTGAGACAGTGGTTTTGTATCCTACCAAAATAATTATGGAGTCGTTTTGAACCTCCTTTGTAAAAGCATGTTTGTTTATCTTCTTATTCTTACAGACTTGCAAAAGTTCTTGTCTAAATTATGACTTATAAGTGCTTTAGTTTTATTCTTTAAAGCAAGCTGAATTACCTCATTTTGATTTGTTGCAAATAGTTATAAGCCATTATGTATATTATATATACAAATTAAAACTTTTTCAAGTGAATTTCACACTAGATATTAATACGACTTAAGTCCCATCACTCATAAAGATACTCGCATATTTGTAACCTAAGTACATTAAATTTGCATTTTTTAAAACTTTGATTCTTGTTCTTTTGACAGTGACTGTATTTTTAAATTCATTGACACCCAAATTCTATGTGGCACTTACAGGGACATCTTCATTGATATCAGGACTAATATTTGTAAGTAGTTTCCATTTCCTTCCTTCATGTTTTGGTATTTATCTAAAGATTTTTTTTTTTTTTTTTTCCTTTTTTGAGACGGAGTCTTGCTCCGTCGCCCAGGCTAGAGTACAGTGGCATGATCTCGGCTCATGCAACCTCCACCTCCCAGGTTCAACTAATTCTCCTGTCTCAGCCTCCCGAGTAGCTGGGATTACAGGTGCTGGCCACCATGCTCGGATAATTTTTGTATTTTTAGTAGAGACGGTGTTTCACCACATTGGTCAGGCTGGTCTCGAACTCCTGACCTCAGGTGATCTGCCTGACTTGGCCTCTGAAAGTGCTGGGATTACAGGCATCAGGCACCACCCTGGCCTAAAGATCCTTTATATGGTTATAATATTTATAAATTATTATTACCTATGGATCAGCATTTCTAAAATGTATTCAGCATTTGAAAAGATTACCTATTCAAACAAGTTTGGGGAACACTGCATCTCCCAATCTACTTTTAGAGATTGACAGTATTTATTTACATATTAAAGGCTTATTGTAAACTGTAGTCAGGGAGGGCTTGGGGTGTACTGGAAATTAAATGCCTGCAGAGCCCAAGTTGGTAACAAAAATGAGTGAAATGGATAGAGTTTAATAATTAAATTCTTATTTCTTTGAGGACTGGGTAGCCTGGACAGTGCATGCCCCTTCTAAAAGAGGCTAAGGCCGGGCAAAGTGGCTCAAGCCCGTAATCCCAGCACTTCAGGAGGCCAAGGCGGGTGGATCACCTGAGGTCGGGAGTTCGAGACCAGCCCGACCAACATGGAGAAACCCCGTCTCTACTAAAAATGCAAAAAATTAGCCAGGTGGTGGCGCATGCCTGTAATCCCAGCTACTCAGGAGGCTGAGGCAGGAGAATCGCTTGAACCCAGGAGACGGATGTTGCATTGAGCCCAGATTGCGCCATTGCACTCCAGCCTGGGCAACAAAAGTGAAACTCCGTCTCAAAAAAAATGAAAAATAAAAAAATTAAAGAGGCTAAAACTAATTGTTGCCATATAGACTTGCAACTAGTATTACCAGGTTTTTCAATTTTTCAAATGATTTAAAGAGAACCCAGATAGACCGGGCGTGGTGGCTCACGCCTGTAATCCCAGCACTTTGGGAGCCTGAAGCAGGCAGATCACTTGAGGCCGGGAGTTCATGAACAGCCTGGCCAACATGGTGAAACTCCGTCTACTAAAATATAAAAAGTAACAGTATCGTGGTGCGTGCCTGTAGTCCCAGCTACTTGGGAGGCTGAGGCATAAGAATCTCTTGAACTCGGGAGGTGGAGGTTGCAGTGAACCAAGATCTTGCCACTGCACTCCAACCTGGATGACAGAGAGAAACCCTGTCTCAAAAATGAATGAATAAATAAATAAATAGAACCTGGATATACAGTTTTTATATAAAATTTGCCCATTAAAAAAAAATTGAGATGGAGTCTCACTACGTTGCCCAGGCCAGGGTGCAGTCACTACTCATAGGCACCATTATAACACACTGTGGCCTTAACTCCTGGGCTCAAGCCGTCCTCCCATCTCAGCCTCCCTAATAGCTGGGATTACAGGCATGTGCCACCATGTCTGACTACAGTATTTTAATATTGGCAACACTGGGAAGACTAAAATTATGTGTCATAAGTTCAACCTATAGGTTTTTCAAGCCCATTTCCTCATCTGTTAACTGAGGTTAATAACAGCATGAACTTTATAGGATTATGAAGACTAAATCAGATAATGTTGTAAGTTTATAACATGGTAGCTGGTTCAGAGTGTACACTTAATGAATTTTGGCTATTATTATTCTGAGAATTCTCACAGTTAAGAAACCTGTTTGACCTGACATAGGGGTTCATGCCTATAATTCTAGCACTTTGGGAGACCGAGGTGGGCTGATGGAGTTCAAGACCAGCCTGGGAAACATAGCAAAATCCTGTCTTTTCAAAAAAATACAAAAATTAGCTGTGTGTAGCATGCACCTATAGTCCCAGCTACTGGAGAGGCCAAGGTGGGAGGATTACTTGAACCCTGGAGGGAGAGGTTACAGTGAGCCAAGATGGTGCCACTGCACTTTAACCTGGGTGACAGAACAAGACTGTGTTTCAAAAAACAAAAGCAAAAACACCAAAACTGTTTAACTTTAATTCAACTTTTCCTTGAAGAAGATATTTTTAATTTAAGGAAATTAAAATATTTTTTATAATTCACATTAACATCCCTAGGATGTCATGTTTCCTAGTGTACACTTTGGAACAATACTGCTGCAGATAAAAATCTTAAGAAGTTTTATGCCATGCATAGCCAATAGATTTTTCTATTGTCTTTAAATTTTTATTTATTTTTTGTAGAGACAGAGTCTCACTGTGTTGTTCATGGTGGTCTCAGACCCCTGGGCACAAACGATTCACTCTCCTTGGCCTCCCAAAGTGCTAAGGTTCCAGGCATGGTACCCCTGGGCACAAACGATTCACTCTCCTTGGCCTCCCAAAGTGCTAAGGTTCCAGGCATGAACCACCATGCCCAGCCTGTTCTTTTTTTTTTATCTCTAGGTGGTGCTCTCCAGCTGTAGTAGAAATAGCATTTGTATTGGATCTATTTTTTTAAATAGGGACTAATACAGACCATTTTGTTAAAGTGAAATGCCAAACAAGAACGAGATTTTTCTCTTGGCTTAAAAAATAGAAACTATTGAGGAATTCAGGATTAAAACTACATGTTAATATAAGCCTCATAATTTAACATAAACATATTTTAGCATATTTAGTCCATAGCATACAAAGGTCTAAGTAAAGATAATAAACTATCTTTAAGCCAGGCACAGTGGTTTACACCTGTAATCCCAACACTTTGGGCGGATGGAGTGGGAGAATCCCTTAATGCCAGAAGTTTGAGACCAGCCTGGGCAACAACAAGACTCTGTCTCTATTTAATATAGTTTTTTTGTTTGTCTGTTTGTTTTAAAGAAACTACCAATATTAAACAGCTGATGTAGTGAAAAAAGCATTGGTTTGGGAACAGAAGATAAAATTGTGAATCTTAACTCTGCCACTTACTAGCTGATAATTTTGGGCAAGCTACATAAACAGTCTAAGCTATAATTTCCTCATTTATAAGAGGGGGATAACTTACTTATATATATGATGTCTAAAACCTTGTAAAAAACTTTTTGTGGCCAGGTATGGTGTCTCGTGTCTGTACTACCAACACTTTGGGAGCCTGAGGCAGGAGGATTGCTTGTACCCAGGAGTTCAAGACCAGCCTGGACAAATGAACAAGATCTGGTCTCTGTACAAAATTTAAAAATTAGCACATTGTGTTGGCGCATTCCTGTAGTCCCAGCTACTTCAGAGACTGAGGTGGTAGGATTGCTTGAGCCCAGGAAATCGAGGCTGCAGTGAGCTGTGATCATGCCACTGCACTCTAGCCCGGGCAACAGAGTGGACCTTGTCTCAATAACAACAACAAAAACTCAACAAAACCTTTTGTTATTCTTTATAAAGCAGTGTTTTAAATATACACAAATTAGGAAATTCAAGTAACATTTTAAAGATTAAACTGTATTATTACCCTTGCAATATTGATGGGTTTTTATTAGCAAAGGTTGTTGTGTTTATAATTTCTTTTACCACCTGGACTTAACACACTTGTATATACATATAATCACATATACATATATAAAGAGATATATTTATGAAACTGTCTAGTGTAATGGTTGGAAGCTCCGAAGTCAGGCAAACCTGAATAAGAATCCTAGCTCTGCCACTTACTGGTGGTGTGAACTGTTATTTAAATTTGGAATATGTCCTCATCTCTAAAATCAGTTGTTACAAAAATTAAATGACATAATGCATGTCAAGGACTTGGCATAATGTGAGGCTCATAGAAAGCTTTCAATAAGTATTTGCAGTTATTATTATCATTGTTCATGTGTGTTAAAAAGTTGACTTAAAAGTTGAAAAAGCCACTAACTTCATACTCATTTATTAGAAAACCCACCTGCACTTTGTATAGTGAAGGAAAGTGTGTTGTTGTTGTCCTTGATTATATTTATCTTTTCTTTTTTTTTGAACAGGGTTTTACTCTGTCACCCAGGCTGGAGTGCAGTGGTACAGTCACAGCTCACTGCAGCCTCGACCTGCTGAGCTCAAGCGATCCTCCCACTTTAGCCTCCCAAGTAGCTGGGACTGCAGGCACACACCCTCACACCTGGCTCATTTTTTTATGTTTTGTAGAGACGGGGTCTCACTATGTTGTCCAGGTTAGTCTTGAATTCCCAGCCTCAAGTGATCCTCCCACCTTGGCCTCCCAAAGTGTTGGGATTATAGGCGTGAACCACCATGCCTGGCCCTATCCAATTTTCCTAACCAATATTTATTCAATATAAACCTTGTCTTTTCTGTCACATGAACAATTTCTGCTTGTGTAAAGAAGTTTTATCTCACTTCTTAGTAAAACATATAGTAGAAGTCAAACCATGGCCTCATTTGGTGGTAATTCTTGCTAACTTATTAAGAGTGAGCAGAAAGAGATGCCATTTTAGATTGAGCGTAAAACATTAGTGACATGATAGAAAAAAATGCTGCACCTTGATTTTCTCACACTTTCCTGTAAACGTTGTGGCATGTAGTCAGTGGGCCACAACATGGACTATACTTTTGGCACCTATGTAGCATATTTGTTCTGTTATTTACTGAAGCAAAAAAATAGCATTCCTACAGAGTTGAAAAAGCTGATTTTTTTGTGATGTGTTCTGTTTGTGGTCGTCGTAAAATAGTTTTCAAAAATATTATAATCTGGCTGGTCATGGTAGCTCACACCTATAATCCTAACACTTTGTGAGACTGAGGAAGGCAGAGCGCTTGAGCCCAGGAGTTTGAGACCAGCCTGGGCAACATGGTGACACCTTGTCTCTACAAAAAATATAAAAATTAGCTGGGCATGGTGGCACATGCTTATAGTCCTAGCTGCTTGGGATGTTGAGGTGGGATGATCACCTGAGCCCAGGGAGGTCAAGGTTGCAGTTAGCTGTGATCATGCCACTACACTCCAGCCTGGTGACAGAGTGGGATCCTATCTCAAAAAATTTTTTAAAACAATAGGAAATAAAAAGATTAAAATCTCTTAGTTGTGGATATGTTTTGTTTATTCTTTAAAGTAATACGTGTATCCACTACATTTGGCAGAAGACTAGTCTGTCAGTTGACTTTTTTTTTGTTTATTTTCTTTATTTTGAGATAGGGTCTCAGTCTATTGCCCAGACTGGAGTTCTGTGGTGCAGTCTCAGCTCACTGCAACCTCGACCTCCCCAGGCTCAAGAGATCCTCCCACTTCAACTTTCTGAGTAGCTAGAACTATAGGCATGCACTACCTCACCCAGCTAATATTTTATTTTTACATTTTTCTGTAGAGATGAGGTCTCACTATTTTGTCCAGGCTAGTCTAGAATTCTTGGGCTCAAGCGATCCTTCTTGAGGATCCCTCTTTTGGGACTTCTCGGCCTCCCAAAGTGCTGGAATTACAGATGTGAGCCACCGTGTCTGGCCTGGTTTCTCTTTTTATAACAGTGATAAACCATGGAAACAGAAATAAATGAATATCCTGACTTTTAAATGGTTCAAAATGGGAATCAACCTGACTCTTAACCTTTATTAATAATTTTGCCAAATACCAGAGTAGTACTTTTTGCTTCAGAAAGCACTTATAATTCTTGTTAACCACATTTAGCTGAGGCTCTGAGATGTTAGAGATTAAGTGACTTGCCCACAGCACACAGCTAATAAATGACTGATTTGGGAGTCAAACATGGGCATGCTGATTCTAGTCTAGTCTGTTCATCCACTATGCTTATCATTTGAAAACTGTTTATGCTGCAGATAGAATAAAATGACAATGTAACTTAACATAGTTAAATTACTTATAGATTAAAATGCTTCTTACTGTTTTTTAATGCTTTATTACATATGCCTAGTTTTGCTTAAGCTTGTTTAAATTTTATGACAAAACTATAAAAAAGGTATTTCACTTTTACATGACGTGTTATTGTTGAATCTTGTGTTTGTATGTTTTTTTCTTTTTGAAAGGAGAGTGCATTTAAAATGCTGAATTGAACAGGACATCTTGAGAGAATGTTTTAATTTGAGCTCGTGTGTCTGCTGATCAATTCTAAGTGGAGGATATTTTCTGTTTGTCATAGGTATTTGAATGGTGGTACTTCCATAAGCATGGCACATCTTTTATTGAGCAAGTATCTGTAAGCCATTTGCAACCACTGATGGGAGGAACAGAGAGCAGCATTTCAGAACCAGGGTCTCCTTCGAGGAACAGAGAAAGTGAAACCAGCAGACAGAATTTGTCAGGTGACTGCTTTTCTGATGTGTTTTCAGAGCTGTGTATTTAAGATTGAGTTTGGCTCTGGGAGATAGAAAACTCAGAACAGCTGAGTGCTGTGGTATGCATGTTTGTGTTTCCCCCAAAATTCTAATCACCAATGTGATGTTACAAGGTAGGGTCTTTGGGACGTGATCAGGTCATGAGGGCAGTGTCCTCATGGATGTGATTAATGCCCTTATGAAGAGACCCCAGAGAGCTGCTTGCCACTTCTACCATGTGAGGACACCATGAGAAGGCGCCATCTATAAACCAGAAAGCAGACCCTCACCAGATACCAAATCTGTTGGTACCTTGGTCATAGACTTCCCAGCCTCCAGAACTGTGAAAAATAAATTTATGCTCTTTATAATCTACCCAGTTTGTGATATTTTGTTGTAGCAGTCCAAATGGACCAAGACACAGAAATTTGTCTTTTATGTTAATATAGGCAGTCCATGGCTAGTATGGAAAACAATAAGCATCAGATATCCAGACCCCTTCTATTTTGTTAGCCTGCCATCTCCAAATGTAGTTTTTACTTTGTAGTGTAAGACTGTTGCTCTTGCTTCAGCCATCATATCCACATTCCAATCAACAGGAAGGAAAGAAATCCAGGGTAAGGTCACTTCTTCCCTCTACTCCACCCCACAAAAGCCAAGGACTGTTCTCAGAAATGTTACATACTATTTCCCCTTACTTCCTTCTGGTCAGATCTGTTTCATATGGCCATTACTAGCTATAAGGAAGGCTAGAAATTTTCAACATTTTCTCAGTGTATATATATATGTGCCCAGCAAATCAGGGAATCTTATGACTAATAAAGGAGAGAACAGAAACAGCCATCTCTGCCAAGAGAGAAAAGTAGGAAAAAAAATTTTTTTTCAATATACCTAAAAAGGCATCAAAGTCTCAGCTCTTCATGGATGGGTATTCCATTGTCATACTTTTACTGTAGACTGTTCCTCTATTTGTATCGAGTACTAGTGAATTAATTAATTAATTTATTTATTTAGAGACAGAATCTTGCTCTGTTGCCAGGCTGGAGTGCAGTGGCGCAATCTCAGCTCACTGCAACCTCTGCTTCCCAGGTTCAAGCGATTCTCCTGCCTCAGCCTCCCGAGTAGCTGGGACTACAGGCATGCACCACCATGCCTGGCTGATATTTTGTATTTTTAGTAGAGATGGGGTTTCACCATATTGGCCAGGATGGTCTCAATCTCTTGACCTCATGATCCACCCACTTTGGCCTCTTAAAGTGCTGGGATTACAGGCGGGAGCCACCATACCCGGCCTTTTTTTGGAGACAAAGCCTCTCTGTAGCCCAGGCTAGAGTGCAGTGGTGCAATCTCAGCTCACTGCAGCCTCTGCCTCCTGGGTTCAAGCGATTCTGCTTCCTCAGCCTCCCAAGTAGCTGAAATTACAGGCATGTGCCACTGCACCCAACTAATTTTTGTATTTTTAGTAGAGATGGGGTTTCACCATGTTGGCCAGGCTGGTCTTGAACTCCCGACCTCAGGTGATCTGCCTGCCTCGGCTTCCCAAAGTGCTAGGATTACAGGCGTGAGCCACCGAGACTGGCCAGCTAGAAAGCGAGTATTTTTAATGATATATAATTAGGAAAGGAAAATTTATAAAGCCAAATAAAATTATTATTATTATTATTTTAATAGAGATGAGGTCTCACTATGTTGCCCAGGCTGGGCTCGAACTCCTGGGCTCAAGTGATCCTCCCACCTCAGCCTCCCAAAGTGTTGGGATTACAGATGTGAGCTACCGCGCCTGGCAAAAATGAATACTTTTGGATTATTGTTCCTTTCACTGGGATAGGTAATAACTATATAGTAATAATAGAGATGAGTTAATTCCATAATATTCCAAATATCTCATTTGTTCAATAGCTTAACCACTAGAGTTATGATAGTTCAGTGGAAAAATACTGCTGGAGTGCACTTGGTGGCACTTTTTAGATTTGGTCAAAGTCCCTGAGGAAGCACCATTTAAGTGGAGTCCTGAAGCCTGACAGGTATAGTGGGGTAGGGTTGGCAGCCATTCAGAAGTACAAGAAGGAACAGTCATTTCCTTTCCTCTTCTTTTTTTTTTTTTGTAAAATAGTTACAGAACCCCTAAGAGTAAGACATATTAAGATGAATATGATACAGATACGTCCTCATGAAGCTGACTTCAATATATGAATAATTATAACAATAGCAAATGATGTGATTTTATTTTCCATTGTAAGACTGAGTATGCCATTAGTAATGAGAGTGAAGATAACCTTAAGAACATTTCATCTTGGTAGAGGATACAGACATAAATAAATTGACAGTAAAAGAATATGGTTAACTGCTTTTATAGAGTGTCTTATATATGATACTCTATAAAGATACATGGTATCTTATACAAGATACTATGGTGACAGAAAAGAAAGAGTGGTCAGTTATTCTTGGAGGGAGGGCCGCAAAATATTTTGCAGAGGAAATAGTTGAGTTGGATCTCAAAGTGAGTTAAAAGCTGGGCATAGTGGCCCAAACCTATAATTCCAGTGCTTTAGGAGGCTGAGGTAAGGAAATCACTTGAGACAAGGAGTTTGAGACCAGCCTGGGCAGCATAGCAAGACCCCCATCTCTACAAAAAATTAAAAAAATCAATTGGGCACAGTAATATGCACATGTAGTTCCAGCTACTTGGGAGGCTGAGGCAGGAGGATCACTTGAGCCCAGGAGTTTGAGACTGCAGTGAGCTATGACTGTGCCACTGCACTCCAGCCTGGGTGACAGAGCAAGACCCTGTCTCTAAGGGGGAAAAAAATTTTTTAAGTGAATTAATGCATCCTTTTGTTCAATATTTTTCTCCCTGGATAACTTCATCTTATTCAATAATATTAGCTACCACAGACATATATGCTGGGGGGAACCAATTTTAAATTTTTACCCCCAAGCTCTCTTTTAAACTCTAGAACTACATTTCTAACTCTGTGCTAGAATTTTCCAACTTTAATGGCCCTAACCACCCTGAACTCACTCTGTCCAAAATGAAACTAATTGTCTTCTTCCATAGTTCTTCCTCTATAATTCTAAAATCTTTTAATGGCGTCCAATTCCCATTTTAGAAATCTTTGGGTTTCTTTTTCGTTTATATCATTTATGTTTCCCGTTTTCTCCAGTCAACCCCAAATTGTATTAATTCCCCCTTAAAAATTATCTTGACTCCATTCTGCCTTCTTTTTTTTTTTTAGATGAAGTTTTACTCTTCTTGCCCAGGCTGGCATGCAATGGCGTCATCTTGGCTCACTGCAACCTCCACCTCCGGGGTTCAAGCAATTCTTCTGCCCCAGCCTCCCGAGTAGCTGGGATTACAGGTGCCTGCCACCATGCCAGAGTAATTTTTGTATTTTTAATAGAAACGGGTTTTCGCTACTGTCGGCCAGACTGGTCTCAAACCCCTGACCTCAGATGATTCATCCACCTCGGCCTCCCAAAGTGCTAGAATTACAGGCATGAGCCACCAGGCCCGGCCCATTCTATCTTTTCTTTCAACATTCATAGCCCCATATCTAGGCCCTTAAACATCTCTTCCCTGGGCTATTGCTGTAGTATCCTAAGTGGTTTCCCTTCCTCTTATACTTCCCCTTCTAGTACATCCTCTCTCCTTAACTATGTAAAAAGAAAAAGTGGTTCTCAAACTTTTTAGACTAAGGAATTCTTTACATTCTTAAAAAATTATCCAGGCCTGGCACGGTGGCTCATGCATGTAATCCCAACACTTTGGGAGGCCAAGGTGGGCAGATCATGAGGTCAGGAAATCGAGACCATGGTGAAACCCCATCTCTACTAAAAATACAAAAAGTTAGCTGGGTGTGGTGGCAGGTACCTGTAGTCCCAGCTACTCAGGAGGCTGAGGCAAGAGAATGGCATGAACCCGGGAGGCAGAGCTTGCAGTGAGCTGAGATTGCGCCACTGCACTCAGCCTGGGCGACAGAGCGAGACTCTGTCTCAAAAAAAAAAAAAAAAAATTATCCAGGACCTCAAAGAGCCTGTGTTTAAATGTGGATTATATCCATCAATATTTATCATATTAGAAATTAAAGCAGGAAATTTAAAAATACTTTTTAATAGCAGTAAATCCATTACATGTTAACATGTTGTAGACTGAAATGTGTCCCCCGGAATTCATATGTTGAAACTAACCTCTAATGTAACTGTATTAGGAGCTAGGATTTTTAGGAGATGATCAAGGTTAAATGAGGGAATCCTCATCTGATAGTATTGGTGGGCTTTGTACGAAGAGGAAGAGAGGGATTGCTGTCTCTCTGCCATGCGAAGACACAGTGAGAAGACTGCTCTCTGAAGGTCAGGAGGAGAGCCCTCACCAGAGCCCAACCATTCTGGTACCTTGATCTTGGACTTCCAACCTTCACATTGTGAGAAAATAAATTTCTGTTGTTAAGCCACTCAGCATATGATATTTTGTTATGGCAACCTGAGCTGACTAACTCAGATTTTGGTATGAAGAAGTGGGGTGCCACTATAACAAACACCTAAATATGTGGAAGCAGCTTTGGAGCTGGGTAATGAGGCTGAAAGAGTTTTGAGGTGCAAGCTTGAAATATGGATAAGGACAGTTTGGTGAGGTCTCAAAAGGAAATGAGGAATATGTGGTTGGGAACTGGAGGAAAGGTGGTCCTTGTATGAAGTGGAAAAGAACTGGCTGAACTATATTCTAGCATTTTGCGGAGAGTAGAACTTCAGAGCAATGACATTGGATATTTAGCTGAGGAGACGTCTAAGCAAAGTGGCACAACTTGGTTTCTTCTGATTGCTTATAGTGAAATGTGAAAGGAAAGAGATGAACAGAAGAAGCACTTGTTAAGCAAAAAGGAAGCACAACTTGAAGATTTGGAAATTCTCAGCCTATCCATTTTATAAATACCTGAGAAAACTTGTTCTGAAGACAACAGTAGGGGTGTGGTTGAACAACTATTTGATATCGTGTGCACTTCATGGACTTAGTCATTTTAGTAGAAACCAGAAACAGAGTTGAGTTTATACGAGCAAACACACTACCAGTTTGAACTAAAAGGGACAGGGAAGGTGGGACAGAATGAAGGAAGGCCGTTAGACTTTTTGGATTCTATAGGACCAAACCATAGAGCTATTCAATTGTGAACATGTACTGACTTCAAATAAAAGGAAGAATGACCAAACCCAGGACTGCCACTCCTAATACAGGCCCAGAGGGGAAGGCTATTTCCTCCTTGATTTCAAAGGGTGAGGCTGCCTTTCCAGTTTCTGGGGCCAGGCCACCCTCACAGAGAGCTGCATGGGTGGGGCTGTACCACAGAGCTATGGGGGTGACACTGCCATCCCAGTGGGCCTGGAGGGCAGAGTATCAAAAATAATTCTCACGCTTTTTCTCTCTTTTTTTGTTTTTGTTTTTGTTTTTGTTTTGAGATGGAGTCTTGCTCTGTTTCCCAGGCTGGAGTGCAATGGTGCGATCTCGACTCACTGAAACCTCTGCCTCCCAGGTTCAAGTGATTCTCCTACCTCAGCCTCCCGAGTAGCTGGGATTACAGGCGTGTGCCACCATACCCGGCTAATTTTGTATTTTTAGTAGAGATGGGTTTTCTCCATGTTGGTCAGGCTGGTCTGGAACTCCCAACCTCAGGTGATCTACCTGTCTTAGCCTCCAAAAGTGCTGGGATTACAGGCATGAGCCACTGCACCTGGCCTTTTTTTTTTTTTTTTCTGAGACGGAGTCTCATTCTGTCGCCCAGGCTGGAGTGCGGGAGCACAATCTCGGCTCACTGCAACCTCTGCTGCCTGGGTTCAGGTGATTCTCCTGCCTCAGCCTCCCAAGTAGCTGGGATTACAGGCACCTGCCACTACACCCAGCTAATCTTTTTGGAGTTTTTAATAGAGATGAGGTTTCACTATCTTGGCCAGGCTAGTCTTGAACTCCTCATCTCTTGATCCACCCACCTTGGTCTCCCAAAGTGCTGGAATTATAGGTGTGAGCTACCGCGCCTGGCCTTTTTTTGTTGTTTGTTTGTTTTTTGGAGCCGGAGTTTTACTCTTGCTGCCCAGGCTGGAATGCAATGGCGTGATCTTGACTCACTGCAACCTCTGCCTCCTAGGTTCAAGTGATTCTCCTGCTTCAGCCTCCGAGTAGTGGGGATTACAGGCATGCACCACCACACCCAGCTAATTTTTTTCTATTATTAGTAGAGATGGAGTTTCACCATGTTGGCCAGGCTGGTCTTGAATACCTGACCTTAGGTGATCCACCTGCCTCAGCCTCCCACAGTGCTGGGATTACAGGTGTGAGCCACCTTGCCTGGGCTTTTTTTTTTTTTTTTAAGAGAGACAAGGCATCACTATATTCCCCAGGCTGGGGTCTTGAACTCCTGGGCTCAAGTGATCCTCCTGCCACAGCCTCCTGAGTAGCTGGGATTACAGGCATGTGCCACTGTGCCTGGCATTTAAACTTTAAGATGTAATAGAATTTGCGTTGCTAGGTTTTGGACTTGGTAACTATTACCCCTTCCTTCCTTTTGATTTTTTTCATTTGAGAATGGGAACGTCTATCCTATGTCTGCCCACCATCATACAATATATTGGGAACGTATAACTTGTCTGGTTCCATAGGTTCACTTCTGGAGAGGAACTGAGTCTAAGAATGAATTGTACCTTGAGCCTCCCCTCCCCTATGTCTGATTCAGATAATATTCAGAAGAAACTTTGGCCTTTAGATTTTAGAATTGATGCTGGAATGAGTTAAGACTTTTGGGGGAGAATTAATGTATTTCTACTTACTTATTTTGAGATGGAGTCTCGCTCTGTTGCCCAGGCTGAAGTGCAGTGGCACCATGTCGGCTCACTGTAACCTCCGCCTTCTAAGTTTGAACCCCTAATTCCCCATATGACTATTGAAAATAGGGCTTCAGGTAGTAATTAAGATAAACTATGAGTAGAAACCTGATCTGATAAGACAGGAAGGCCTTATAATAATAAGAGATACCAGAGCTCTCTCTCTCTTGTGAGAACACAGCAAGAATTCAGCCTCACCAGTACTCAGCCGTGCTGGCACCCTGCAGGTACCCTGATCTCAAACTTCTAGCCTCCAGAATTGTGAGAAAATAAATTTATGTTAAGACACACAGTCAATGGTATTTTGTTATGGCAGCCTGAGCTAATACACACTTTGTGAAAAATAATTATGTTTCCCACAACAAGAAAAAGTTCAGTTAATAGAAGACAACTTATTCTCCGTTGTCTATTGTGAAATGCTGTTCGATTGAAGTGTGTGAAGAAAACCTGGCTTCACCCAGATGTGTAATTGAAAAGGGGAGGAGTATTTTAATAGTCTTCTCAGAAAATTGTGGATACCTTTTTTTGATACTACACTAAAACTTTCTATGAGTACTTTTCTGAAAGTTTAGTTGTGGTGTAAAATCTGAACTTTGCATGCTCTGTTATGTGAAAATCTATTGGTATATCTTAACATTTTGAATGGATCTTTTATGCATAATTTTATATCGTACATTGGTTGTTTGGAAAATACTTGTTCACTGAGCTATGTGTATCATATCCATATCATGATCCATTTTATTGCATAATACAAAAAAACTCATTTGTTAATATCACCACCATTCTCATAGAAAAGTCTTTATTGTGAAATTTGCCAGGCTCACAGTAGCAGACACACATTTAAAAAAATTTCAATATGTACTTGAAAGCTCAAATTTTATCACTGGCAGCAAATACTTTCATTTTCTTCCTTGATCTTGACAGACTCAGTTCATTTTAAAGAAAATATCTGCCAGGTACCCATCTAAATAACTAAGTTTGTGTGTGGCTCTTTCAAGTAAAAGTGGTGTTTCATTACAAAAGGGGCCAGTTCTCACAAATTGCTTTACTAGAGACAACCATCATACCTGCTATAATGTTTAAAAGAAATTTGCCTTATTTTTACTGTAAGGATGTGGAAGTGAAGAATCCAATGACTGCTAGTACAGTTTGGTGTCATTGTCTTGACTCATGCTAATGTACTAGCAGTTTTACCCATCGTTGACTTTTCATCACCAGTTCAATTTTGCAGGACAAGTAAGACAGTGAGGCAGGTGCCTGGGGTACAAAATTTAAGGACACCCTTACTCTCAGGGTCATGCATCCGAGTTCAAGTAAACACATTTAAAAAGGCAAATTATGTCTTAGAATTTATTTGAAGAATTGTTACTTTACAGTTCCATGAATTATACTTTGAGAACTGCTGATCTAAACAAAGATCTGGTATTTGTTATTTTTCTGCTCATAAACCTTTGATGACCAAGAATAATATCTAAACTCTTTTCTATAGTACATACGGTCCTTCATCAATTTCTTCCAGTCTATTTTCTTTTATCTTTTTTTTTGAGATGGAGTTTCACTCTCGTCACCCAGGCTGGAGTGCAATGGTGCGATCTCCATCCACTGCAACCTCTGCCTCCCAGGTTTAAGAAATTCTTCTGTCTCAGTCTCAGCCTCAGCCTCCTGAGTACCTGGGATTAGAGGCAGGCACTACCATGCCCAGCTAATTTTGTATTTTTAGTAGAACTGGGGTTTCATTATGTTGGCTAGGCTGGTCTTGAACTACTGACCTCAGGTCATCTGCCCACCTCACTCTCCCAAAGTGCTGGGATTACAGACGTGAGCCACTGTGCCTGGCCTTTTCCAATCTGTTTTCTAACCCCATTTACAGTTCTCCCTCCCACTCCTTACCCTGTACTCTAGCCTAACCATGCTGTATGGTTTTATGACACTTCCTCTGCTTCAGATGTTCTTCATTTTGCAACCTTATTCTCATTTTTTACAGTGATTCAACGTCCGTTCAAATGTCACCCCCTTTTTAAAGCCTTCCCTGATTTCCCCAAAACAAATTTAATGCTTTTTTTTTTTTTTCTTAGAACAAAATGTGTCTGGCCGGGCACGGTGGCTCACACCTGTAATCCCAGTACTTTGGGAGGCTGAGGCAGGTAGATCACGAGATCAGGAGATTTAGACCATCCTGGCTAACATGGTGAAACCCTGTCTCTACTAAAAATACAAAAAATTAGCCAGGCGAGCGCCTGTAGTCCCAGCTAGCTACTCGGGAGGCTGAGGCAGGAGAATGGCATGAACCCAGGAGGTGGAGCTTGCAGTGAGCCGAGATTGCACCACTGCACTCTAGCCTGGGTGACAGAGCGAGACTCCATCTCAAAAAAAAGAACGAAACATGTCTGTTATCGGAGTTCAGGCCATTTACATGACTACTCTCATACTATGTTTAATTCAGTTAAGCAAGTCAGTTCCAGAGGCTGTGCTTGGTTATAGAAATAGAAAAATAAGCAAAGTTTTTTTTTTTTTTTTTTTTGAGATGGAGTCTCGCTGTGTCGCCCGGCTGGGGGGGAGGGGGTGGAACTCACCCGCTCCCTGCAAGCTCCGCCTCCCGGGTTTACGCCATTCTCCTGCCTCAGCCTCCCGAGTAGCTGGGACTACAGGCGCCCGCCACCTCGCCCGGCTAGTTTTTTGTATTTTTTTAGTAGAGAGGGGGTTTCACCGTGTTAGCCAGGATGGTCTTGATCTCCTGACCTCGTGATCCGCCCGTCTCGGCCTCCCAAAGTGCTGGGATTACAGGCTTGAGCCACCGCGCCCGGCCGTAAGCAAAGTTTTAAGACTTCATATTTTAAAGAGGAAACAAAACCAAGCAGATAATCATATTGTAATATGGTAAGTACTATAATTGAATTATGAACTAAATGCTATGGAGACAAAAATATGGAAATGACTAGATTTAATTCTGTTTTTTGAAAGCATGCTTTATTCATCTTTGTATCATCTGTGGCTAGCACCGTGCTTAGCCTACAGTAGGTAGACAATAGATGTTGGTTAAGTGAAGATTTTAAAGTGTCTCTTTTTCCCCCTTTTTCTCCTTTGTTTTTCAGAATGTAAGGTATGGAGAAACCCTCTAAATCTTTTCAGAGGAGCAGAATATCGGAGGTATTACATTTTGCTTTCAGTATAAGTAGGGCATTGGTTCTAGAGTGAAGGTATTTACAAAATCATTTGTCTTTATAAAATATCACAGCTCTTCTAGTAGGAGATACTGATCTATAATAAGGTAAAAATGATTAGTCCACAGTTTATTTGGCAGCATCTTGACTGTGTTTACTTTTTTCTTTTTTTTTGGAGATAGAGTCTTGCTCTGTCACTCAGGCTGGAGCAGTAGCGCGATCATAGCTAGCTGCAGCCTTGACCTCCTGGGCTCAAGCAATTCTCCTGTCTCAGTCTCCCAAGTAGTTGGGACTACAGGCACATGCCACCACATCCAGCTATTTTTTTTTTTTAAGTGAAAACAAGTTTATTAAGAAAGTAAAGAAATAAAAGAATGGCTACTCCATAGGCAGAGCCCACATCCAGCTAATTTTTAAAAAATTTTGGTAGAGGCCGGGTATGGTGGCTTACGCCTGTAATCCCAGCACTTTGGGAGGCCGAGGCAGGAGAATCACTTGAACCCAGGAGGCAACAGTTGCAGTGAGCTGAGATGACGCCATCGCGCTCCAGCCCAGGTGACAAGAACAAAACTCCATCTCAAAAAAAATTTTGGTAGACAGGGGTCTTTCTATGTTGCCCAGGTTCATCCCAAACTTCTGGGCTCAAGTAATACTCCTACCTTGGCCTTGCAAATCATTGAAATTACAGGCATGAACTACCACACATAACCTGTGTTTAATTTGATAATCATAAGAAACATTGCATCAAACCATGTTTGTGATATGTATAAGTATATATTAGGCTCCTGGTTTATAATACATATAAGTATTTGTGATATGTATAAGTATATATTATATATGTGTAAGTATATATTAGGCCCCTGGTTTATAAAAAGCCTTTTTCAAAGAATTTGTGGCATTAAGAAAAAATTACCAGTGTCGTCGTATTCCTGTGCATGATTGCTAAATTTCAAAATTTGAGGATGCATTAGAAAACATCACTCTGAATGTAAATTGTGCAACAGTAGAGGGTACTATATTTTTATATTGATTTCATAGTGCCACTTCCTATTTTCACTACTGTGTCCATTTCTCTTCTGGTTTTTAACTCTAAATGAGAAAACATCTTTTGAAACTTATGAGCAAAGATACTTTACTTTTATTTTGAGGAGTGCTGTATTTTACCTAGAAGTAGAATGGGGCATGTTATTTAACTTACTGAATAAGAAACATTATGTTTCTACCATGTACAGGCACTGTGCAAAATGATGGAGATACAAAAATGACTAAGCAATGGCTCCTGTGCTTAAAGACTTGATAGTGTAAGATAGTGACATCCTGTGAAGTGAAAGCTAGGCTTTTATGAAAGATGCCATTAGCCTGTATTAAGGGATACCTGTAAGAAACAGGTCCTTGAATCTCTTACTGTGTTTAATCAAAGTTTGAGGCTATTTGTTGTATTATACAGTTTCCATTTCCTGAAGATCTTAAAAAGAAATGTGTGTGTGTATATATATAAAATTTTTTTTCTTGAGACTGAATCTCTCTCTGTCACCCAGGCTGGAGTGCAGTGGCATGATCTTGGTTCACTGCAATCTCCTCCTCCCGGGTTCAAGTGATTCTTCTGCCTCAGCCTCCCTCCCAAGTAGCTGGGATCACAGGCAGCCCATACCACATCCAGCTAATTTTTGTATTTTTAGGAGAGACAGGGTTTTACCATATTGGCCAGGCTGGTCTCAAACTCCTGACCCCAAGTGATCCTCCTGCCTCAGCCTCCCAAAGTGCCAAGGATTAAGGTGTGAGCCACTGTGCCTGGCCTAGGATAAATTTCTTAGTATCAGGAATTCTTATGCTTCTTTTGAATGATTATTTTCTCTTAATGTAAAAGTATAACTTCTGGGTATACATTTCATATGTTAGCTCCATTTCAGGCTTCATTTTATGTCCCAATTCCCAATCCTTAATTTTCGTTTTACTGAGTCTTCTTTTTTTTTTTTTTTTTAAGTTAAAAAATAGAGACAAGATCTCGCTATATTGCTCGCTCAGGCTGGTCTTGAGCTCTTGGGCTCAAGTGATCCTTCAGCTTCAGCCTCCCCAGTAGCTGGTAGAGACAGGCCTCACTATGTTGCCCAGGCTGGTCTCAAACTCCAGGTCTCAAGTGATTTACCAGCCTCAGCCTCCCAAAGCACTGAGATTACAGTCATGAGCCACGGCACCCAGCCCAATTCAATTTTCAAAAGCAGTTGTTTATTGAATATTATTTTTCTATTTGGTCTTTGACGTTTTATTATCATACTCTAAGTAGTTTGTGAGGTTATCTTTTGTTTTACTGATTGTAAGATTTTAAAACATCCAAATGTGTAGCAGTATATTTTTGAATTTAAGTAGTGTTTGTTATAGCAGATAGATGCTATCTCATGTTCAATTTAAATATTTTGTTGTGTTTTGGTAAAGATACACTTGGGTGACTGGTAAAGAGCCACTTACATACTGTGACATGAACCTGTCAGCTCAGGATCATCAGACCTTTTTCACCTGTGACACAGATTTTTTACGTCCTTCAGACACAGGTATGTATCGTATCTGTTCATAGTATAAACAGTGATCATGAAGATGATTTTAGAAGTTCTTTAGAGTTGTTTATTATAATATACAGAGTTATTTAGTTATTTGGCTTTGAGTTGTTTATATTATTGATAAGAAACTCAGATTAAATTATGACTATAAGCTAGGTTGATATACTGCTTTCCTTATAAAGAATTTAAAATATTTCATATTTCTTTTACTACTTCAAAAACCTTTCAGATCAGATACAACAACTGCTTTTCCAGAAAACAGTGTACCCTGTTTCCGTCTGGGAAATGAACACCTGCAATTATACATAAAATAAAACAACAGGTCAATGTATAAACATTGGAGAATGGCATGTAGAGAAAACCAGAATATATTTTGTTTTAGTTGTGAGTTAGAGATGCATATAAAGTGGTAGAAGATCATAGAAATTTATGTGTTTAGTTTTCTCCAAGTGCTTATCTATAGAAGAGAGTATTGAGACTCTCAATTATATGGCTTAAAGACAGGGCTGGTCAGGCCGGGCGCGGTGGCTCAAGCCTGTAATCCCAGCACTTTGGGAGGCCGAGACGGGCGGATCACGAGGTCAGGAGATCGATACCATCCTGGCTAACACGGTGAAACCCCGTCTCTACTAAAAAATACAAAAAACTAGCCGGGCGAAGTGGCGGGCACCTGTAGTCCCAGCTACTCGGGAGGCTGAGGCAGGAGAATGGCTAAACCCGGGAGGTGGAGCTTGCAGTGAGCTGAGATCTGGCCACTGCACTCCAGCCTGGGTGACAGAGCGAGACTCCATCTCAAAAAACAAACAAACAAAAAAGACAGGGCTGGTTGATTGATTGATTTCACTCTGTCGTCCAGGCTGGAGTGCAGTGGTGCAGTGATAGCTCCAAGTAACCTCAAACTCATTACAAAACATTAGGATTACAGACATGAGCCACTATACCCTGGTCTGGGATCTTTATCAAAATTTTTCTTCTACTTTGAATGAACTCACCCTCCTTATCCATCTGATGAGTTACTTTTTATCCTTCATTATCCAAATTAAAAGTCACATTTTCTAGAAAGCCCTCTCTGGGATCCCTTGTCACAGAATTAAACATTTTGTTTTCTGCAATTCTGTACTACATAGTCCAAACCTCTATGAAGTAACTTTAATTTATTCAGCCACAAACATTTATTTGTTAATGTTATATTGCTTTCACGTTTGTCTTTGCTACTAGGGTATGAACTTTCAGACAGCAGGGACTATATTCTCTTCATCTTTGAATCTCTATTATCCAGCACATTGCCTGGCGTAATGTAAATATTAATATTTATTCTTTGAGGAAAGTATGAATGGGCTGGGCACGGTGGCTCACGCCTTTAATCCCAGCACTTTGGGAGGCCAAGGTGGGTGGATCACCGGAGGTCAGGAGTCCGAGACCAGCCTGGTCAACATGGTAAAACCCCGTCTCTACAAAAATATAAAAATTAGGTGGGTATGATGGTGGGTGCCTGTAATCCCACCTACTCGGGAGACTGAGGTGGGAGAATCAGTTGAATCCCGGAGGTGGAGTTTGCAGTGAGCCAAGATTGGGCCATTGCACTCCAGCCGGGGCGACACAGTGAGACTCCGTCTCAAAAAAAAAAAAAAGTATGAATGATTGAATAGCCTAGATGTCACAGAGGTCTTAAGCAATTTCACTAATAATAGCCAATACTCGTCTAGGCTTACTATGTACCAGGCACTATTCTGAGCAATTTATAGAAATGTAATCTTCCCAGTCACTTTATGAGATAGGTAGTATTATGAGCCCCATTTTAACAATAAAGGAACCGAAGCAAAGGGGGATCAAGTAATATGCCTTTAATCACACAGCTAATAATGATAAAACCATGTTTCAAACTCAAGACTGGCTGTTAACCACTACACTATTACTGCTTCTACCCACCACAAAATCACTGAAGGGTCTGAAAAACAGCCAGTTTCCTGCATTAAAATGAGTTCCTAGTGATTTATCTTTGTTAGATTAAATACGTTAAGAGTGGATGATAGGAAAGCCAAGGATCTTTGGTATGGTTATATAAAATGATTTAATTGCAGATAAAGGAGTAAAAAGAATAGATTTATGTTTATATGCTTAATGTTTATATTAATGGCAAAAGGATAGGTGTTGGGGAAATAACAGCAGTACAATATCAGTGCTGTATGTTAACTTTAAGGGTTGAGTGATTCTGGAAGTTAGGTCTCACCACCCTTTCTCTCACAGCCCCTCTCACAGAGTGACACTGAATTGCAAACACCAGCAGGCTTTTAAAATAGCAATCATGGCTATCTACTGAAGGTGTGGTATTAAAACATTTTTATTTGAATATCTCCTAAAAGAATTTTGAAAAAGAATGTGTCCCTTCACACATTTTTAAGTTGACATCATAAGGTTAAATAATCATAGAGAATGTAATTTTTTACGTAGTGCAAAATACAGACATTTAAAAATAATATTATACCCTATATTTCAATATGTGTTATGAAATCAAATGATTTAATGCCCACTACAATCCACTGAAAAATACATGAATAGGCCAAGGACAGTGGCTCATGCCTGTAATCCCAGCACTTTGGGAGGCCGAGGTAGGAGCATCCCGTGAGTCTAGGAGTTTGTCAGCCTGGGCAACACAGTAAGACCCCATCTCTACAAAAAAGTTTTAAGATTAATCAGGTGTGATGGTGCATGCCTGTAGTCCCAGCTACTTGAGAGGCTGAGGTGGGTGGATCTCTTAAGCCTAGAAGGTTGAGGCTGCAGTAAGCTACGATGGCACCCCTGCACTGCAGCCTGAGGGACAGAGACCCTTTATCTAAAAAAAAAAACAACCAAACAAACAAAACAATATGTAAACAAATTCTCTCTCTCTCTTTTTTTTTTTTTTGGAGACCAAGTTTCGCTTTTGTTGCCTAGGCTGGAGTGCAATGGCGCAATCTCGGCTTGCCACAACCTCCACCTCCCGGGTTGAAGCGATTCTCCTGCCTCATCCTCCTGAGTACCTGGGATTACAGGCATGCGCCACTATGCCTGGCTAATTTTGTATTTTTAGTGGAGACGGGGTTTCTCCATGTTGGTCAGGATGGTCTTGAACTCCCAACCTCAGGTGATCCACCCCGCCTTGGTCTTCCAAAGTGCTGAGATTACAGGCGTAAGCCACCGCACCTAGCTTACCAAATGCTCTTTAACAGTAGTAAATTTTGTCTTTTTTCTTCTTGAACACATATCTGTTTTACATCCCTATGTAATTTTATTACCATTGTTTCATGCTGTAGAGTCTGGTATCACACTTCCATCCTTTTCTACAATAAAACATTCTAATGTAATTTTTAAAAATTTGAATTGCATTTGACTGTAAGGTTCTAAGTGTTATGATGTGCTTTCATTATATTTCTGTCAAATCCTTAGAGCTACATATTTAGCTCTTTAAACTTTGTGGAAGGTTCTGTATATAATCTAATTGACTGGGTGAGTTCTCATTGTCAGTTCTATCAACCAAATCATATTTACTTTCTGACAGAGAAGTCTGACTTCACTTTTCAATTTAAATAAACATATTAATATGCCTCCCCATGACAACTATCTATCTTCTGAATTCAGATTCTAAGATAGAAAGATAGCTGTGTCTTGGAACTTTGCCTAGAACTTACCACTTGGCCAAAATAAGGCTTCACTGCATTTATTACTCCTTGCTAATGCCTGCTTTGCCTTGATGTGAGGGGACCTTCCCTTAGGAGAATCCGTTCTTTGATAGTAAGTAGGGAGGGGTACTAATGAAACTGTTAAAAATTGTTACCTTTCCCTTCTTCATTCTGTAATATACCTGAATACAGGGCCAGAATACTTTCTTTCCAATGCCAAGCTTCACTGTTAAATAAATAAAAGGCAGGAATACTATTATAGGATGCCTTGATTAAACATGGCTGCCCCCAACCCAAACTTTGAATTGTCCCTTTGGCACCTGGAGATTTTTACACTATAGGGCATTACACCTTGTAAGATTCAGGATGAGTAAGAAGTAAGCCTTTTGTGTGTTTGTGTGTTTTTTGTAAAATAAGAGAAAGGAACATATCTTCGTGGGGAGCGGGTATAGGAATTGTGGTTAGGTAGGATAGGGAAACCAGAGAAACATTCTTTGGTAGATCAGTTATAGGAAAGAGTGATCAAGTTGAAGCTTTAGAAGTTGATTTTCTTAAAACCGTGTATCCCACTTGGTCCTTTCTAAGTTTTATGTACTTCTATAGAGGTGTGTCTAACCCCAGCTAAAGGTTGAACTCAAGTCAGACAGAGTGTGTCTATGAATGATCTTCAGAAACAGACTGTTGATTCCATATTAATCTTTTCAGACCCTCACATAAAGGTCATGATTTATATCAGTAGTTTTATTTTCAAAAATACAAATGTGTATATATGTGATGTGGCAAATTTCTCTTGACTTACTGTCATCAGTAATAACTAAATTAGATTTTGTTCTTCTTCTATTAATTTATCTGAGGCAGAGAAAAAACATATCCAGAAGGGCCCAGTATTGTTTTTTGGATTTTTTTCTTCAGCATTTAAAAATCAGGAGATTTTACATTAAAATCTGAATATGTGCCTTTTGAAGGTTGAAAAATGGGGCAAAATTGAACCTGAATTTACACTTGGCAGTAATAAGATGAAACTGAGTTGTGGCTCTCTCCTTTAGACAGTGAATATGCTTTCAGTGCACTCATTTATGTTTAATGCCTGGCATTTGTAGGCATTTACATTTATGACCCCTGACCTTACGATAACTGCTGATCTGTTTTGTGCTTGTTAGCATATTAGAATGTTATTTAACTTGAAAAATAGATAAATTTGAGTGAGTTGCTAATTGCTTATGTTAATTATATTCAGCATATCAAGAGCCCTTAAAGAGGACAATTGAATACCAAATCAGCATTTTGTTTTAAATTACTCCTAAGCCTTATTTTAGAAAAAAATATATACATTTTCCCCCCATCAACTTTATTTCTCCTTTCCGCTTAGGCTTAGGACTGCTTTGGTTTTGAAGAATACTCTTGAAAGGCTAGGTAGAGCATTTGGAAACAAAAGAATAAGATAAAATATTTAAAGGTGAATTAGACAACCTCACTAGAAATTTAAAAAAACACAAATGAAAATGAGATAAGTTTCAGATATTAAATTAGCAAAGATTGGTAATACTGTGTTAAGTTGTTAAATTAGCAAAGATTGATTATACTGTGTTATACAGCCTGAAAAAGTATAAATTAATACAGTCTTACTGCAGAGTTTGAGGGGTGTATATCTGGAATCTTTTTTTTTTTTCTTAACTTCCCAAACTTATTACATATCCAGAATCTTTTAAAATATACATATTTTAGCCAGCGATTCTACTAGAAAGGAAGTATTTAATTAGTTATGAAAAGACACATACTGAAAGATTGTTATCACAATGTTTTGTATTACCAAAAAATTTAGTATACTTAATTGTCCATCAAAAGGGAATTGGTTAGATAAATTAGGATATGTATTTAATATACTAGAGTACCAAATAACAGTTTAAAATGTTAATACAAATTCAGTGTTAAAATTTGACTTGTAAATATCATATAACTCGTAGAAGACAGCCTATCATCAAAAATTACAAGTCTAACATTATACATTATTTTAATGTAATATTTAGTGTTGCAACAGAATGATGTTCTTTTACTGCCCTGTATCAAATGGGTGCTGACTTGCATCAGTTTGTCAAGTTCAAGAAGCATTAGGTGTCAGTTAGCTGGTGACATGTTTGATATAAGAAATGTATTTTTGTTATACAAATGGAATATATTGACTCCTTTGCTAAGCCAAGACTAATATTTTATTTCCAAAGGAAAATTCAAACATTTTTCACATTATTCTTCCTGGACAGTTGCAGGTTTTGTTCCAAAAGCAACACTCATAGGTTCTCTATTTTTCTTATCAAACTTGAAATGGGCCAGTTAGTCTTCTGAGTCTACTTTATTTGTTTGCTTATTTAATTAAAGAAAACTTTACTTACTGTGAAGTCTTCATTTTGGTACAGTAAATTGGTAGCAAAATTAATATTCCAAAGAAATCCTAACTCAGGTCTTTGTTGAATCCTGATAGAGGCTGACATTTTCTAGCAGTACTATATTCTAATTAATTCATTTTTTTTCCCTTTTACACAAAATGCAATCCCATACATTCTTCGTAGAGTGAATCATTCATTAGACAAAGACTTTGTTATTAAGTTTTTGTATATTTTTATTTTTTGCAGTTCCATAAAACCTTTTCAGAATGATAAAAGTAGAACTGTAATATTTCATATTGATTATAATGTGATGTCACTTAAATTCAATGTTAACATGCATTTATAGATATATAAATGTTCATATATAATAATGATATAATTAACTTGTTTGAGTACCCTATATATTGTTCAAATAAATCAGAGAAAGAATATATTTTTATTTTATGTGAAGCTTCCAAATTTAATATAAATTTCTCGTATGGATAAAGTGAACTAATAACCTAGTTTCTTGTTTTGTATGTTTAAGAATATGTTATTTAAAGCTTTGTTTACTCCACTAGCTTATTCTTCATACATTTTGCAGATTATTTGTTTACCATCTCATCCACTTTATGACATATTTTTTCTACAGTTATGCAGAAGGCCTGGAGGGAAAGAAATCCTCCAGCTCGAATCAAAGCAGCCTATCAAGCTTTAGAATTGAACAATGAGTAAGTTTGAAATATATGGAAAGTAAATTTATTTTGAAGGAAACCAAGACAAATGATTTTTATATCTCCTTTTGTCTGTTCCTAAGACACTTGGAGTCATTAGTCATTTCCCTTTTGCATGTTATACATATTTAATAAAAATTTCGGTGTTTGCCAACATCTGTATTTTGCTTCTGAAATTGTAAATCTATATATGCTTTTGAATAGAAATTATGCTAGAAGTACTTTTCAAAGTGGAGAATGCTCATGGAGAATGGTGATAGTACTTTATAGTTAAAAGGGTATTAAAATACTAATATACTTATGCACCTGTTTTAATTTTTTCATTTGAATCATTCACTTGAAGCATTCAATCTTGAATACTTTAGTTGTTAATGGACTTGAAGCCATGAGAAGGGAATTAAAAATAAGTAAAACATAGCTCTATCAAGTTTATTTTTTTCCATGTTAGCTGCATTTTTTATAGTTTTGAACTTTTTATATTTTGAAAAGGCAAAATGTAAAATCATAAGACAACTTAATCTTTACAAGGAACAGATCAATAAATACTAATCTAATGCAGACTAAATAAATACCAACAGTGAAAATATGGTTCCAGTTGGGGTTTATCAAGGAATGCTTCCTGAATAATGTAAATTTGGAGTTATTCCCTGAACCTTCTCCCCCCAGTATATATGTTATCCTTATTAAGAAGACCTTCCCAAGGTGGAGCAAAAATGGCAGAGTAAAGAATGCCAAAATAATAAACTGGCAGAAACTGTCAGGATAAACTTTATTTTATTTTTTTATTTTTTATTTTTTTTGAGACGGAGTCTCGCTCTGTCGCCCAGGCTGGAGTGCAGTGGCCGGATCTCAGCTCACTGCAAGCTCCGCCTCCCGGGTTTATGCCATTCTCCTGCCTCAGCCTCCGAGTAGCTGGGACTATAGGCGCCCGCCACCTCGCCCGGCTAGTTTTTTGTATTTTTTAGTAGAGACGGGGTTTCACCGGGTTAGCCAGTATGGTCTCGATCTCCTGACCTCGTGATCCGCCCGTCTCGGCCTCCCAAAGTGCTGGGATTACAGGCTTGAGCCCCCGTGCCCGCCCAAGGATCAACTTTATTAAAACTCTGGAAACTAATCAAAAGTTTACAGTAACCTAGTGAATGCTTAATCAAGGGGAAAAAACACCCGAATCTCTCTAAGAAAGCTTTGTAGTGTTTTATTTATCCTGGCCCCATCCCTCACTCCCTAGCTGAGTGGCAGTCTTGAAGACAACAGAGTACATTCCAGGGATAGGTTTCTAGTACCAGAGGAAGTTGAATGGACCTTATTTTCAAGGAACTGTGGTCGTTTGTTTTGACTTGTCTGTTGGCTCCCTGAAGCACTAGCTCAAAGGGCTTGCTTTATTTCAGCTTACTGAAAGAAGAGAGTCCTCAACTTCAAAACCCTCCCAGAACTGACATAACTACACTCTGGGTCATTGTTAAAAACATTTAAAGGCAAATGCATTAGCTGCTGCTGCCTGAGGCAAGGGATAACAGGAAGGACAAATAGTAGACAAACCAGAAAACTTGTGAGCAAAGTCTGAGGAATTAGATACTTTGAGGAAAAAAGACTCTGAAAAGCTCCCACACATTTCTGGGAATCAAGGCCCCACACACAGCCAGAGCTGGGGACATGTTCAGAAAAGACTTGAGAAAGTCCTAAGCTCTCAAGTCTGCCTAATCTTCATGTTCTGCACAAGTAGGAGGTGAAAGCTAAGGCAGAGTTGTAAACTGTTTGACTGAATGTGAAGGTGTGCCCTAGCACCCACACAGAGCCCATTTGCAAATAGTTTTTACTTTTTGTGTTTTGTTTGGTTTTGGTCCCAGGTGTTTAAGGAAATCTCTATCGAATCACCAACTGACCACAAGGCTAAAATAGCACACGTGTCACTGGTCACACAGGACAAATAATATAGATTTTATAAAATGGGTTCAGAAAAGTCACTAAACAAACAACTGCAAAAGCAGCAACAACAAATCCTAGGGAGTAGAGAAAATTATATTTCTAGAGTTGTCAGAGTATAATATTTAAATTTCCAGTTTTCAACAAAAAATTACAAGGCATGCAAAGAAACAAGAAAATATGGCCCATACATGGAAAAGAAAAGAAATTAGGCTGGGTGTGGTAGCTTATACCTGTAGTCCCAGCACTTTGGGAGACCAAGGCAGAAGGATCACTTGAGCTCAGGAGTTTGAGACCAGCCTCGGTAACATAAAGACACCCTGTCTCAAAAAATAAAAAGAAAAGAAATTAGTAAAAGCTGCCCCTGTGAAGCCTAGACTTCGGATTAATAGACACAAAGCTTAAATCAACTATTTTAAATATGATCAAGGAGGTAAAGGAACCCATGATAATGGTATCTCACCATTACAGAATATCAGTAAAGAGGGAGAAATAATTAAAAGTAAATTAAATAAAATTTGGTAATTGAAAAGCATAACTAAAATGCAAAATTTATCATAGGGGTTCAACAGCAAGCAGATTTATGCAGACAGAAGCAAGACCAGTGAATTTCATTTAAGTCAATTGAGATTACCCAATTCAAGGAGCAGGAAAAATCAAGGAGTAAAGAAATATGACCAGAGTCTGAGAGAACTGTAGGATGCTATCAAGCATATCAATCTATGCAAATATGAGGGAGTCCCCAAAGGAGAGAGCGGAAAAGAAGACAAAGAAGCCGGGCTGTGGCTCGCCCAATCCTGTGGCACTTTGGGAGGCCGAGACGTGATGGATCACTTAGGCCAGGATCGAGACTATCCTACAATAACAGGGTGAAACCCCCGCCTCACTAAAAATACAAAAAAAAAAACTAGCCGGGCGAGGTGGCTTCTGTAGTCCCGGCTACTTGGGAGGCTGAGGCAGGAGAATGGCGGAACCTGGGAGGCGGAGCTTGCAGTGAGCTGAGATCCCGCCAACTCCTGACAGATGACCCCTGACCCTCAAAAAAAGAAGGAATACTTAAAGAAATCATAGCTGAGAACAAGATAATAACCCCTCAAATACAGCAACATATTAAAAATGTTATACACCCTGACCAGGTGGCATTTATTCATGGATGCAAGAATGGTTCAACATATGAAAATCAGTCAATGTAGTACAGTACATTAACAGAATGAAGAAAGAAACCACATGATTATCTCAACTGATGTAGAAAAAACATTTGACAAAATTCCCCATCATGATAAATATATGGAAATCAATTAATGTAATACTCCACATTAATAGACCAAAAGACAAGAACTACATGACCATCTCAATTGATGTAGAAAAAGATCTGACAAAATCCAACAGCATTTTATGATGAAAACTTTAAAAAACTAGGAATGGAAGGAAACTTCCTCAAGAACATCTGCATCTGAAAAATCTACAGCTAAATGCGTACTTACTGATGAAAGACTGAAAGGTTTCCCTCCACCATCAGAAAAAAGGCAGGATGTCTGCACTTGTACTTCTGTGTTACATGGTGTACTGGAGGTTCTAGTCAGTGCAGTTAGGGAAGAAAAATTTTACATGGCATCTGAATTGGAAAGGAAGAAGTAAAACTGTCTCCATTCACAGATGGCATAATCTTGTTTGTAGAAAATCTTAATCCACAAAGAAACTATTAGAGCTAATGAAAGTATTGACAAAATTGTGAGAAACAAAATCAACATATGAAAATCAGTTGTATGTCTATATCCTAGCAATGAATAATCTGAAAAGGAAATTAAGAAAACAATTCCATTTACAAAAGCATCAGAAAGATTTAAATACTTAGAAATAAATTTAATCAAGGAGGTGCAAGACTTGGATGCTGAAAACTATAAAGCATAAGTTAAATAAATAAAAGACATCCCATGTTCATGGATTGGGAGACATTATTGTTAGAATGTCAGTACTCCCTAAATTGATCTATGGATTCAGTGCAATCCCTGTAAAAATTTTAATTATCATTTCTGCAGAAATGGACAGGGCGATCCTATAATTCATATAGAACTGCAAGAGACCCTGAATACCAAAACAATCTTGAAATAGAAGCACAAAATTAGAAGACTCACACTACCCAATTTAAAAATTTACTGCAAAGCTACAGTAGTTAAATCATAAGGATAGACACCTAGATCAATGGATTCAAATTGAGATTCCAGAAATAAACCCATGTATCTATGGTCAGTTGATTGTTTTGTTTTGTTTTGTTTTGAGACAGAGTTTCATTCTTTTTGCCCAGGCTGGAGTTCAATGGCACGATCTCGGCTCACTGCAACCTCCACCTCCTGGGTTCAAGTGATTCTCCTGCCTTAGCCTCCCAAATAGCTGGGAATACAGGCATGCGCCACCATACCTGGCTAATTCTGTATTTTTAGTAGAGAAAAGGTTTCACCATGTTGGCCAGGCTGGTCTTGAACTCCTGACCTCAGGTGATCCACCTGCCTCGGCCTCCCAAAGTGCTGAGATTACAGGTGTGAGCCACCACACCTGGTCATGATTTTTGACAAGGGTGTCAAAACCATTCAATGGAGGAAAGAATAGTCTTTTCAACAATGATGTTGGAACAACTGGATAACCACATATATAAAAGCATAAAGGTGGTCCCTTACCTCATACCATATATCCCAATTAATTTAAAAATCAATCAATGACCTAAATGGAAGAGTTAAAACTACAGAACTCTTAGAATGAAGCATAGAGACAAATCATCACCACCTTGAATTTAGCAGGGGTCTCATAAATTATATCACCAAAAGCACAAGCAGCAAAAGAAAAATCAGGCAAATGGACTTAATCAAAATTAAAATATTTTGTGTATCAGAGGACATTGTGAAGAGGCAGAAATAGATTTGGGATTGCCAGGGATTGAGGAGGCAAGGGAGATGGGGAGTGGCTACTTAATAGGTACGGGGTTTCTTGTGGGGATGATGAAAATGTTCTGGAATTACATTGTGGCGATGGTTGCACAACTTTGTGAATACATTAAAAATTATTGGATTGTATACTTCAAAATGCTTTAAACTGTGAACCTTGTTATTTGAATTTTACCTCAATGTAAAAAACTAACATTCTTCAATGTAAGATTAATTAGGTATTCACATAATTAATTTCCTGAATTAGTATCCATATAAAATACTTTGAACAAATCCAAGAATGCTTTAAGGGGGAAAAAATCTTTTCACCTACAGCCATACAGTCATTAAAAATATATACATACATTCGGCCAGGTGCGGTGGCTCACACTTATAATCCCGGCCCTTTGGGAGGCCAAGGCGGGCGGATCATGAGGTCAGGAGATCAAGACCATCCTGGCTTACACGGTGAAACCCCGTCTCTACTAAAAATACAAAAAATTAGCCAGGCATGGTGGCGGGCCCTGTAGTCCTTGCTACTCGGGAGGCTGAGGTGGGAGAATGGCGTGAACCCCGGGAGGCGGAGTTTGCAGTGAGCCGAGATCACGCCACCGTACTCTAGCCTGGGTGACAGAGCAAGACTGTTGCAAAAAAAAATACATATATATATATATATATATGTACATACATTCAAAATATAAGCATATAATTATGGTTATATTTTGATTTATACCCATCTAGGTCTTTTAAAAAGTGCTTTTATTATGGTTATTTTATTTTATTTTATTTTATTTTATTTTTTGAGACGGAGTCTTGCTCTGTCACTCAGGCTGGAGTGCAGTGGTGCGATCTCGGCTCACTGCAATCTCTGCCTCCCGGGTTCCCGCCATTCTCCCGCCTCAGCCTCCAGAGTAGCTGGGACTACAGGCGCCCGCCACCTCACCTGGCTAATTTTTCGTATTTTTAGTAGAGACGGGGTTTCATCGTGTTAGCCCGGATGGTCTTGATCTCCTGACCTTGTGATCCGCCTGCCTCGGCCTCCCAAAGTGCCGGGATTACAAGCGTGAGCCACCGCGCCTGGCTATTATGGTTATTTTAAAACATTTCAATTGGTTTTTGGAATGACAGTCAGGAAGCCTAGTGTCTTTGGTTTTTGTTTTTGTTTAGAGACAGGGTCTTGCTCTATTGCCCAGACTGGAGTGCAGTGGTAAGATGATAGCTTCATTGTAACCTCAAACTCCTGGCCTTAAGCAATCCTCTTGCCTCAGCCTCCAAAGTAGCTAGGACTACAGGTGCACATAGCCACACCTAGCCAATTTTTAAATTTTTATTATTATTATTTTTTTAATAGAGAAAGGGTCTCATTGTGTTGCCCAGGCTAGTCTCAAACTACTGGCCTCAAGTGATCCTCCTGCCTTGACCTCCCAAAGTGCTGGGATTATAGCCATGAGCCACTGTGCCTGGGCAGGAAGGCCAGTGTTTGAAGCAGCAGTATATCTAACACTTCACAGGGATCTAGTGTAATGTAATGGAGAAATCTTTATTGATTAGTGAAATTGTTATATACTATAGGGTCTTCTTATTTAAAGGATGATGAAATGGTATGATTTGCATTTTCTATATCTGAAGAACGTTTTTTGTCCCCGCTTAATGATAGCTACCTGCCATCACTTTTGTTTAATGCTTGGTCTTGTACGTTTATCAATAATTTCTCTCCTCTTGCTTAGATAAGCACAAGTTATTAGAAATATAACGCAAGCCACATATGTAACTTTAAATTTTCTAGTAGCCACATTTAAAAAGTAAAAAGAAATAGGTGAAATTAATCTGAATAATGTTTTATTTAGCTATATTCAAAATATTAATTTTTTTTTTTTTTGAGATGGAGTCTCACTCTGTCGCCCAGGCTGGAGTGCAGTGGCGCGATCTCAGCTTGCTGCGAGCTCCGCCTCCCAGGTTCACGCCATTCTCATGCCTCAGCCTCCCGAGTAGCTGGCACTACAGGTGCCCGCTGCCGCGCCCGGCTAATTCTTTTTATTTTTTTTAGTAGAGACAGGGTTTCACGGTAGTCTCGATCTCCTGACCTCGTGATCCGCCCACCTTGGCCTCCCAAAGTGCTGGGATTACAGGCATGAGCCACCATGTCCGGCCCAAAATATTAAAATATTTTAACATATAGTCAGTACTTTTCTAAAATCTATTAATGAGGAACTTTACATTCTTCTAAGTCTTCAAAATTCGTTATGCATTTTTACACTTGCATCACATCTCAATTCGAACTCGTCACATTTCAAGTGCTCAATAGCCACATGTGGCTAATGCCTAGAATACTGGACAGTGCAGGCTTAGATAATCACAACTAGGACATTGTCTCTAGAAGAGATGGATTTGTTATTTCTGGGAATGGAATAACAACATTTTGTTTCTCTTTGTGGCCCCAAAACAAGAATTAGTTTATTAGCCAGGTGTTGACTTAAAAGATACAAAGAAAAGCCTCTGTGTTTTAGTGGGGTGAGGAAAAGCAAACTTGGCATAAGCATAGTTGTGAGGAATGAGGATAGGAGTGTAGGAGGAAGTACCTCAATTCAGAACAAGGGAAGTTATACTGCATAGTATTGTGGATAAGTCCATGGGTAGACAGGACAGCATGCAAAGGGGAGAACTCAGATTTGGGGAAAATGTCTAGTCCCGGAATATGTTTCTGAGTCAGATGTTAAAGGTGCCTAGTTGGTCAAGGGATTATCTTCCCAATCCTCACCCTCCCCATACGTGCCCCATGAAATGGATATCATAAAGTATATAGCAACTAAAAGCAGGTATGACTAACTGGGTGCGGTGGCTCATGCCTGTAATCCCAGCACTTTGAAAAGCTGAGGCAAGTGGATCGCCTGAGGTCAGGAGTTCTAGACCAGCCTGGCCAACATGTTGAAACCCCATCTCTACTAAAAATACAAAAATTAGCTGGGCGTGGTGTCGCATGCCTATAATCCCAGCTACTCGGGAGGCTGAGACAGGAGAATTGTTTGAATCCAGGAGGCAGAGGTTTCAGTGAGCCGAGATTGGGCCACTGCACTCCAGCCTGGACGACAAAAGCAAAATTCCATCTCAAAAAAAAAAAAAAAAAAAGCAGGTATGACCAGTAGAAGGTATATAATTCAGATAATTATAAATCTTCTTTTCTCCCCGCTTTCACAAAAAGAAAACACAGGACAATGGGTCAGAGAATGAGATAGAAGTTTAAAAACTTTGTTTTTTACCCCCCCCAAAAAAAAAACAAAACCCCAGAAAATAAAGAGCAGAGGGAAAAGATAAAAAAGTGGAAAAATTGTGGAATCAGATATAAAGAATATACCAGTGTGCCCCTCTTAAGGTAAAATATTGAATGAAGTGGTTTTTTTTTGTTTTTTCTTCTAAAGATGGAAAAAGTGTATGTAAGTAAATATGACATACAACAGAGGGACAAAACCAAGAGAAAATGCTTGCTTTATCATTTTATTTAAAATTGCCTTCTTGCTTTCTTCATAGCTGTGCCACTGCATATGTTCTACTGGCTGAGGAAGAAGCAACAACTATTGTAGATGCTGAAAAGTTATTTAAACAGGCACTCAAGGCAGGAGAAACAATTTATAGGCAGTCACAGCAGTGCCAGCACCAAAGTCCTCAGCATGAAGCTCAACTGAGTAAGCAAGTTTGAACTGGTTATTACTGTCTTTTAGCACCTGTAATTTGCTTGTGTCTTAACACGAAACAACAATAATACAAAACTTAATACATACAGGTTAGTTAATTTTCACTGGAAATAACTAATCTATTCATAATACCTACAAGCCAGTAAGACAGAAATGTGTATTAGCCAGAGAATGCTTGTGGAAGGGAATAGATCTGTTCAGGTTATTGAGAGAAGATGTGCTGCTCTGAGACTTAACAGTAATTTATTTCATGTGAGAATTAGGCTGGTCATTGCAAAAACATAACTTTCAGCATTCAGGAGAGCCTTCTAGTGATGATAAACAGCTGTTATCTTTATCCTCACCCTTACTCTAAGCAACAATAAAGGTACATTATTTGGTTTGCTCTTCAGACTGTGTATCTGCATACAGTGCTAGGGAGTGGCCCCTTTCACACCATCTGATTCTTAGCCCAAAATCCAACCTCATGCTTGGCATTGATTCTTTCTTTGATTTTTCTCCATGATGTGCTTGAGATCAGATGAGCCATAGCAACTGAGGTCCTTTCTGTTCTTAGATATGCTCTACCAGTTATGATTGAGATTTTATTTTACCAAAGATGTTAGAATCAGCGATGGTGCTGCTTCCTGCTATTTTTATGGCCAGAGGGTTTTAGTTTCATGATTTTGGCAAATAGTGGGTAATAAATTGAAATATGTTTATATAATGCATTATTTACTGGCAGCTAAGTTCTAAATCTTTTTTTGTGTGTAAATTAAAATTTGGATAATGTTTTTCTCCCTAAGCTAAATACTGATATATATGGTATGTTTCATTAATGCACATTTTTATAACACATATTTGTGGGAATATATAATTTTGTAGCCTGGAACTAATGAAACTACATCTTTAAAAATGTCATGCCATTTGTCTTTGAATAATCTCAAATACGGTTATGAGATAGTTACAGAAATATTTGTTAGCTCTTTCTAGAAGTAGTTTTATAGTTTGTCAATTACTCACTGTTAAGAAAAGTTTACATTAGCCATGGAAATTTTGTTTTGGACATTTTTTGTTTTTCAATTAAAACAATAGAGAGTATCAGAATAATAGATCATTTATGCACAAGTTTAAATACTAAGTTAATGTTATATCTTCCTATTAATGTATTTCTTTTTTGTTAATGTTAAAATAAACTTGTCAATCATACACGAATTATATATACTGTACTTAGGTCACTATTAGAGGCAAAAATAATTAAATGTGTATTTTAAGTTTTAATACAGAAAACTTAAAACATCCACAAAAATAGAGAACACTTCTGTTCAATATTTATCACCCAAATGTAGCCATCATTAATATTCTTCCATTTTGACATAATTTAATTTTAATTGAATCTTCCAAGGGAAGTGAATAAAATTAATGGACTTGTTAATGAAATAGCAACCTACAATACAAAAGTGATAGTTGTATCATTTTTTGTTTTTCTAAATAGGGAGAGATACCAATGTACTGGTATATATTAAAAGAAGATTGGCAATGTGTGCAAGAAAGTTAGGAAGAATAAGAGAAGCAGTAAAAATAATGAGAGATGTAAGTAAATTGATGATGGGACTATTACATTTATTCCTCCACAAACTAAAAATGTAGTTAAGTTGCCCATTATTTTAATGCAGAATCATTGTATTTTAATTGGTAGTTTTTAGAACAAGGTATTTATTTAATATATGCCTTTCTTAAGTGTTAGGTCTTCTTCACAGCTATGTTAAGAAACAAGAATTTCTACTTTAATGAATCTGACTCAGCTGTATTGAGTTCCTTTGTTATGATTTTAATCTTTTTTTTCCTTTTAATATACAGTTGATGAAAGAATTTCCTCCTCTTACCATGTTGAACATCCATGAAAATCTCTTAGAATCACTTTTAGAATTACAGGCCTATGCAGATGTTCAGGCAGTCCTAGCAAAATATGATGGTGAGTCATATTCCCTTAGTTGATAGCATGGTTATTCTTTTCCAATTATGTAATTATAAATATGGTTATAGTCTAGTATTTAATTTTCTCTTTCTGTTCTTACCAGTCAGTATTTAGCACCCAAAGGTTGCTATTAAGTATCTTCTTTATCAGGACTTTTATTAGCAAAATCCTGCAAGGAAGAACTTTTCTTCTGTCAAGATTTATTTGTTTGTTTATTGAGTCATTCAGAATATGATAGTCAACAAGACAACATGGGAGGCCAGGCATGGTGGCTCACACCTGTAATCCCAGGATTTTGTTTTGGAGGCTGAGGTGGGAGGATCACTTGAGCCCAGGAGTTGGAGACCATCGTGGGTAACATGGCAAGACCCTGTCTCTACTAAAAATTAAAAAAAAAAAATATTGGTCATGGTGGTGTGTACCTGTAATCCCAGCTACTTGGGAGGCTAAGGTGAGAGGATCACTTGAACCAGGGAGGTTAAGTCTGTAGTGAGCTGTGATTGCACCACTGTAGTCCAGCCTAGGTGACAGAGGAAGACCCTGTCTCAAAAAAAAAAAAAAAGGAAGGGGAGCCCTCATAAGATTTACAGTTTATTTACAGTTTAGTGGAACATACAGACAAATGAACAGCAGTTACATTGGAGACAGCGTGTTTGGTGAGATAATTGGAGAAGTATGGGTGCTGTGCACATAGTGGGGGTACCTCATTTGTTTTGGAGTGTCAAGCAAGGCTGACAGAAGTTGCTTAGCAGTATATACTATAAGAGCAATTCAGAATAACATTTTTACAATGCTTTTCAGTTGCAAAGTTCAATGATAATATGATCCTTATAGTAGTCTTATGATGTGGTGGGACAAGTATTTTTACTGTCTCCAATTACTGAATAAGGAAACTGGAGTTTAAGAAGGTTAAAGTATTGGGGTAAGGTCTCCCAGCCAGTAAAAGGCAAATCCAGGTGCTTGATTTCTTTGTTCCCTAGTCTTCCCATGGTAACAATTCAATATCTGTTGGTTATTTTTATTTTTATTTTTTTATTTTTGAGATGGATTCTTGCTCTGTCGCCCAGGCAGAAGTGCAGTGGTGCAATCTTGGCTCACTGCAAGCTCCACTTCCCAGGTTCATGCCATTCTCCTGCCTCAGCCTCCCAAGTAGCTGGGTCTACAGGTGCCTGCCACCATGCCTGGCTAATTTTTTTGTACTTTTTTTAGTAGAGACAGGGTTTCACCGTGTTGGCCAGGATGTTCTCGATCTCCTGACTTCGTGATCTGCCCGCCTTGACCTCCCAAAGTGCTGGGATTACAGGCATGAGCCACCGTGCCTGGCAACTATTTTTTATTATTACGTTATAACAATATCAGTTTACCACACATGAAGTTTGGAGAATTTTAAAGACATAAAGCCTCTCTTCTCATCCTGAGAGAGGCATCAGCTTTTAACCTCAAGCTGAAAATTTGGGGTTACTATACTTCTGGTCATATCTTTCACTATAAGAGAACACATGTAAGTCACATTGAAGACTGGGCACAGTGGCTCACGCCTGTAATTCCATCACTTTGGGAGGCTGAGGCACGTGGATCGCTTGAGCTCAGAAGTTCAAGACCAGCTTGAGCAACATGGTGAGAACCCATTTCTACAAAAAATATTTTAAAAATGTAACTGGGCGTGGTGGCATGCACCTGTAGTCCCAGCTGCTTGGGAGGCTGAGGTGTGAGGATCGCTTGAGCCTGGGAGGTAGAGGTTTCAGTGAGCCAAGATTGCGCCACTGTATTCCAGCCTGGTGACAGAGTGAGACCCTATCTCAAAAAAAAAAAAAAAAAAAAAAGTCGTTTATTCACATTTGTCCTGTTATAGGTTCCTACCCATTCGCTTGGGAATCCCCATGACTTGGGAAGTTTGAAATGTGTTATACTTGGAAAGAGAAGTTTATTTCTTTTAAACATCTGGAATCTTTAAGCAATGCTTCAGAATAGTGTAGGCTGATGGAGAAATTTGTGAGAAATTCTTTCCATATGTAACTTACTGGATACATCGCCTGCTTATAATACTTACGATGAGCAAGCTTAGGGACTGAATATAAGAAATTGGAATAGGACCTGATTCATTAAAAATAAAATAAAACTGAAACTAATAAAGAATATCTAAGTTGATATGCTTCTATATTTTCAGTTATTTTCATGAGTCTCAGTTTTTATCATTCCAGAATCCGGAGGAAGTTGAAAGCAAATTTATTTCCTTAGTTCTCCGTTTACTAGTATGATTCTGGAATCAAAAACATCTTCTGATAGCCTTATTTTGGACATTCTTTTAAGAATGATTTGTATAATTAATTTACCTACAGTTCCAGGTGAAATTTTTATTTTCTAAAAAATAATAATTTAAGAAAATACAAAAATCTAGGAAGAACAAAAATATCATCCTTGGTTGAATCAACCTGGATTTAACTACTGTTGATATTTTAATTTTTTTTCTAATATTAGTTTTTCTCTATGAATAGGTGAAGATTTTACATAGTTCTAATTATACCATGCCTTTTTCCCTGAACTTATTATAAGCAGGTTATTTATTATTATTAGTTTTTTTTTTTTAGACAGAGTCTCCTACTGTCACCCAGGCTGGAGTGCAATGGCACGATCTCGGCTCACTGCAACCTCCACTTTACAGGTTCAAGTGATTCTCCTGCCTCAGCCTCCCGAGCAGCTGGGATTATAGGCACCTGCCACCATGCCTGGCTAATTTTTTGTATTTTTAGTAGAGATAGGGTTTCACTGTGTTGGCCAGATTGGTCTCAAACTCCTGACCTCGTGATCCACCCACCTCATCCTCCCAAAGTGCTGGGATTACAGGCATGAGCCACCGTGTCCATCCATAAGCAGGTTATTTATAAACATTTGTTGAGCGCATTTTGCTGTCGTGCAGAGAGGGCTTTCATAGACATAATTTCATCTCAATCAGAAAATATCATTATTTTGAGAGGTGAAAACTGAGGTCAAACAAGTTGCTACTAGCTCAAAGATGCTTAGCTGGTAAATAATTAGATAAAGATTCAGATTCAGCTTTTTCAACTTCATATGTGGGTTTTTCCTACTATATTATAGATTGTTCAACATTATGTCCAGGTTTTTCCTATATAACTATTGAATTTGTATTGCACTGTGAATTATTCTTTTATTTATTTATTTTTGAGACAGAGTTTCACTCTTGTTGCCCAGGCCGGAGTGCAGTGGTACGATCTTGGCTCATTGCAACCTCTGCCTCCTAGGTTCAAGCGATTCTCCTGCCTCAGCCTCCTGAGTAGCTGGGATTACAGGCCTGTGCCACCACACCTGGCTAATTTTTGTATTTTTAGTAGAGACAGAGTTTCTTCATGTTGGTCAGGCTGGTCTCGAACTCCTGACCTCATGATCCACCCACCTCAGCCTCCCAAAGTGCTGGGATTACAGGTGTGAGCCACTGCACCTGGCCGTGAATTATTCTTATTAAAAAATTGTCTCAATACATTTTTTTGTAATTCCTACCTAAATTGAAAATTATCATTACAGATATAAGCCTTCCAAAGTCAGCAGCAATCTGTTACACAGCAGCACTGTTGAAGACAAGGACTGTTTCAGAAAAGTAAGTGTTATAAAAACTACAATGATTTGGAAAGACTGCTAAACTCAATGTTATGTTTGTCTTCTACTGACTTTAAACAATGCTGTTTTCCACTGTACTTCCTTCTGAATAGCCCTGGATCTTCTTGGGCTTTTAGGCTTCTTGCTGTGTATAGTGGAAAGAGCAAAGTTTTTAGAGCTAACCTGAGCTCAAATTCAAACTCTACCACATTCTAGCTATAGGACTGTAGGCAGGTTAATCGTTTTGAGTCTCTCCTTCATCTGTAAAATGAGACTAATATTGTAGGAGCATTATGTGTGGTAAGTGCCTAAAGTGATATTTAGAAAGAAAGTCCACACAGTAAATAGTAACTATGATGATGATGATAAAGTGTGTAGTAGGGAAATAGGCTTATGTTATCTCTTTTTAGAGTATAATTCTGAGTTCTGCTTTTCTTGTGTTTTTGGCTACTCTTAGTGAATTTCCTTTATTGTGCAGATAAGATACTCAGAAACCAACCAAATGGTGACCATTTTCTTTCACCTTAGATTTTTATGCTTTGATATGAATTAGAATGGAATTTTCCATTTGTGTCCTCTGAAATAAGAATTTGGTAAGAATGTACTTAGATTCATGAGATTCTCTGGATATCACTGTGTAGCATTTATTACTTTATTACCTTTCCTAAAGTGTACCTTCAGTGGACTTCTCCTAACGGCCTTCTTTACCTAAGTTTGAAGACCTTCATTTCTTATTTTATATGTTGAACCCAGAAGACTTTACTTTTGTTGCCCAGGCTGGAGTGCAATGGCACAATCTCGACTCACTGCAACCTCTGCCTCCTGGGTTCAAGTGATTCTCCTGCCTCAGCCTCTCGAGTAGCTGGGACTACAGGCGCACACCACCATGCCCAGCTAATTTTGTGTTTTTAGTAGAGATAGGGTTTCTCCATGTTGGTCAGGCTGCTGTCAAACTCCTGACCTCAGGTGATCCGCTCATCTCAGCCTCCCAAAGTGCTGGGATTACAAGCATGAGCCACTGAGTCCTGCCAGCTTTATTTATTTTTTATTTATTTAGTTTCTGGTAGTCCTCTGGCTTTGTTTTTGGCCATCTCCAGAAACTTTGATTCAAGGGGCTGTATTATTATCTAAATTCATACTTTTTTCTTTTTTTAGCATATTTATTTTTTCATTTTGTGGTTTTCTTGTAGATTCTCTCCAGAAACAGCCTCCAGAAGAGGATTAAGCACAGCAGAAATTAATGCCGTGGAAGCAATTCATAGAGCTGTGGAATTTAATCCTCATGTTCCAAAAGTGAGAAATTTTATGATAAAAATACTACTTTTACTTAAGTTTATCAAATTGATGACAGTTTGTAGACCAAAGTCTGGGTCACCATAATTTAGTGCAGAATTGTTTTAGTCTGCTCTATTTTGATGCTTATGATTCACCTTACAGGGGATGTTGAAACATTTAGGCATTTAGAAAGGTAGATAGGAGCAATAGTTAGCTATATGCTTTGTAATTACTGTCAACATATAATTTGAACTGTGTTCACTTAGCTGTTCTTTTAGTATAGTTGGAGAGAATAAATAATGGCTTGGTCTTAATAAAAGATTATTCATGTTTCATATCACTAAATGAAATTTCCTGTTACTGTGAAAGCTTTTTCTAGACAGATGCCTGGGTTTTGAACTAAGGTTGGGTAGACCCTTCAGACTAGGGTCTGAAGACAAACAGATTAAAATAATCAATGATAGGAAGCAGATGTGGAAATTCCCAGAAAAACTAGCTAATGCTTATTTAGTCCCCGATGAATCTGTATACTTGCTTTGATTGTCTTTATATTGTACACCTTGCAGTTATACAAATTATTGCTTAATCTTTGTGTGTTATAGCATAAAACTAAATTTTGGGTTTTAGGCTGGGCACAGTGGCTCATGCCTATATCTCAACACTTTGGGAGGCCAAGGTGGGAGTTTGGGGCTAGTGGCTGGGCAATGTGGTGAGACCTCATCTCTGCGAAAAATACAAAAATTATCTGGGCATGGTGATGCTCCTGTTGTCTCAGCTACTTGGGAGACCAAGGAGAGAAGATTGCTTGAGTCCGGGAGGTCGAGACTGCAGTGAGCTGTGATCACACCACTGCACTGAAGCCTTGGGTGACAGAGTGAAATCCTATCTTAAAAAAAAAAAAAATTGGGGTTCCACAAACAATGCCCCATGTTAGGAAATATAGACAATTCAAGAATAGATGCCCTTACTACAGAAAGTAAGTATAGCTATTGATTCCAGTGAAAGGGTGTTAATAGAGCTTGGAAGCTAAAGAGTTACAGTAAAGAGATTAATCACTAAAAGATAATTTCCATGAAAAGGATGTTGTAAGCCTGTTAGAGTAAGTAAAGATATGCTGAAGAAAAGTACTTAAGTCCAAGAAACAGAGTCAACAAATATTTATACCATTCTCTCATTCAGTGACACTGGTTCCATAAATTTAAAGTCAGCGGTTCACCCATATCCACAGTTTTGTATTCCATGTTTTGTGACAGTTACCCACAGTCAGCCTAAGTCTGAAAATATTACATGGAAAATTCCGGAAATAAACAATTCATAAGTTTTAAGTTGCATGCCGTTCTGAGTAGCTTGATGAAATCTTATACCATCCCCCTCCATCCAGCATAGTACATGACTCATCCGCTTGTCCAGCATATCCAACACTGTCTATGCTACCCACCTCTTAGTCACTCAGTAGCCAACTTGGTTATCAGATCAACTGTCACAGTGCTTGTGCTCAGGTAACCTTTATTTTAGTTAATAGTGACCCCAAATGCAAGATTAACATATTGTTATAACTGTTCTGTTTTATTATTAGTTATTAATGTCTTACCGTGCCTAAATTATAAATTAAATTCTATCATGGGCATATATTTAGAGGAAAAAACATGGTGTACGTAGGGTTTGGTACTATTTGTGGTTTCAGATATCCACTGGGAGTCTTAAAACATATGTCCTGAGGATAAGGAGCAAGTACTGTAAACTTTTTTTTTTTTTTTTAGACAGAGTTTCGCTCTCTCCCAGGCTGGAATGCAGTGGCAGAATCTCGGCTCACTGCAACCGCTGACTCCAGGGTTCAGGCGAGTCTTCTGCCTCAGCCTCTCAAGTAGCTGGGACTACCGGCGTGTGCTGCCAGGCCCGGCTAATTTTTTGTTTTTTTAGTAGAGATGGGGTTTCACCATGTTAGCTAGTATGGTCTTGATCTCCTGACCTTGTGATCTGCCTGCCTCAGCCTCCCAAAGGGCTGGGATTACAGGCGTGAGCCACTGCACCCGGCCTTGTAAACTTTTTATTATGAGTTCTACTACACATGCAGCAAAGTGTATGAGACAGAAATGTGTATCTTAATGATTTATTACAAAGTAAATGCTTGAAAACTACTGAGGTCAAGAAACAGAACATTATCAACCCACAGAAGCCTACCTGACTGCCCTTTCCCATTACAACCTCCTTTTCTACCTGAAGGTAACCACTATTCTTATTCATTCGTATTCTTATTTATTAATTATCTTCATTTCCTCCCTTTCTTTATGTTTTTGATCTGTACTTTTTCTTTATTTCTGGATTTTTTTCTTTTTTTTGAGATGGAGTCTTGCTCTGTTGCCCAGACTGGTGTGCGATCTCCACTCACTGCAAGCTGTGCCTCCCGGGTTCACGCCTTTCTCCTGCCTCAGCCTCCCGAGTAGCTGGGACTACAGGCACCCGCCACCACACCTGGCTTTTTGTGTTTTTGGTAGAGACAGGGTTTCACCGTGTTAGCCAGGATGGTCTTGATCTCCTGACCTCGTGATCTGCCCGCTTCAGCCTCCCAAAGTGCTGGGATTACAGGCGTGAGCCAGTGCACCCAGCCTTTTTTTTCTTTTTAAGACAGACTCTTCAACTATTTGAGAGGCTGAGGCAGGAGAATTGCTTGAACCCAGGAGGTGGAGGTTGCAGTGAGCCGAGATCGTTCCAGTACACTCCAGCCTGGGTGACAGTGAGACTCTGTCCCACTAAAAAAAAAAAATGCGGGCCCAGTGGCTCACGCCTGTAATCCCAGCACTTTGGGAGGCCAAAGCGGGTGGATAGCCTGAGGTCAGGAGTTCGAGACCACCCAGGGCAACATGGTGAAACCCCGTCTCTACTAAAAATACAAAAAAATTAACTGGGTGTGGTGGGGTGCGCCTCTAGTCCCAGCTACTTGGGAGGCTGAAGCAGGAGAATCGCTTGAGTCCTAGAGACGAAGGTTGCAGTGAGCCGAGATCGCCCCCACTGCACTCCAGCTTGGGCTACAGAGTGAGTCTCCATCTCAAAAAAAAAAAAAAAAAGACAGTGTCTTGCTCTCATGCCCAGGCTGGAGTGCAGTGGCGCCTTCTTGGCCCACTGCAACCTCCGCCTCCTAGGCTTAAGCAATCTGCCTGCCTCAGCCTCCCAAAGAGCTGGGATTACAGGTATGAGCAAACGCGTGCCTGGCTCTGGATTTATAAATGAGTTAAAGAGTGGTCCCTGTTTGTTTATTCTCTGGAATAATTTGTATAAAATTAGAATTATTTCTGTCCTAAATGATTAGTAAATTTGTTATTCAAGCCATCTGATTCTTCAGTTTTCTTTGTGAGAAGACTTTGAGTTACAAATTTCATTTCTTTAATAGTTTAATTATAAATTCAATTTCTAAGCATATCATAACTATTGAAATTTTTTGTTTCTTATGTTAGTTTTTGGTAAGTTGTATTTTTCTAAAAATTTATTTCATCAAAATTTTCAAATGTATTGACATAAAGTATTCATAAAATCCTTTTATTGCCATATTAGTATTTGCAGGATTAGTTGTAATACCCAATTTTTAATGTCTTTTTTTTTTTTTTTGAGATGGAATTTTGCTCTTGTTGCCCAGGCTAGAATGCAATGGCGCGATCTCGGCTCACTGCAACCTCCACCTCCCTGGGTCAAGCGATTCTCTTGCCTCAGCCTCCTGAGTAGCTGGTATTATAGGCATGCACCACCACACCCAGCTAATTTTATATTTTTAGTTGAGACGGGATTTCTCCATATTGGTCAGGCTGGTCTCGGACTCCCAACCTCAGGTGATCAGCCCGCCTCGGCCTCCCAAAGTGCTGAGATTACAGGCATGAGCCACGGCACCTGGCCCCACTTTTTAATTCCTAACATTGGCTAGTTTTATTTTTCTTGATCAAATTCCTTAGGGTTTTGTCAATCTTACTTGTTTTTGCCAAGAACTTAGCTCTGGCTTTGTTGATTTTTTTCTACTATTTATTTTCTGTTTCATTCACTTCTGCTCTTTATTGCCTTCCTTCAAGTTAATTTGAGTTTATTTTATTTTAATTTCCTGTGTCTTCTCACATAGGTACTTAACTATGTAATTTTCAGACTTACTTCTGATATACCCAGTTAAATCTAGAAACTTCTCTCAACACAATTTTAACTGCATATTATAGCAACATTTTTTACATAATTTAGTTCAGAATATTTTCTTTAAAAAAATTTAAATTCTTTAAAAACAATTTTAACTGCATACTATAGCAACATTTTTTACATAATTTAGTTCAAAATATTTTCTTTAAAAAAAAAATAGAGGATCTCCACATGTTGCCCAGACTGGTCTTGAACTCCTGGCCTCAAGCATCCTCCCTCCTCAGCCTCCCAAAGTGCTGGGATTACAGGTGTGAGCCACCTCCCTTGGCCCAAAATATTTTATAATTTGTTTATAATTTCCTCTTTGATTTAGAGTTATATTTATTCCATGAAGATAGATATAATAAACAAAAGATTTTCTTTAAATTTTTTTTCCTCTTTTTCTTTTTTCTGCTTTGCTCATGTTGAGAAACATAGATTTCCAAAGTAGATGAAACAGCCTTCTATTGAAAGAAGATGTCAACTAAGACTTTCTTTTTTTTTTTTTTTTTTTTTTTTTTTTGAGACGGAGTCTCGCTCTGTCGCCCAGGCTGGAGTGCAGTGGCCGGATCTCAGCTCACTGCAAGCTCCGCCTCCCGGGTTCACGCCATTCTCCAGCCTCAGCCTCCCGAGTAGCTGGGACTACAGGCGCCCGCCACCTCGCCCGGCTAGTTTTTTGTATTTCTTAATAGAGACGGGGTTTCACCCTGTTAGCCAGGATGGTCTCGATCTCCTGACCTCGTGATCCGCCCGTCTCGGCCTCCCAAAGTGCTGGGATTACAGGCTTGAGCCACCACGCCCGGCCAATCAACTAAGACTTTCATAGCTAGAGAGGAGAAGTTGTCCTGGCTTCAGAGCTTCAAAGGACAAGCTGACTCTCTTCTTAGAGGCTAATGCAGCTGGAGACTTTAAGTTGAAGCCAGTGCTTGCTTACCATTCCAAAAATCCTACGGCCTTTAAGAATTATGCTAAATCTTCTCTGTCTGTGCTCTATAAATGGAACAATAAAGCCTGGATGACAGCACATCTGTTTGTAGCATGGTTTACACACCATTTTAGGCCCACTGTTGAGACTACTGCTCAGACATGATTGCTTTTAAAATATTACTGCTCATTGACAATGTACCTAGCCACCCAGGAGCTCTGATGGAGATGTACAAGGAGATTAATGTTTTCATAACTGATAACACAACAGCCATTCTGCAACCCACAGATCAAGGAGTCATTTTGACTTGGAAGTCCTATTATTTTAGAAATACATTTAGTAAGGCCATAGGTCCCATATATAGTGATTCCTCTGGTGGATCTGGGCAAAGTAACTTTTATATGCCATGGGAAACCGAAAAATTTGTGTGACTTGCTTTATTTTGATATTCGCTTTATTGCAGTGGTCTGGAAGTGAACTTGCAGTACGTCCAAGATGTGTCTATGGTTACAAACATGAATTTTGGGATATATAAAATATGCTTCAATAAAACTATAGAGGCTGGGCGTGGTGGCTCACACCTGTAATCCCAGCCCTTTGGGAGGCCGAAGCGGGTGGATCATCTGAGGTCAGAAGTTCGAGACCAGCCTGACCAACATGGAGAAACCCGCTCTCTACTCTGGGCAACAAGAGTGAAACTCTGTCTCAAATAAATAAATAAAACTATATATATATATATATATATATATATATATACATACACACACACATATACACTTTAACATTTTAGCATCATTTTTATTTATAGGTAGAAATTTACCCATTTTCCCCTCAATTAAATATCAAAGCACTTGACAATTCAGCTATTTCAAAATATCCAGCTAAGTAGAGTGATGCTATAAACTGATATTATTGTTTGTAGATAGACCCTTTAAGCCAAGTGTCATCAAACACAATAATTATTAAGGTTTTTGGAGAATTTGTTTTTCTTTGAGATAGTCTCGCTCTGTCACCCAGGCTGGAGTGCAATGGGGTGATCTCGGCTCACTGCAACCTTCACCTCCCGGGTTCAAGCAGTTCTCCTGCCTCAGCCTCCTGAGTAGCTGGGACCACAGGCGTGCGCCCCCACGCCCAGCTAATTTTTGTATTTTTAGTAGAGATGGGGTTTCACCCTGTTGGCCAGGCTGGTCTCGAACTCCTGACCTCAAGTGGCCCACCCACCTTGGCCCCGCTAAGTGCTGGGATTACAGGCATGAGCCACCATGCCCAGCCAGATTTTTGGAGAAATTTTAAGCTTCACCAACCTGAATAATATCTCACTTAAATAACATTGATGTTATATGAACTGGGAGAGCTCTGGAATTTGTGGTTGGCTGTTTTTGCTAGGGTTTTACAATTGATGAAGTATGTACAGACTCCTCTTTTTCTCCTGTTAATGGTCTCTATTCCTGACTGTCAGCTGGAAGCAAGCAAACAAAAGGATTTAGGGGTTTTCTTCTTCACAGTTCAATTGTGAGTCATGATAACTTACTCAACCTAAGTAACAGTGACATTTCAAATATATGTGTATACATATTTTATTCTCTCAAATTTATTATGCAAATGGTTGTATGCATCTTAGCAGTAAAATGACAAAGGATATAGCTGTTTTAGCAGGAAATATTTTTGGCAACTTTCCACATAACTGCAACAGAAATGGCTGTAGGTCTAGAGCTATGCAATTTGTTAAAGCTGGAAACTATTAGAAGTGCAATAGAGAAATATCATCTACATTTCTTCAGGCAATGAATTTGCTTTTAGGTATTTCATTAATATTGATAGCTTGTATAGTTTTTTTTATTCTACTAAATGAATTTCAGTGTATAGTAACTGATAGTACCACAGTAAAAAAATTAGAACAGCGTGTGTTCATGGTTTTTGACTTATTTTTCATTATTGAGCTATGGCTTTGGCTCAGTAAACTTTTTTTTTAGTTGCCAAACACGAAAAAGGTTGTGTATCTTTCAGCTACTACATGAATTGTCAGTTTTATTTTCAGTAGAAAATGTTCCATATATTCTAAATATTCCACAGCATTCTGTTTCATTCATTCTGGTATCTCATACTTTTCTTATCCAGCCATCAAATGGTTTTATAGACACTGTGTTTTTTTTTTTTTTTTTTTTTGGAGATGGAGTCTTCCTCTGTCACACAGGCTGGAATGCAGTGGTGCGATCTCAGCTCACTGCAACTTCCACCTCCCAAGTTCAAGTGATTCTCTTGCCTCAGCCTCCTGAGTAGCTGGGACTACAGGCGCGTGCCACATGCCCGGCTAATTTTTTGTATTTTTAGTAGAGATGGGGTTTCACCGTGTTAGCCAGGATGGTCTCAATCTCCTGACCTCGTGATGCGCCCGCCTCAGCCTTCCATAGTGCTGGGATTACAGGCGTGAGCCACTGCACCCGGCCGATACTGTCTTTTTTATTGAGATAATTTACATACTATAAAATTCACTTTTAAAGGATATAATTCAGTGCTTTTTAGTATATTAACAAGGTTGTAAAATCATTACCACTATTTAATTCTGGAATCTTTTCCAGAAAGAAGTACCTGTTAATAGTCACCCCCCATTCCCTCGCAACCACTTATCTACTTTCTGTCTTTATGCATTTGCCTATTCTGGAGTTTTCATATGAATTGAATCATATAATGGTGGCCTTTTGTGTCAGACTTCTTTCACTTAGCATAATGTAGCATGTGTCAGTACTTCCTTCATTTTATGGCTGAATACTATTCCATCGTACCACATTTTGTTTATACATTCAACTGATGGACATTTGGGTTGGTTTCACTTTTTGACTAGCATGAATAATGCTGTTGTGAATATTCATGTACAAGTTTTTGTGTGGACATAGATTTTTCACTTCTCTGGAGTATACACCTAGAAGTGGAACTGATAGATCGTAAGTAATTCTGTTTAATTTTTTGAGAGACTGCCAAACTGTTTTGCAGAGTAACTGCATTATTTTACATTCCCTCAGCAATGTGTGAGTTCCAGTTTCTCTACATTTGTCTAAACACTTATTATTATCTGTCTTTTTTATTATAGTTATCCCAATGGGTATGAAATGACATTTCATTGTAGTTTTGTTTTGTATTTCCCTAATGACTAATGATATTTGAGCATCACTTTAATATGTTTATTGGCTGTTTGTATTTTTCTTTGGACAGATATATGTTCAAGTTGCATATTTTTAAATTTTTATTTAATTTATATATTTTATTTATTTATTTATTTATTTATTTATTTATTTATTTATAAGAGACAGGGTCTCCCTTTGTTGCCCAGGCTGATCTCAAACTCGTGGGCTCAAGGGATCCTCCTGCCTCAGCCTCCTGAAGTGCTAGGATTACAGGCTTAAGTCACTGTGCCTGGCCTAAATTTGTTGTTGTTGTTTTTTAAATTAAAGGTATTCTATTTATCTTTTTATTATAAGGTATTCTTTAACATTATTATTACATAGACCATTGACACTCTTGATTAATGTGATCCAGAACCATTGTGAATATCCATATTTGAAAATGCCACTATTACGTTTATTTTCACCTATGAAATGTAAACATGAGAATGGGTCACAAACCTTGCTGAGATACGGATACTGAAGAGGCTGCTAGATGTATTCATTAGGTACATCATTCACATGTGTGCACAAGCCTCAAAGCACATTATTCAAATTTGTGCCTTAGCAAAATGATGGCTGCTATAAATCATGGGTATTTAGAGCTCCCACAAAGAGTAGAAATTGTAAATGTTAGATCCATGAGTGTCAGTGATCTACTATAGATGTAACTATTCTTGGTATGACACTTCACGTATCAGTTAGAATAATGTTGTCCAACTTTAAGATCTAACAATAGCTTGCTGTAATATTTTGTTGAAGATTTTTAAAGTAAGCATACTACAGTTGAATTCTAAATTTTATTTTATGTTCAAATGTAAAATAATTCCTATTAAAAATCACAGAATGGATCCACATATATACTGTCATATGTGTGACAAAACATCCACATATATACTGTCAATTGATTTTTGACAAAAGCACCAATGCAATTCAATGGGGAAATGGAACTTCTTCAACAAATGGTACTAGAACATCTGGATATCTAAATGTGGTAGGGGAAATCATGAATTTTTTCACATAGCATACAGAAAAATTAATTTGAAATGTGTCGTTGATCTAAATTTAAAAACTAAAACTATACAACATCTAGACCAAAACATCTAAGACTAGCTTTGAAAGCTGGGGGTAAAGAAAGATTTCTTAGGACATAGAAGGCAATTATAAGAAAAGACAATTATAAATTGAACTTTATCAAAATTTTAAAAGTCTGCTCATCTTAGTGTTAAGAAGACAAAAAGGCAAGCCACGGACAGGAAAAAAATATTTGTAATATGTTTATCTGACAAAGGACTCATCTAAAATATATACATATAAAAAAACACAACATTAAAAAATGAGCAAAAGCCTTGAACAGATACTACAAAAGAAAATATTGGTATGTCCAGTAACACATAAAGAGATGTTTATATGAAGGTAAAATGAAGCAGGCAAAAAAAGAAAAGGTGTTAAACATCATTAGTTATCAGAAAAATGCAATATAAAATCATGAAGTAATACTTTCACATCTATCAGAATGACTAAAATTTAAAAGACTGATAAAATATCAGTAAGAATATGGAAGTCAGAACTGTCATACATTGCTGCTAAGATTACAAAATGGTACAACCACTTTGGAAAACTGGCAATTTCTGATACAATTAAACATATCCTTCAACCTGTGATCCAGCAATCCTACTCCAAGGTATATACCCAAGAGAAATGAAATCATATGTCCATAAGAAGAGTTGAACATGAATATCATAGCAGTTTTATTTATAATAGCCCCAAACTAGAAATAATCCCAATGTCCTTCAACAGGTAAATAGATAAATAAGTTACAATACAGTGGTATTCAGCAATAAAAAGACCTACTGATACAAGCAAAACATGAATAAAACCAAAAATATGACATATAAACAAGTACATACTGAATGTTTTCGTTTATGTGAAGTTCAAGAAAAGGCAAAAAGTGATCTGTGGTGGTAGAAATGAAAACACTGTTTGCCTCAGGTGGTCAGGTGAGACATTAACTGGAAAGGAGGACTCCCTGGAGTGAAAGAAGATATCTCGATGGCCAGGTGCAGTGTCTCACGCCTGTAATCCCAGCACTTTGGGAGGCTGAGGCGGGCGGATCACAAGGTCAGGAGTTTGAGACCAGCCTGGCCAGCATGGTGAAACCCCATCTCTACTAAAAATACAAAAAATTAGCTGGGCATGGTGGGATGCACCTGTAGTCCCAGCTACTCAGGAGGCTGCAGCAGGAGAATCACTTGAACCCAGGAGGCAGAGGTTGCAGTGAGCCTGTATCACGCCACTGCACTCCAGCCTGGGTGATGGAGCAAGACTCTGTCTCAAAAAAAAAAAAAAAAAAAAAAAAAAAAAAAAAAAAGGAAGAAAAAAAAAATAAAAGAAAATATGTCTTGATTTGGGCATTACTTATCTACATTTGTCAAAACTCATCAAGCTGCATATTTAAGATCTATGTATTTAAAATTATACCTCAATAAAGAAAAAAGAATTTGACTTAGCATGGAAAGCATTATAAAAATATAATGCCTTCTGATTAAATTAGATAATGTATGTGAAGTGTTTAACATGGTGTCTGAGTGTCAGGCAATATTATTGATGATCATGGTGGTTGTCACTTTATTTCTGTTGCCTTTTTTTTTTTTTTTTGAGACAGGGTTTTGTTCTGTCATCCAGGCTGGAGTGCAGTAGCATGATCATGACTCACTGCAGCCTCAGCCTGGTGGGCTCAAGTTATCCTCCCACCTAAGCCTTCTGTGTAGCTGGGACTACAGGTGCATGCCACCCAGCTAATTTTTGTATTTTTTGTAGAGATGGGGTTTTGCCATTTGCCCAGGCTGGTCTCAAACTCCTGGGCCCAAGCAGTTCACCCGCCTTGGCCTCCCAAAGTGCTGGAATTACAGGCATGAGCCATTGTGCATGGCCCATCTTCTTTGAGTTGTTCCAGTGTTTGCTTCTTTGTGGATGTTATTTTAGTGCTTGTAGCCTTGGAATGTATAAGGTTTGGGGGAATTCCTTTGTTGAGATGAGGTAATGGTGAAGATATTGAAAACAGTTAGGAATTAACTAATTTGAATTAGCTAATAACATAATCATAGTTAGGTAATAACTCATTTAAATTAGTTACAATACCCTGAAAACAGTTTATTTGTGTCTTACAGAAGAAGCCCTTCGGGCAAGAGTAAAGTAGAGCAGTAAGAAACAAAACAATAACAAAAGTATGTTTAGTAAATCCCTGTAACTGGAGTACATATTTAGGAATAGGTTATCTGTAACATTTAAAAGTTACTATTTTGGCTGGACTTGGTGGCTCACACCTGCAGTCCCAGCACTTTGGGAGGCTGAGATGGGTGGATCATTTGAGGTTAGGCGTTTGAGACCAGCCTGGCCAACATGGTGAAACCCTGTCTCTACTAAAAATATTTTTTAAAAAAATGAGCCAGACATGGTGGTGGGCGCCTGTAGTCCCAGCTACTTGGGAAACTGAGGCAAGAGAATCATTTGAACCTGGGAGGCAGAGGTTGCAGTGAGCCGAGATCGCACCATTGCACTCCAGCCTGGGCAACAAGAGCAAAGCTCCGTCTCAATAATAATAATTAAATAAAAATTACTATTTCTTATTTTACAATAAAACTGTTTTTAGTGTTGTGCTGCCAAGAAAGTAGACTATACCTGGAGACTTTTACGTGCAGGGAAAGTTTTAAAAATAAATTGATGCGTAGAAAGTAAAATCTGTTCTGGTTGATCAGAAATGGAAGCCCATAGAATGTTACAAGTCTTATCCACCCTAGAAGATAGTAGCTCTTTTTTTTTTTTTTTTGAGATGGAGTTTTGCCTTGTTGCCCAGGCTAGAGTGCAATGGCACCATCTCGGCTCACTGCAACCTCTGCCTCCTGGGTTCAAACAATTCTCCTGCCTCAGCCTCCCAAGTAGCTGAGATTATAGGTGCCCGCCACCACACCTGGCCAATTTTTGTATTTTTAGTAGAGATGGGGTTTCACTATGTTGGCCAGTCTGGTCTTGAACTCCTGACCTCAGGTCATCCACCCTCCTTGGCCTCCCAAAGTGCTGAGCCACTGTGCCTGGCTGATAGTAGCTCTTTAGCAGCAGGCTTGCATTTCATTGGCTAAACTACTTATATCATAGCGCCGGCATATATAAAAGATAAAAGGGAAACAGGTGCTCAGTTGACATTCCGAGTGGCATAGCAGGAGTAAAGAGAGCAAAGGAGAAGTGGTGTTGAAGTCTGTGACCCAGACTTAGAGCACAATGAAACCTTTGCCTTTCCCTTGTGTTGTAGTGTGGCCTAAGTAGAAGAGTTGAGATATGAAATGCTTATATCTTGAGGTGTGGCTCTGTAGGATGATGTGGAAAGGAAGTTTCTTGTAGCAAATGCCCTCTCCAGCCTTCTCTCCTTTTCCCTTCAGTATAAGTCACTTTACTTTGCTCCTGAAACTGTTAGGTAGTATTATGTTTTCTTTCAGTTTATTCACATAGCAGTTCTGTTTGTTTTCTATATGAGAACTGTCTTTAGTCTCCCCCAATACATACCAATGTGGACTCTGCATTCGCCCTGCCTGTCCAATCTCATAGAATGTGCACTGAGAAAACTAATTGCAGAGATAAATTGGTTCTTTGTGTGCATGACTGATCAAGAGCAAAGTACCTTAATTTCAGATGCCTTCAGAGAGATTTTTCTTTAACCTCTGCTTTTAAGACGAAGATTATAAAGCATTATCATTACTTCAGGTCAGAATTATATTGCTTTTGGTCAAAAGCTGTTGTAAGATTTACAAAGTAATAGAAAAGAGTAATCTAAAGATAAATTATAAAGATCAAAGCAGTTCAAAATTAAAGTAAATTTGAGTGTAAGCATAGATAGGGCTTTAGAGTCATAAAAGAAACCACTAGACCATACATCATTATGTCTTTTTAACCATAGCTTCCAAAGGAGCCTTAATAATTTTATTTTTAGTGAAAAGCAAGAGGCTAAACTCTCTTGTTTTACTCATTTGAATGTATTGTTCATAGTTGATTGTTAGTTAAAATTGTCCCAAGCAATTTCTCATTACAGACACAATAGGCTGATTCAGAGGTAATATGGAAGGTCCGATAGCACATAGTAGGTCCCAGCTTTGGTTTGTGTCATCAGCTATATTTTATTTGCTGATAATTTCCAAATCTGTGTCTTTTATCTCTGGCTTCTTTCTTTGTCCGTTGACTTAGCATTTTCATCTAGTTGTGGAAATCACATGATAGGTACCTCAAACACTTTAATGTGTCTCAAACAGAATTTTAAAAATTTGTTAAGTCTTTTCTTCAAACTGCCAAACTGCCTCTCGCTTATTTCTATATTTTGATTTATGGCTTCATTATCCTCTTCATTAACCCTTACCTCTGCCATTTCCAAATTACCAACTCATATTATAACCTTTGAAATGTTTTTCAGATCTAGCCATCTATCTCATCCCCCCGTCACTGACCCTTGTTTGCCATCATTACCTGTACTTTTAAAATATGTTATTATTATTATTATAACAAAAGTAATAGGTACTTTTAAAAAATTCAGACTCTTCAGACGTTTACCGAGTGGAAACCTCCTGTTCTCTTCCCTCCCAATTGTACTTCTCTGAAGTAACCACCTGCTACTGTTTGGTGTATATATTGGCAGACATTTTCTATGCATTACTAAACATATAGAGATAGATATAGAAAGAATCTCAAATACTTTACCATCTCTTGTGTGGACTATTAGAACAGATTCCTCACTCATCTTTCTGCCATCAGCCCTTCTCCATTCCAGCTATTGCCAGAGTTATCTACCTAAATAGCAAGTCTTAAAAGACCTCTGCTTGATCCCAGTTGCCTACAGGATAAGGACCAACCTCTTAGTATTACACCTATAAAAGTCCTTCATATTCTGGGCCAGTATCTGTCTCCAGCCTTACTCTTTGCCAGTTCTGCTTTGCTCATTATGTCCATTGTCACTGTTCCCTGGATTGGTCATGCCTCAACATATCCCACTGCCATTGTCTTCTCTACCTGGCAAATTTCTACTCATTCTTTAAGACCCTGCTCATCTGTTGTCTCCTTTATAAGGAGTTTTTTTCTAGTTTTCCCAAGAAGAGATAACGGCTTTCTCTTCTCTGTTTCTTCAGTACCTCAATCATATTTTTTTTTTCTAATTGGTCTGTTTATATGTTTCTCCCTTAGTTCCCTGTGAACAAAAGCAGGGTGCTTGTCTTATCATTTAATGTCGAATACTCTTCCTAGTCTATATAGACACTCAGTAAACACTGGGAAACAGACATGTCTGTAGTTTAGAACTGCATTGCTTTAAAAGTCTATCTAAGTTAAAGAAAGTAGGCTGGGCACAGCAGCTCACACCTGTAATCCTAGCACTTCAAGAGGCCAAGGTGAGAGGATCACTTGAGCCCAGGAGTTAGAAACCAGCCTGGGCAACATAGTGAAACCCTGTCTCTACAAAAATAAAAAATAAAAAAGTTAGCCAAATGTGGTGGTGTGTGCCTGTAGTCCCAGTTACTAAGAATGCTGAGGCAGGAGGATTGCTTGAGCCCAGGAGGTCGAGGCTGCAGTGAGCTATGATCGTACCACTGCACTCCAGCCTGAGTGACAGAGTGAGTCCCTGTCTCAAAAAAAAAAAAAAAAAAAAGTAAAATTTTAGAACCATCATTTCTTGAAATTTTTAAGCCAGTTTACATAACTATTTTACAAGTTTTGCTTAATAATACCATTTTTTACCTTTTAAAGATGACAGTATGATTTTACCATGACCGTATTTACTATATTATGAAATATATAATGTGATACCATACAACAATTAAAAATGTTAGATTGGCCGGGCAGCTCACGCCTGTAATCCCAGCACTTTGGGAGGCTGAGGCAGACGTATCACCTGAGGTCAGGAGTTCGATATCAGCCTGACCAACATGGTGAAACCCCATCTCTACTAAAAATACAAAATTAGCCAGGTGCGGTGGTGCATGCCTGTAATCCCAGCAACTCGGGAGGCTGAGGCAGGAGAATCACTTGAACCCAGGAGGCAGAGGTTGCGATGAGCCAAGATCATGCCATTGCACTCCAGTCTGGACAAGAGCAAAATTCCATCTCCAAAAAAAAAAAAAAGTTAGATCTGTATAGAGACAGGAAGGGAGGTACAAAATGTATTATGCATAAAAAAAGAAATCCAGACAAACATAAATCAGATTATTGTGGTTTTTTTGTTGTTGTTGTTGTTGTTTTAGGCAGGGACCTCAAACTTCTGAGGTCTAGCTATCCTCCTGCCTTAGCCTCCTGAGTAGCTGGGACTACAGGCATGTGCCACCATGCCCTGTCTTTAGTTTCTCTATTTTTTTTATTCTCCAAACATATTATTTTCTACTACTTAGCTTTGTTATGTTTCCATTTCTGTAGACTGAGCATATACTTTACTAAGCAGAAAAAAAAAACAAAAAAATCATCGGTCAGTTTTTAATCTTTTATATTCTTCTTAGAAAATTAAAGTCTGGATAGTAGAGTTTTTTGTTTTTATATTTGGTTTTAGTTTTCCCGGAGAATTAAAATATATCTTTGGTAAAAACTAAAATATAAATTTGAATTTGAAGACATTTCAGCTGTATTTATCAGATTAAGTCAGTTAATAAGTTTTTTTTTTCTTTTCTTGAGATGTAGTTTCGCTCTTGTCACCCAGGCTGGAGTGCAATGGCACGATTTCAGCTTACTGCCACACCCACCTCCCGGGTTCAAGCAATTCTCCTGCCTCAGCCTCCCAGGTAGCTGAGATTATAGGTGCCCACCACCACGCCTGGCTAATTGTTTGTATTTTTAGTAGAGACGGGGTTTTACCATGTTGGCCAGGCTGATCTCGAACTCCTGACCTCAAGTGATCTGCCTGTCTCAGCCTCCCAAAGTGCTGGGATTACAGGTGTGAGCCACCATGCCTGGCCAATGAGTATTTTAATACTTGCTTTTCGTGTAATATGCTAGGCGTGGTAGTACAATTTTAAGGATACGGTTTTTATAGTGTAGTAAGTTACAGCCTATGCTGGGTAGCAGAAATTCCTGAGTAGCAGTTTGTGAAGGAGATAAAATAATAATTTTATAATTTATACACCTTTTCCTTAAATTGAAATTTTTCTCTTATATTTTGGGGGTCAACTTTTATTTCACTGTCTAATCAGGAATTGAAAAATTGCTTTTCTGTTTTTGTTTTTGTTTTGAGACAGAGTCTTGCTCTGTCGCCCAGGCTGGAGTGCAGTGGCACGATCTCAGTTCACTGCAAACTCCACCTCCCGGGCTCACACCATTCTCCTGCCTCAGCCTCCCAAGTAGCTACAGGCGCCCGCCAGCACGCCCAGCTAATTTTTTGTATTTTTGGTAGAGACAAGGTTTCACCGTGTTAGCCAGGATGGTCTCGATCTCCTGACCTAGTGATCCACCTGCCTTGGCATCCCAAAGTGCTGGGATTACAGGCGTGAGCCACTGTGCCCAACCAAGGAAGATTTTTAAAATGATTAAATAGAAAATATTTTTAATATAAAATCTTGAAGTATAATTTATTAATAAGTTTGCCATGTGTGTTTACCACCTGAATTATCACTTAGATTATTAAACAGTAAAAATTTAGGTATATAGTTGCTGTTTTAAAAAGTTTTTTTTTTTCGCCAGGCACAGTGGCTCATGCCTGTAATTCCAGCACTTTGGGAGGCTGAGGCGGGTGGATCACGAGGTCAGGAGTTCGAGACCAGCCTGACCAACATAATGAAACCCCGTCTCTACTAAAAATACAAAAATTAGCCTGGCATCGTGGCTCGTGCCTGTAGTCCCAGCTACTTGGGAGGCTGAGGCAGGAGAATGACTGGAACCCGGGAGGCAGAAGTTGTGGTGAGCCAAGATTGAGCCACTGCACTCCAGCCTGGACAACAGAGCAAGACTCCATCTCAAAAAAAATAAATAAAAGTGTTTTTTCACATCAAATTGATATTTTTTGTAATATAAGTTTTACTGAATAATTGTTAACTGAATATCTTTGCTTACATTTGCTAAATGGTTACGAATATACTAAATACTTAACGTGTTGGAGTTTAAGGTTTCTGAGTTCTAAAATTCACTGAAAATGATTTGGGATATTTTGTCTCTTGTCTGTGAAATGAAACAGAATTTTAATAGAAAGAACCTGGTTAAGTATTATGCAGTTTTCTTCTGAAAACTCAGTATTCTTTTTATGATGACAATTCCACTGTGATTGCCACATTTTCTTTGCTTCCTACTGAAGAAGCTCTTAGTGCGCTTGCAAAGAACATAAGGAGTCATGTCAGAGGTCAGCTATTTGAGTCCATTTTCCCACAGCCGCCTGGTGCGAGTGATCTTTTACTGTGTTTTAAAAAAATGGGCAAGGATTAGAGGGGATTAGAAAGAATATTACCCTCCTGAATATAGGCCCAAAGCACTAAGGGGAGAGAACCCAACCAGGCATCAAATGGGCTTTGCTTGACCAGGACACAACCTCTGCTGCATTCCTTTAAGAAACTGAATGGGAAATGTTAAGTCCCCAAACTGGATTAGTAAATAATCTCATAGTTTGTGACATCTGCTAAAATAAATTGATGAGCAGACTACATTCTTACACTTTGAGAAGAAAGCCAAAGACATCAAGAGTAAGAGTAATTAAAGATGGGCATTAAACTTAGTAATTGTTGGAAAGGTAGATTTCATAAACCAAAAAATTATTTTAGATACAATATGAGGAGTACATGTATATTGATTAAATAAATTAAGGCTTAAATTTTGAAACCACTACAGCTTTTTGTTTTTAAGAGTCTTCCTAGAGTCTTATCGCTTGTAGCAGTTTTACAAAGTGTTTCACAAATTCAGCTCTTTAATTTATGTTATCCCATTAGTTTGTATAACAACCTGAGGAACTAGAATTTGAAATCTGAGAATGTATCTTTTGAGACACCTCTGGAATGTTTCTCTTTTTATATTTTATAAGAGAAGTTAACATAATTTGTATCTTATGACACATAATTTGATATCAAATTGTTTAGAACCAAAGAGGTAATTTCAAACCTATTCTAGAAGGGCAAGTGCATTCTGGTCTCAGTCTTTGGAGATAGTATTTAGCTAACTAAATAAGTTTTTAAAGGTTTTAAGTTGACTAATAGTAAAGATGCTGTACAAATAGTTAACTTTGTATCTTTCTACATATAACAAGTACATTTGATTGGTATAGCAACTGTGATTACACTGCTTTTGTTATAAATGATAATATTAGTACAAGTATTCTCATTAGGAGTTTAAGATAGAATTTAGATTCATAACTGAAGAAGAATTGGTAGACTACAACTTCTTTAACAGGCACATTAAATGCATCCTGCACTGTGCTCTCTTGGTTCAGTGCCTTTATTCAAGATGGCCCTGTGCTTTGTTTATGTCCTCCTGCTGTTCTCCTCACTCCCCGGTCCGCTCATCCACATTCTACCTATCTGTAAATATCAGGTCAAATCCCATCAAGTGGTTTATTTCTAGCCCCTAAATCATAATACTTCCTAAACATAGAGTTATCATATGACTCAGCAATTCTACTCCATGGTACTTACTCAAGAGAAACAAAAACATATGTTCATTCTGAAACTTATACACAAGTGTTTGTAACAACATTATTCATAATAGCCAAAAGCTAAAAACAACCAAATATCTGTCAGTTGATGAATGGATAAACAGAACATATATACCATACATAAAATGCAGTATTATTCAGCCATAAGAAGAAATGAGGCACAAGTACCATGCATGCTACAAGGGTAAACCTTGAAAACATTATGCTAAGTGAAAGAAACCAGTCACAAAATGATTCCATTTGTATGAAATATTCAGAATAGGCAAATCTATAGAGATATAAGATAGATTGGTAGTTGCTTAAGGGGGTTGGGGGAGTAGGGGAGAAGTGAGTTGTGACTAAAGGGTACAGGATTTTCTTTTGAAGTGATGAAAATGTTCTAAAATTGACTTTGGCGATAGTTGCACATAGCTCTGAATATATTAAAAATCCTTGAATTGTATACTTTAAATGGGTGAATTCTAAGGTATGTGAATTACATCTCAATAAAGGCTGTTATTTAAAAACTAAATTTAAAAAATTAATACCTCTATCTGTATTCCCATATATTGCACTTTTTTTTTTCTTTTCTTTGTTTTTTTTTTTAGACAGAGTCTCTCTCTGTCGCCAGACTGGAGTGCAGTGGCTCAATCTTGGCTCACTGCAACCTCCGCCTCCCAGGTTCAAGCGATTTTCCTGCCTCAGCCTCCTGAGTAGCTGGGACTATAGGCAGGCACCACCACACTCAGCTAATTTTTGTATTTTTAGTAGAGATGGGGTTTCACCATGTTGGTCAGGATGATCTCCATCTCCTGACCTCATGATCCGCCCACCGCAGCCTCCCAAAGTGTTGGGATTATAGGCATGAGCCACTGCGCTTGGCCTTGTACGTTGTTTCTACCTCAGATAAAGTACTCACCAGAGTCTTGTTATAATTATTCACTTAAGAAATCTGTCTTTTCAATTGCATTTTGTAGCTCCAGAGAACAGGCAGAGTGTTCTTTGGTATTCCCTAACAACCATAGTGCTTTGAACTTAGTAAATATGAATTTAATTGAACTTTTCCACAATTAAGTTCTTTCACCTATAAAATGTAAATAAGAGAAAAAAGAATTGAATGTTGCCACAAATATTGTTCCAAAATTGGATTTCATAACTTTTATATTCTTCTTTTCAGTAGGAAATGGCTTAATTAAAAATAAAAAATAAATAAATTTTAAAAATAAAAAATATGGGCTGGGCACGGTGGCTCAAGCCTGTAATCCCAGCACTTTGGGAGGCCGAGACAGGTGGATCACGAGGTCAAGAGATCTAGACCATCCTGGCTAACATGGTGAAACCCTGTCTCTACTAAAAATACAAAAAACTAGCCGGGCGAGGTTGCGGGCGCCTGTAGTCCCAGCTACTAGGGGAAGCTGAGGCAGGAGAATGGCATAAACCCAGGAGGCAGAGCTTGCAGTGAGCTGAGATCCGGCCACTGCACTCCAACCTGGGTGACAGAGCGAGACTCCGTCTCAAAAAAAAAAAAAAAAGAAAGTGTAATTTTTACATTTAATTCATTTTTGGAAAAATAAATAGTTGCTCTCATATTACCTCCTCAGCTCGAGTTTCCATTTTGTATTTAGCCAGGCCACACATATGCCATTTATCACCTTATTTTTACCTACAGAAATATTCTGGTTTTCATAATTTGCATATATAAGCATTTTATACACGTTATCAGTAGAATCTTCATGTCATTTCAATTAGTTTTTAAAAAATCAGGTTGACTTTCTAACACTTCGAATCTACAGTTTTATGGGTGTTTGAATTTAACACAGTTTAATTTTTCTTTTTTCTGTTGTGTGTATATGTGTGTGTTTTACTTTTTCAGTATTTATTAGAGATGAAAAGTTTAATTTTACCTCCAGAACACATTCTGAAACGGGGTGACAGTGAAGCAATTGCCTATGCTTTCTTTCATCTTCAGCACTGGAAACGAATAGAAGGTGCTCTTAATCTGTTACAGTGTACATGGGAAGGCAGTAAGTATTCTTTTCCAAAAGGAACACTAATCTAACTATTCATTGCATTCACAGGCAGTCTTTTTAAATGAGATTGTCTGGGTTTCCATAAGGATTTGTTGTTCAGATTGGTTTCAAACGGTAATCAGTGATGAGATATTTGGTTTATTGGTAGAAATGCATAATGTTATATTGATCCCGCAAAAGCAGAGTGAGAAACTGTTATGGTGTTCTGCCATATGTTCATTTAAGTTACATATTTGTAAGGAAAGAGAATGAAAACTTGGCCCTTTGACTTACAATTTTTTAATGTGGTTGAGCTATTCTAATATTTTAAAAATTGGTCTCTTTTTGTTTTATTTTGTTTTCAGATGTATATAACATGGAGCTATTTTCTTCATAATTAATATCAACCTATTCTTTATTGTAAAATATATACAACATAAAATTTAGTTTTAACTATTTTAAGCATATAGTTCAGTGGCATTATGTACGTTCATAGTGTTGTACAAACATCACCATCATCCATCTACAGAACTTTTTCATTATCCCAAACTGAAATTCTGTACCCATTAAATAATAACTCCCCAGTCTTGCCTTCCTCAAGCCCGTGGCAGCCACCATTCTACTTTGTCTCTATGAGTTTGACTACTCTAGGTACCTCATGTAAGTGGAATTATGTAATTTTTGTTCTGTTTTGTCTGGCCTTTTTCACTTAGTATAATATCTTCGAAATTCATTTATATTGGTAATACGTGTCAGAATTTCATTTTTAAGTCTGAATAATTCATTGTATGTATATACCACATTTTGTTTATCCATTCATCTGTTAATGAACAGACACCCATTCAACTTGGGTTGTTTTTACCTTTTGGCTATTGTGAATAATGCTGCTACAAATATTGGTGTACAAATACCTGTTCGAGTTCCTGCTTTCAGTTCTTTTGGGTATATACCCAGAAATGGAATTGCTGGATCATAAAATTCTATGTTTACTTTTTTAAGGAAGCTCAGTAGTGTTTTTTTCCATAGCAGCTGCACCATTTTACATTCCCACCAGCAAGGCACAAAAGTTCCAATTTCTTCACATCCTTGCCAACACTTGTTATTTTCTGGGTTTTTTTCTTTATTTAAATAATAGCTCTCCTAATGGATGTGAAGTGGAATCTCATTGTGGTGGTGTTTTGCATTTCCCTGATTAGTGATGTTGAAGGTCTTTTCATGTGTATATTGGCCGTTTGTGTATCTTCTTTGGAGAATAAATTGGACTGTTTTAAACTAACTACCCGATCTCTTAATTGTTGCTTCTTATAACCACCAAGAAAGTAAAGAAGCTTAATTAAAACATTTTACGTGTAGGATTCACATAATTCTTTTGAAAAGTACACCACAGCTATTAATAAAAATTCAAAAATAAATTCAACGCTTATTCACTAAAATTGGTTAACCCCCCTCAGTTCCCAAACTACTCTGAGGCACCTTGGATGTTGCAGCAATTCACAGGAGTGCTGTAGAACATTTTAAATTTTCAATGGAAACACAAAAATACAATACTCAAGTCTAGGTACGGTGGCTCATGCCTGTAATTTCAGCACTTTGGGAGGCTGAGGCCTCCCAAAAGGTCGAGGCTGTAGTGAGCCGAGATGGCACTACTATACTCCAGCTTGAGTGACAGAGTGAGACCTTATCTCAAAAATAATAATAATAATAATTCGACATCTGTCAGATATTACTTAAACTATTAGCTCCAGACAGTTCACAGTTTCAACATTAGATCACTCTTCATTCCTTTCAATATCATTACATCTTTGCAAGCTGGAGTTTTGTTAGTTGCTGTGATTAAAAGAAGTACCGCACAAAAATCAATGTGAAATAGGAAATGAAGATGGTAGTGTCCAATGTGATTCCAAGTTTCGAGAAGTCGTACAGTGTCTAACAGGCTTATACCTATATCTCATTAGTAAGAAATTATGGTCATTTAAAAATGAAACAAGAAAATTGATTTATTGATTCTTTTTTTTAACTTTATGTGTATTTTTTTCCAAATTGCTGCTAAATTATTAGGACATAAATTTTTAAAGTTGTTTGGACTCACTATTAGCAAGTGAAATTATCTTGAACCAATTTGGGAACCTCTGCATTAACCATTTGCTAAAGGCCAGATACTGTGGCTTGACAATAACAATATAAATACAATTGATGAGTCAAGTGTGGTGACTTATACCTGTAGTTCCAGCTACTAGGGAGGCTGAGGCAGAAGGATCACTTGAGGCCAGAAATTCGAGACCAACCTGGGCAACATAGCAAGACTCTCTCTAATATATATATATGTGTGTGTGTGTGTATGTTTTTAAAGAAAAGATTAATAAAACTGGGATTATGTACTTGAGAAACTGAATGTCTTTGAGTAATTCAACTTACTTTTGCTTTTTCTCCAGTAGTCCATAAGCTCCTCAAAAGCAGATATTCTATCTCATTCATTTTGTATGTGTCCTCACTGCCTGATATTCTGCTTGGCAAATAGGTTTTCAATAAGTGTATGATTTTATTTAATTTATTACTTTGTATGTGGAGATGAGGTCTTGCTATGTTGCCCAGGCTGGTCTTGAACTCCTGGCCTCAGGCAATCTTTCCACCTTGGCCTCCCAAAGGAGCTGAGTTTACAGGCATGAGCCATCGTGCCCAACCACTTATGATTTATACTGTATTTCATGAATCATGATCAATGATTTATTAGTGTTATCACTAATTTACTAATTTGGTCTACGACTTTGGACAAATAACTACTTTTTATTGTGGTAAAATAAAGTCTAGACTGGGCCTGGTGACTCACACCTATAATCCCAGAACTTTGGGAGGCTGAGGCGGGTGGATCACCTGAGGTCGGGAGTTTGAAACCAGCCTGACCAACATGGAGAAACCCTGTCTCTAATAAAAATACAAAATTAGCTGGGCGTGGTGGCACATGCTACTTGGGAGGCTGAGGCAGGAGAATCGCTTGAACCTGGGAGGCGGAGGTTGCGGTGAGCCGAGATCGCACCATTGCACTCCAGCCTGGGCAACATGTGCAAAACTCTGTCTCAATCAATCAATCAATCAATCAATCAATAAAGTCTAAATTGTGACAAAAGTTTATAGAGCCAAACACGAAAGGAAAAACAAAAATCTTATCACAATTTTGATGACTACAGCAGGCCCTTAAATAAGATTGTTTCATTCAACATTATTTATTATAATGTTGATGAGGGAAAAAAAACACAAAAAACAGATTTCCAGCCAGGACCATTGTCTGTGTGAAGTTTGCAAGATATTCCCATGCCTGTGTGGGTTTCCCCTTACATCCCAAAGATGTGCACATTAGGTTAATTGGTGTATCGAAATTGTCTCAGTATGAGTGAGTGGGGGGTGTGTGCGAGTGGTATACTGGAATGGTGTCTTGTCCAGGGTGGGTTTCTGCCTTGCACCCTGGGCTGCCATGATAGGCTCTGGCCATGCTTGACCCTGAACTAAAATAATTGGGTAAATAATGATCCTGTTTTTATGAATCTTAAATGTATGTATAGCTCACATTTATTTCAATGTTTAATATAAGAAGTGTTTTGAATCTTTATGTAGAAGTTTGGTGATGTTTTGTGACCAAGGAACTTAACTCTTGTTTATATCAGTTAGCCTATGGTAAAATTGTCATTTATTATATGACATTTCACTTAAAGTCACAGTTTCCAAGAACCTATTGACAGTGTTAAAGATTTATGTACTTAGCTAATGGAATAGATCAATAAAGATTTCTTCTTTAATAAATCTACAGTAGTTGGTGATAATCTAGATCGGGGTGGGCAAACTTTTCCTGTAAGGTGCTAAATAGTAAATATTTTAGATTTTTGTGGGCCATACAGTCTTTTTCACAGCTACTTGATTCTTGTAACATGAAAACAGCCTTAGCCAATATGTAAATGAATGGCATAACTATGTTCCAATAAAGTTTTATTTACAAAAACCTAGTGGGCCAGACCTGGCCAAAGGGCCATACTTTGGTGACCCCTGATCTAGATTAAGATCTGCTCATAGGCTGGGCGCGGTGGCTCACGCTTGTAATCCCAGCACTTTGGGAGGCCAAGGTGGGCAGATCACAAGGTCAGGAGATCAAAACCATCCTGGCTAACATGGTGAAACCCCGTCTCTACTAAAAATACAAAAAATTAACCAGGAGTGGTGGCAGGCACCTGTAGTCCCAGCTATTCGGCAGGCTGAGGCAGGAGAATGGCGGGAACCTGGGAGGCAGAGCTTGCAGTGAGCTGAGATCGTGCCACTGCACTCCAGCCTGGGCGACAGAGCAAGACTCTATCTCAAAAAAAAAAAAAAAAAAAAAAAAAAATCTGCTCATAGAAAGCTTTGGTAAAACCCACATGTGAAGTTAGGAGCCATTTGAAAACTATTTTAGGTTGCCAGTAGTAATGGCCACAACAGTTTATACATCCCAGTTATATGAAGATTTCTGTAAGAAGCAGAATTATCAATTCTTCTTTGGAATTATCAATTGTGTTTGTAATGAGGAGACTGAAGCAAAGAAGGACCCAGCCAGTCTCATCTACCACTCCCTATAGTTTTACTCCAGCCAGACTAGACCGTTCACTATTATCTAAATAAATCTTATCCTTCCCCTTATTCATTCTTTTGCTTACTTTGTTTCTTGTATCTAAATGTCTCACTAAAAAAGAAAATAAAATACTATGTGAAATTTTTATATAAATTTGTCTCCAAAATAGCTTTGATCTATAGTATAGGATGGTAAATGAGACAGAATTGAGTATCAACACAAGCTTTTTTTTCTCAGCTTTTAGAATGATTCCACACCCGTTAGAGAAAGGACATCTATTTTACCCTTATCCCAGCTGCACAGAGATGGCTGATAGAGAGCTATTACCTAGTAAGTAAATATTTTAGTTTTCTTAAACTTACAAGTAGTTTTAAGTTTAGATTGTTTGTCATAGTATTCTCCATTTTAAAAGTGCCTTTGGTTGAAATTCAGGACACTGTTTAAATACTATTTTAGCTACTTCTGGGATGTAGTTGTCTAATTCAATTTATTTCCAAATAATTATTGAGCAAAACCCTGTGCTAAATGCAACAAAGGACACCAAGATTAAAGATATTAACAAGAACTGTCATCTTACAAACATTTAGAAAAGAAATAATGCCAATCCTTCACAAACTCAGAAAATAAATGAGGAAAGAATACTCCCCAAATCATTTGATGAGAGCAGTATCTTCCTGATACCAAAACCAAAGATAATATGATATAAAAAGACTATAAAACAACAGCCCTTATGAATATAGACACAAACATCTTCAACAAAATATTAGGAAACTGAATCTAGCAACATATAGAAAGGCTTATATACCATGACCAAGTGGGATTTACCTCACAAATGGAAGTTTGGTTTAACATCTGAAAATGTAATGCACCATAGTTAATAGAATAAAGCACAATAGATGCAGAAAAAGCATTTGACAAAATCTGGCTCTCATTCAAGATAAAAAGAAAAAATCTCAACAAACTACAAATTGAAGGGGACTTCCTCAACCTGATTTAAAAAAAAATCCCTGAAAAACCCACAATTAACATTATACTTAATGGTAAAAGACTGAATGCTTTCCCCCTAAGATCGGGAATAAGACAAGGATATCTGTTGTCACCACTTCTATTCAATATTCTACTAGAGGTTCTAGCTGGTGTTACCAGGCAAGAAAAAGAAATAAGAGGCATTCATATTGGCAAGGAGGAAGTAAAACTCTCCTTATTCAAAGGTGACATGATCTTCTATATAGGAAATCCTAAGAAATCCGTAAAAATGAAAATACTCTTAGAACTAATAAATGAGTTCAACAGGGTTGTAGAATATAAGATAAATATACTAATATTAATTATATATCTATGTATTAGTAATGAACAATCTGAAAATTGAATTTAGAAAAGAGTAGCAATCATAATAACAACAAAAACTACTTAGGAATAAATTTAACAAAAGAAATTTAAGACATGTACACTAAAATATTGCTGAGAGAAATTAAACTAAATAAATGGAGAGACATTCCATATTGATGGATTGGAAGACCCAATTATATTTACTTATTTATTTATTTGAGACCAACTCTTACTCTCGCCCAGGCTGGAGTGCAGTGGCAAGATCTCAGCTCACTACAACCTCCGCCTCCTGGGTTCAGGCGATTCTCGTGCCTCAGCCTCCCGAGTAGCTGAGATTACAGGTGCGTGCCACCACGCCTGGCTAATTTTTGTATTTTTGGTAGAAAGAGAGTTTCGCCCTGTTGCCCAGGCTGGTTGCGAACTCCTGGGGTCAAGAAATCCACCTGCCTCAGCATCCTAAAGTGCTGAGCCTACAGGCATGAGCCACCGTACCTGGCCCCAATATTATTTAGATGACAGTTCTCTCCAAATTGATCTATAGATTCAATACAATCCCTATCAAAATCCCAGGAGGGATTTTGCACGCGCACACACACACACACACACACAAAGTAACAAGCTTATTCTAAAATGTATATAGAAAGGCAAAGGACCCAAACAATCTTTATGAAGAACGATTTGAAAAAGAGCAGCCAAAGAACTAGAAGGAGAACCAGAAATATGTAGGATTATGATTGCTGATAGTGTTTCAGTCTAGTTCCTGCCTTTAGGAAGCCAGGCTTCTCAAAAGAACAGTCTACACTTTGTGTCTCAGCTGCCTTATCATCTGTTCTTTTCTCTGTAAACTAGTACATTTCTGTTTAACTTCTCTTTTTATGATTTAGCTGAGAAGCAACCTTGCCGAAGGCTGTAAACACTAGGACCATGTTTTCTTATATGATATAAACCTGTGCTACAGTTTTCACAATACTGAGCCATTAGAACTGAAGTCTAGGAAGGAAAGTTGCAGGTTTACAACTGTCAAACTTAATTAGTTGATAAGTTTAAACTGATAAATGAAAATTTAGGAGAGATTATGGCAACCTGAGTATGCTGGTGT